>NW_028322239.1:4242424-4545454 GCF_059928025.1 Delphinapterus leucas | reverse complement strand
AGGTGTATTCCTAGGTGTTGAATATAGGGTGTTTAGCCCATTTCGTTGAGCAAGGGGTATGTCTTGACTATTACGTATTTGACATATGGAATGGTATCTGTGCTACTTTCTATCTCTGGTGTTATGCAGCACCCCAACTCACTTTCCCCTTACTCAAACATAAGTTGGTTTTCTAAATTTGAGACCCTGTTCTGTTTTGTAATTCAGTTCATGTGTAGCCAAGATTACATTCCGTGTATTAGTGACACCTTATGATGTTTCATTTTCTGTGTGACTTATTTCACTTAGAATCATCGTACCTGAATCCACTCATTATGCCACGACGGGCCTGATGATATAGATTTCATTGGTGAGTGATATTCCATTGTACGTATGTACCACAACTTCTTTATCCATTTTTCGCTTTCTGGGATATTTAACTTGTACCGTAGAAGATGTTCTTGTAAACAGAGCCGTCTGAAACATGGGGGCGGCTGTGTGTTTTTGATTTTAATTTCCCTAAGCTATAGGACCATAAGTGGAAGTGCCGTAGGCTCCGTTGCTTTGTTTTTTAGGTGTTTCAGGAAACACCATACACTTCTCCAGAGTGGCTGTTGGCAATTTACATCCCACCCATCAGCATAACAAGGCTCCCTGTTCTCCATGGCCTGTGCTGCATTTCTGGATTTTACACTTTTTTCAGATGGCCCTATTGACCTGGGGGCAGTGAGACTTCATTGTAGTGCAGATTTCTTTAACATGCTTGCTTGGTTGGACAAAAAGAGCGTATGCGTTTTTTCCTGAATATATTCAGGAAAAAACGCATACGCACTTTTTGGCCAAGTGCATCATTGTCGACGTTCTGCCTCTTTTCCTATGCTTTAAATGCAATTCCAGTCTACCCCCTGAAATCGTTTTCCTGCAATTCTGCCCCGCTTTCAAGTCCTCTTCGCAGCCTTCCTTCAATATATTTTTGGACGATAGCTGTCATTTATTACTCTGCAGGTTTGTGAATTACAGTGCCCATGAGCTCCTTTTTTCAAATCTCTTTCTTGTGAGCTGGCCGCAAACCCACAGGATTGCTTCAGGCCCTAATCTGGTTCCGGCATGGCATGCTGAGCCTTTGGTTAACTCCTCTTCCTGGTGGGAAATGAACATTAAATTTGCCCGTGCAGACACCTACAGCTAGTCTCTCATTGGTTCTCCCTATTCCTGTTCATCTTGCGCAGAAATTGCAAACTGTGCCAAACAGGAGGTTAAAGGCACTGACACTCCAAGTGGGGAGAGTGTTAGTAAAGGGTCTGGAATTGTGAACCCGAGTAAAAGGGGACAAAACTGAGATGCATTTGAAAACGTTTCCCGGTCACACGGTGCACCATACTGTGGGTTTCCCATGCATGCTTTAGCTGAAGGAAGAATCACTTAAACCTGGAGAGTTGGGACCCATGGAATGGGTACTATGCAGTATGACTTCAAATGGTCTGCATTTGCTCATCGAACCTCACCAATGCTATCAGCCCGAAGTGTCCAACCTTATGTCTCTTTCAGCTCTGGGTTTAGATGAGGTAAATCCAGGTTGCATCACAAGCCCTGAATGAATTATTTAAGAATTGCTCTCTATTTCACTGTCATTGTGTTTTTTTTTTGTAATTCATTTTGATAATAGGATTTATCGGATTTTCTCTGCTGCCTTCATGCAGCTGTACACACGCTTCATTCTCTTATGGAGACATATAAATCCATGGGTTTGAAGATTCTTACTAGTCAGGTGTATTCCTAGGCGTTGAATATAGGGTGTTTAGCCCATTTCGTTGAGCAAGTGGTATGTCTTGACTATTACGTATTTGACTTATGGAATGGAATCTGTGCTAATTTCTGTCTCTGGTTTTATGCAGCACCCAACTCACCTTTCCCCTTAAGCAAACATAAGTTGGTTTTCTAAATTTGAGACCCTGTTCTGTTTTGTAATTCAGTTCATGTGTAGCCAAGATTACATTCCGTGTATTAGTGATATCTTATGATATTTCATTTTCTGTGTGACTTATTTCACTTAGAATCATTGTACCTGAATTCAATCATTATGCCACGACGGGCCTGATGATATAGATTTCATTGGTGAGTGATATTCCATTGTACGTACGTACCACAACTTCTTTATCCATTTTTCGCTTTCTGGGATATTTAACTTGTACCGTAGAAGATGTTCTTGTAAACAGAGCCGTCTGAAACTTTGGGGCGGCTGTGTGTTTTTGATTTTAATTTCCATAAGCTATAGGACCATAAGTGGAAGTGCCGTAGGCTCCGTTACTTTATTTTTTAGGTGTTTCAGGAAACACCATACACTTCTCCAGAGTGGCTGTTGGCAATTTACATCCCACCCATCAGCATAACAAGGCTCCCTGTTCTCCATGGCCTGTGCTGCATTTCTGGTTTTTACACTTTTTTCAGATGGCCCTTTTGACCGGGGGGCAGTGAGACTTCATTGTAGTGCAGATTTCTTTAACATGCTTGCTTGGTTGGCCAAAAAGGGCGTATGCGTTTTTTCCTGAATATATTCAGGAAAAAACGCATACGCCCTTTTTGGCCAAGTGCATCATTGTCGACGTTCTGCCTATTTTCCTATGCTTTAAATGCAATTCCAGTCTACACCCTGAAATCATTTTCCTGCAATTCTGCCCCGCTTTCAAGTCCTCTTCGCAGCCTTCCTTCAATATATTTTTGGACGATAGCTGTCATTTATAACTCTGCAGGTTTGTGAATTACAGTGCCCCTGAGCTCCTTTCTTCAAATCGCTTTCTTGTGAGCTGGCCGCAAACCCGCAGGATTGCTTCAGGCCCTAATCTGTTTCCTTCACGGCATGCTGTGCCTTTGGTTAATTCCTCTTCCTGGTGGGAAATGAGCATTAAATTTGCCCGTGCAGACACCTACAGCTAGTCTCTCATTGGTTCTCCCTATTCCTGTTCATCTTGCGCAGAAATTGCAAACTGTGCCAAACAGGAGGTTAAAGGCACTGACTCTCCAAGTGGGGAGAGTGTTAGTAAAGGGTCTGGAATTGTGAACCCGAGTAAAAGGGGACAAAACTGAGATGCATTTGAAAACGTTTCCCGGTCACACGGTGCACCATACTGTGGGTTTCCCATGCATGCTTTAGCTGAAGGAAGAATCACTTAAACCTGGGGAGTTGGGACCCATGGAATGGGTACCATGCAGTATGACTTCAAATGGTCTGCATTTGCTCCTCGAACCTCACCAATGCTATCAGCCCGAAGTGTCCAACCTTATGTCTCTCTCAGCTCTGCGTTTAGATGAGGTAAATCCAGGTTGCATCACAAGCCCTGAATGAATTATTTAAGAATTGCTCTCTATTTCACTGTCATTGTGTTTTGTTTTTGTAATTCATTTTGATAATAGGATTTATCGGATTTTCTCTGCTGCCTTCATGCAGCTGTACACACGGTTGATTCTCTGATGGAGACATATAAATCCATGGGTTTGAAGATTCTTACTAGTCAGGTGTATTCCTAGGCGTCGAATATAGGGTGTTTAGCCCATTTCGTTGAGCAAGTGGTAGGTCTTGACTATTACATATTTGACTTATGGAATGGTATCTGTGCTAATTTCTATCTCTGGTTTTATGCAGCACCCAACTCACCTTTCCCCTTAAGCAAACATAAGTTGGTTTTCTAAATTTGAGACCCTGTTCTGTTTTGTAATTCTGTTCTTGTGTAGCCAAGATTACATTCCGTGTATTAGTGATATCTTATGATATTTCATTTTTTGTGTGACTTATTTCTCTTAGAATCATTGTACCTGAATTCAATCATTATGCCACGACGGGCCTGATGATATAGATTTCATTGGTGAGTGATATTCCATTGTACGTATGTACCACAACTTCTTTATCCATTTTTCGCTTTCTGGGATATTTAACTTGTACCGTAGAAGATGTTCTTGTAAACAGAGCCGTCTGAAACATTGGGGCGGCTGTGTGTTTTTGATTTTAATTTCCCTAAGCTATAGGACCATAAGTGGAAGTACCGTAGGCTCCGTTGCTTTGTTTTCTAGGTGTTTCAGGAAACACCATACACTTCTCCAGGGTGGCTGTTGGCAATTTACATCCCACCCATCAGCATAACATGGCTCCCTGTTCTCCATGGCCTGTGCTGCCTTTTTGGATTTTACACTTTTTTCAGATGGCCCTTTTGATTGGGGGGCAGTGAGACTTCATTGTAGTGCAGATTTCTCTAACATGCTTGCTTGGTTGTTCAAAAAGTGCATATGCGTTTTTTCCTGAATATATTCAGGAAAAAACGCATACGCCCTTTGTGGCCACGTGCATCATTGTCGACGTTCTGCCTCTTTTCCTATGCTTTAAATGCAATTCCACTCTACTCCCTGAAACCACTTTCCTGCAATTCTGCCCCGATTTCAAGTCCTCTTCGCAGCCTTCCTTCAATATATTTTTGGACGATAGCTGTCATTTATAACTTTGCAGGTTTGAGAATTACAGTGCCCCTGAGCTCCTTTCTTCAAATCGCTTTCTTGTGAGCTGGCCGCAAACCCGCAGGATTGCTTCAGGCCCTAATCTGGTTCCGGCACGGCATGCAGAGCCTTTGGTTAATTCCTGTTCCTGGTTGGAAATGAGCGTTAAATTTGCCCGTGCAGACACCTACAGCTAGTCTCTCATTGGTTCTCCCTATTCCTGTTCATCTTGCGCAGAAATTGCAAACTGTGCCAAACAGGAGGTTAAAGGCACTGACTCTCCAAGTGGGGAGAGTGTTAGTAAAGGGTCTGGAAATATGAACCCGAGTAAAAGGGGACGAAAACTGAGATGCATTTGAAAACGTTTCCCGGTCACACGGTGCACCATACTGTGGGTTTCCCATGCATGCTTTAGCTGAAGGAAGAATTGCTTAAAACTGGAGAGTTGGGACCCATGGAATGTGTACCATGTATTATGACTTCAAATGGTCTGCATTTGCTCATCGAACCTCACCAATGCTATCAGCCCGATGTGTCCAACCTTATGCCTCACTCAGCTCTGGGTGTAGTTGAGGTAAATCCAGGTTGCATCACAAGCCCTGAATGAATTATTTAAGAATTGCTCTCTATTTCACTGTCATTGTGTTTTGTTTTTGTAATTCATTTTGATAATAGGATTTATCGGATTTTCTCTGCTGCCTTCATGCAGCTGTACACACGCTTGATTCTCTTATGGAGACATATAAATCCATGGGTTTGAAGATTCTTTCTAGTCAGGTGTATTCCTAGGTGTTGAATATAGGGTGTTTAGCCCATTTCGTTGAGCAAGGGGTATGTCTTGACTATTACGTATTTGACATATGGAATGGTATCTGTGCTACTTTCTATCTCTGGTGTTATGCAGCACCCCAACTCACTTTCCCCTTACTCAAACATAAGTTGGTTTTCTAAATTTGAGACCCTGTTCTGTTTTGTAATTCAGTTCATGTGTAGCCAAGATTACATTCCGTGTATTAGTGACACCTTATGATGTTTCATTTTCTGTGTGACTTATTTCACTTAGAATCATCGTACCTGAATCCACTCATTATGCCACGACAGGCCTGATGATATAGATTTCATTGGTGAGTGATATTCCATTGTACGTATGTACCACAACTTCTTTATCCATTTTTCGCTTTCTGGGATATTTAACTTGTACCGTAGAAGATGTTCTTGTAAACAGACCGTCTGAAACATGGGGGCGGCTGTGTGTTTTTGATTTTAATTTCCCTAAGCTATAGGACCATAAGTGGAAGTGCCGTAGGCTCCGTTGGTTTGTTTTTTAGGTGTTTCAGGAAACACCATACACTTCTCCAGAGTGGCTGTTGGCAATTTACATCCCACCCATCAGCATAACAAGGCTCCCTGTTCTCCATGGCCTGTGCTGCATTTCTGGATTTTACACTTTTTTCAGATGGCCCTATTGACCTGGGGGCAGTGAGACTTCATTGTAGTGCAGATTTCTTTAACATGCTTGCTTGGTTGGACAAAAAGAGCGTATGCGTTTTTTCCTGAATATATTCAGGAAAAAACGCATACGCACTTTTTGGCCAAGTGCATCATTGTCGACGTTCTGCCTCTTTTCCTATGCTTTAAATGCAATTCCAGTCTACCCCCTGAAATCGTTTTCCTGCAATTCTGCCCCGCTTTCAAGTCCTCTTCGCAGCCTTCCTTCAATATATTTTTGGACGATAGCTGTCATTTATTACTCTGCAGGTTTGTGAATTACAGTGCCCATGAGCTCCTTTTTTCAAATCTCTTTCTTGTGAGCTGGCCGCAAACCCACAGGATTGCTTCAGGCCCTAATCTGGTTCCGGCACGGCATGCTGAGCCTTTGGTTAACTCCTCTTCCTGGTGGGAAATGAGCATTAAATTTGCCCGTGCAGACACCTACAGCTAGTCTCTCATTGGTTCTCCCTATTCCTGTTCATCTTGCGCAGAAATTGCAAACTGTGCCAAACAGGAGGTTAAAGGCACTGACACTCCAAGTGGGGAGAGTGTTAGTAAAGGGTCTGGAATTGTGAACCCGAGTAAAAGGGGACAAAACTGAGATGCATTTGAAAACGTTTCCCGGTCACACGGTGCACCATACTGTGGGTTTCCCATGCATGCTTTAGCTGAAGGAAGAATCACTTAAACCTGGAGAGTTGGGACCCATGGAATGGGTACTATGCAGTATGACTTCAAATGGTCTGCATTTGCTCATCGAACCTCACCAATGCTATCAGCCCGAAGTGTCCAACCTTATGTCTCTTTCAGCTCTGGGTTTAGATGAGGTAAATCCAGGTTGCATCACAAGCCCTGAATGAATTATTTAAGAATTGCTCTCTATTTCACTGTCATTGTGTTTTTTTTTTGTAATTCATTTTGATAATAGGATTTATCGGATTTTCTCTGCTGCCTTCATGCAGCTGTACACACGCTTCATTCTCTTATGGAGACATATAAATCCATGGGTTTGAAGATTCTTACTAGTCAGGTGTATTCCTAGGCGTTGAATATAGGGTGTTTAGCCCATTTCGTTGAGCAAGTGGTATGTCTTGACTATTACGTATTTGACTTATGGAATGGAATCTGTGCTAATTTCTGTCTCTGGTTTTATGCAGCACCCAACTCACCTTTCCCCTTAAGCAAACATAAGTTGGTTTTCTAAATTTGAGACCCTGTTCTGTTTTGTAATTCAGTTCATGTGTAGCCAAGATTACATTCCGTGTATTAGTGATATCTTATGATATTTCATTTTCTGTGTGACTTATTTCACTTAGAATCATTGTACCTGAATTCAATCATTATGCCACGACGGGCCTGATGATATAGATTTCATTGGTGAGTGATATTCCATTGTACGTACGTACCACAACTTCTTTATCCATTTTTCGCTTTCTGGGATATTTAACTTGTACCGTAGAAGATGTTCTTGTAAACAGAGCCGTCTGAAACTTTGGGGCGGCTGTGTGTTTTTGATTTTAATTTCCATAAGCTATAGGACCATAAGTGGAAGTGCCGTAGGCTCCGTTACTTTATTTTTTAGGTGTTTCAGGAAACACCATACACTTCTCCAGAGTGGCTGTTGGCAATTTACATCCCACCCATCAGCATAACAAGGCTCCCTGTTCTCCATGGCCTGTGCTGCATTTCTGGTTTTTACACTTTTTTCAGATGGCCCTTTTGACCGGGGGGCAGTGAGACTTCATTGTAGTGCAGATTTCTTTAACATGCTTGCTTGGTTGGCCAAAAAGGGCGTATGCGTTTTTTCCTGAATATATTCAGGAAAAAACGCATACGCCCTTTTTGGCCAAGTGCATCATTGTCGACGTTCTGCCTATTTTCCTATGCTTTAAATGCAATTCCAGTCTACACCCTGAAATCATTTTCCTGCAATTCTGCCCCGCTTTCAAGTCCTCTTCGCAGCCTTCCTTCAATATATTTTTGGACGATAGCTGTCATTTATAACTCTGCAGGTTTGTGAATTACAGTGCCCCTGAGCTCCTTTCTTCAAATCGCTTTCTTGTGAGCTGGCCGCAAACCCGCAGGATTGCTTCAGGCCCTAATCTGTTTCCTTCACGGCATGCTGTGCCTTTGGTTAATTCCTCTTCCTGGTGGGAAATGAGCATTAAATTTGCCCGTGCAGACACCTACAGCTAGTCTCTCATTGGTTCTCCCTATTCCTGTTCATCTTGCGCAGAAATTGCAAACTGTGCCAAACAGGAGGTTAAAGGCACTGACTCTCCAAGTGGGGAGAGTGTTAGTAAAGGGTCTGGAATTGTGAACCCGAGTAAAAGGGGACAAAACTGAGATGCATTTGAAAACGTTTCCCGGTCACACGGTGCACCATACTGTGGGTTTCCAATGCATGCTTTAGCTGAAGGAAGAATCACTTAAACCTGGGGAGTTGGGACCCATGGAATGGGTACCATGCAGTATGACTTCAAATGGTCTGCATTTGCTCATCGAACCTCACCAATGCTATCAGCCCGAAGTGTCCAACCTTATGTCTCTCTCAGCTCTGGGTTTAGATGAGGTAAATCCAGGTTGCATCACAAGCCCTGAATGAATTATTTAAGAATTGCTCTCTATTTCACTGTCATTGTGTTTTGTTTTTGTAATTCATTTTGATAATAGGATTTATCGGATTTTCTCTGCTGCCTTCATGCAGCTGTACACACGGTTGATTCTCTTATGGAGACATATAAATCCATGGGTTTGAAGATTCTTACTAGTCAGGTGTATTCCTAGGCGTCGAATATAGGGTGTTTAGCCCATTTCGTTGAGCAAGTGGTAGGTCTTGACTATTACATATTTGACTTATGGAATGGTATCTGTGCTCATTTCTATCTCTGGTTTTATGCAGCACCCAACTCACCTTTCCCCTTAAGCAAACATAAGTTGGTTTTCTAAATTTGAGACCCTGTTCTGTTTTGTAATTCAGTTCTTGTGTAGCCAAGATTACATTCCGTGTATTAGTGATATCTTATGATATTTCAATTTTTGTGTGACTTATTTCTCTTAGAATCATTGTACCTGAATTCAATCATTATGCCACGACGGGCCTGATGATATAGATTTCATTGGTGAGTGATATTCCATTGTACGTATGTACCACAACTTCTTTATCCATTTTTCGCTTTCTGGGATATTTAACTTGTACCGTAGAAGATGTTCTTGTAAACAGAGCCGTCTGAAACATTGGGGCGGCTGTGTGTTTTTGATTTTAATTTCCCTAAGCTATAGGACCATAAGTGGAAGTACCGTAGGCTCCGTTGCTTTGTTTTCTAGGTGTTTCAGGAAACACCATACACTTCTCCAGGGTGGCTGTTGGCAATTTACATCCCACCCATCAGCATAACATGGCTCCCTGTTCTCCATGGCCTGTGCTGCCTTTTTGGATTTTACACTTTTTTCAGATGGCCCTTTTGATTGGGGGGCAGTGAGACTTCATTGTAGTGCAGATTTCTCTAACATGCTTGCTTGGTTGTTCAAAAAGTGCATATGCGTTTTTTCCTGAATATATTCAGGAAAAAACGCATACGCCCTTTGTGGCCACGTGCATCATTGTCGACGTTCTGCCTCTTTTCCTATGCTTTAAATGCAATTCCACTCTACTCCCTGAAACCACTTTCCTGCAATTCTGCCCCGATTTCAAGTCCTCTTCGCAGCCTTCCTTCAATATATTTTTGGACGATAGCTGTCATTTATAACTTTGCAGGTTTGAGAATTACAGTGCCCCTGAGCTCCTTTCTTCAAATCGCTTTCTTGTGAGCTGGCCGCAAACCCGCAGCATTGCTTCAGGCCCTAATCTGGTTCCGGCACGGCATGCAGAGCCTTTGGTTAATTCCTGTTCCTGTTTGGAAATGAGCATTAAATTTGCCCGTGCAGACACCTACAGCTAGTCTCTCATTGGTTCTCCCTATTCCTGTTCATCTTGCGCAGAAATTGCAAACTGTGCCAAACAGGAGGTTAAAGGCACTGACTCTCCAAGTGGGGAGAGTGTTAGTAAAGGGTCTGGAAATATGAACCCGAGTAAAAGGGGACGAAAACTGAGATGCATTTGAAAACGTTTCCCGGTCACACGGTGCACCATACTGTGGGTTTCCCATGCATGCTTTAGCTGAAGGAAGAATTGCTTAAAACTGGAGAGTTGGGACCCATGGAATGTGTACCATGTATTATGACTTCAAATGGTCTGCATTTGCTCATCGAACCTCACCAATGGTATCAGCCCGATGTGTCCAACCTTATGCCTCACTCAGCTCTGGGTGTAGTTGAGGTAAATCCAGGTTGCATCACAAGCCCTGAATGAATTATTTAAGAATTGCTCTCTATTTCACTGTCATTGTGTTTTGTTTTTGTAATTCATTTTGATAATAGGATTTATCGGATTTTCTCTGCTGCCTTCATGCAGCTGTACACACGCTTGATTCTCTTATGGAGACATATAAATCCATGGGTTTGAAGATTCTTTCTAGTCAGGTGTATTCCTAGGTGTTGAATATAGGGTGTTTAGCCCATTTCGTTGAGCAAGGGGTATGTCTTGACTATTACGTATTTGACATATGGAATGGTATCTGTGCTACTTTCTATCTCTGGTGTTATGCAGCACCCCAACTCACTTTCCCCTTACTCAAACATAAGTTGGTTTTCTAAATTTGAGACCCTGTTCTGTTTTGTAATTCAGTTCATGTGTAGCCAAGAAATACATTCCGTGTATTAGTGACACCTTATGATGTTTCATTTTCTGTGTGACTTATTTCACTTAGAATCATCGTACCTGAATCCACTCATTATGCCACGACGGGCCAGATGACATAGATTTCATTGGTGTGTGATATTCCATTGTACGTACGTACCACAATTTCTTTATCCATTTTTTGCTTTCTGGGATATTTAACCTGTACCGTAGACGAGGTTCTTGTAAACAGAGCCGTCTGAAACTTTGGGGCGGCTGTGTGTTTTTGATTTTAATTTCCCTAAGCTATAGGACCATAAGTGGAAGTGCCATAGGCTCCGTTGCTTTGTTTTTTAGGTGTTTCAGGAAACACCATACACTTCTCCAGAGTGGCTGTTGGCAATTTACATCCCACCCATCAGCATAACAAGGCTCCCTGTTCTCCATGGCCTGTGCTGCATTTCTGGATTTTACACTTTTTTCAGATGGCCCTATTGACCTGGGGGCAGTGAGACTTCATTGTAGTGCAGATTTCTTTAACATGCTTGCTTGGTTGGCCAAAAAGAGCGTATGCGTTTTTTCCTGAATATATTCGAGAAAAAACGCATACGCCCTTTTTGGCCAAGTGCATCATTGTCGACGTTCTTTCTCTTTTCCTATGCTTTAAATGCAATTCCAGTCTACCCCCTGAAATCGTTTTCCTGCAATTCTGCCCCGCTTTCAAGTCCTCTTCGCAGCCTTCCTTCAATATATTTTCGGACGATAGCTGTCATTTATAACTCTGCAGGTTTGTGAATTACAGTGCCCCTGAGCTCCTTTCTTCAAATCGCTTTCTTGTGAGCTGGCCGCAAACCCGCAGGATTGCTTCAGGCCCTAATCTGGTTCCTGCACGGCATGCTGAGCCTTTGGTTAATTCCTGTTCCTGGTTGGAAATGAGCGTTAAATTTGCCCGTGCAGACACCTACAGCTAGTCTCTCATTGGTTCTCCCTATTCCTGTTCATCTTGCGCAGAAATTGCAAACTGTGCCAAACAGGAGGTTAAAGGCACAGACACTCCAAGTGGGGAGAGTGTTTGTAAAGGGTCTGGAATTGTGAACCCGAGTAAAAGGGGACTAAACTGAGATGCATTTGAAAACGTTTCCCGGTCACACGGTGCACCATACTGTGGGTTTCCCATGCATGCTTTAGCTGAAGGAAGAATCACTTAAACCTGGAGAGTTGGGACCCATGGAATGGGTACTATGCAGTATGACTTCAAATGGTCTGCATTTGCTCATCGAACCTCACCAATGCTATCAGCCCGAAGTGTCCAACCTTATGTCTCTTTCAGCTCTGGGTTTAGATGAGGTAAATCCAGGTTGCATCACAAGCCCTGAATGAATTATTTAAGAATTGCTCTCTATTTCACTGTCATTGTGGTTTTTTTTTGTAATTCATTTTGATAATAGGATTTATCGGATTTTCTCTGCTGCCTTCATGCAGCTGTACACACGCATCATTCTCTTATGGAGACATATAAATCCATGGGTTTGAAGATTCTTACTAGTCAGGTGTATTCCTAGGCGTTGAATATAGGGTGTTTAGCCCATTTCGTTGAGCAAGTGGTATGTCTTGACTATTACGTATTTGACTTATGGAATGGAATCTGTGCTAATTTCTGTCTCTGGTTTTATGCAGCACCCAACTCACCTTTCCCCTTAAGCAAACATAAGTTGGTTTTCTAAATTTGAGACCCTGTTCTGTTTTGTAATTCAGTTCATGTGTAGCCAAGATTACATTCCGTGTATTAGTGATATCTTATGATATTTCATTTTCTGTGTGACTTATTTCACTTAGAATCATTGTACCTGAATTCAATCATTATGCCACGAACGGGCCTGATGATATAGATTTCATTGGTGAGTGATATTCCATTGTACGTACGTACCACAACTTCTTTATCCATTTTTCGCTTTCTGGGATATTTAACTTGTACCGTAGAAGATGTTCTTGTAAACAGAGCCGTCTGAAACTTTGGGGCGGCTGTGTGTTTTTGATTTTAATTTCCATAAGCTATAGGACCATAAGTGGAAGTGCCATAGGCTCCGTTACTTTATTTTTTAGGTGTTTCAGGAAACACCATACACTTCTCCAGAGTGGCTGTTGGCAATTTACATCCCACCCATCAGCATAACAAGGCTCCCTGTTCTCCATGGCCTGTGCTGCATTTCTGGTTTTTACACTTTTTTCAGATGGCCCTTTTGACCGGGGGGCAGTGAGACTTCATTGTAGTGCAGATTTCTTTAACATACTTGCTTGGTTGGCCAAAAAGTGCGTATGCGTTTTTTCCTGAATATATTCAGGAAAAAACGCATACGCCCTTTTTGGCCAAGTGCATCATTGTCGATGTTCTGCCTATTTTCCTATGCTTTAAATGCAATTCCAGTCTACACCCTGAAATCATTTCCTGCAATTCTGCCCCGCTTTCAAGTCCTCTTCGCAGCCTTCCTTCAATATATTTTTGGACGATAGCTGTCATTTATAACTCTGCAGGTTTGTGAATTACAGTGCCCCTGAGCTCCTTTCTTCAAATCGCTTTCTTGTGAGCTGGCCGCAAACCCGCAGGATTGCTTCAGGCCCTAATCTGTTTCCTTCACGGCATGCTGTGCCTTTGGTTAATTCCTCTTCCTGGTGGGAAATGAGCATTAAATTTGCCCGTGCAGACACCTACAGCTAGTCTCTCATTGGTTCTCCCTATTCCTGTTCATCTTGCGCAGAAATTGCAAACTGTGCCAAACAGGAGGTTAAAGGCACTGACTCTCCAAGTGGGGAGAGTGTTAGTAAAGGGTCTGGAATTGTGAACCCGAGTAAAAGGGGACAAAACTGAGATGCATTTGAAAACGTTTCCCGGTCACACGGTGCACCATACTGTGGGTTTCCCATGCATGCTTTAGCTGAAGGAAGAATCACTTAAACCTGGAGAGTTGGGACCCATGGAATGGGTACCATGCAGTATGACTTCAAATGGTCTGCATTTGCTCATCGAACCTCACCAATGCTATCAGCCCGAAGTGTCCAACCTTATGTCTCTCTCAGCTCTGGGTTTAGATGAGGTAAATCCAGGTTGCATCACAAGCCCTGAATGAATTATTTAAGAATTGCTCTCTATTTCACTGTCATTGTGTTTTGTTTTTGTAATTCATTTTGATAATAGGATTTATCGGATTTTCTCTGCTGCCTTCATGCAGCTGTACACACGGTTGATTCTCTTATGGAGACATATAAATCCATGGGTTTGAAGATTCTTACTAGTCAGGTGTATTCCTAGGCGTCGAATATAGTGTGTTTAGCCCATTTCGTTGAGCAAGTGGTAGGTCTTGACTATTACATATTTGACTTATGGAATGGTATCTGTGCTCATTTCTATCTCTGGTTTTATGCAGCACCCAACTCACCTTTCCCCTTAAGCAAACATAAGTTGGTTTTCTAAATTTGAGACCCTGTTCTGTTTTGTAATTCAGTTCTTGTGTAGCCAAGATTACATTCCGTGTATTAGTGATATCTTATGATATTTCATTTTTTGTGTGACTTATTTCTCTTAGAATCATTGTACCTGAATTCAATCATTATGCCACGACGGGCCTGATGATATAGATTTCATTGGTGAGTGATATTCCATTGTACGTATGTACCACAACTTCTTTATCCATCTTTCGCTTTCTGGGATATTTAACTTGTACCGTAGACGAGGTTCTTGTAAACAGAGCCGTCTGAAACATTGGGGCGGCTGTGTGTTTTTGATTTTAATTTCCCTAAGCTATAGGACCATAAGTGGAAGTACCGTAGGCTCCGTTGCTTTGTTTTCTAGGTGTTTCAGGAAACACCATACACTTCTCCAGGGTGGCTGTTGGCAATTTACATCCCACCCATCAGCATAACATGGCTCCCTGTTCTCCATGGCCTGTGCTGCCTTTTTGGATTTTACACTTTTTTCAGATGGCCCTTTTGATTGGGGGGCAGTGAGACTTCATTGTAGTGCAGATTTCTCTAACATGCTTGCTTGGTTGTTCAAAAAGTGCATATGCGTTTTTTCCTGAATATATTCAGGAAAAAACGCATACGCCCTTTGTGGCCACGTGCATCATTGTCGACGTTCTGCCTCTTTTCCTATGCTTTAAATGCAATTCCACTCTACTCCCTGAAACCACTTTCCTGCAATTCTGCCCCGCTTTCAAGTCCTCTTCGCAGCCTTCCTTCAATATATTTTTGGACGATAGCTGTCATTTATAACTTTGCAGGTTTGAGAATTACAGTGCCCCTGAGCTCCTTTCTTCAAATCGCTTTCTTGTGAGCTGGCCCCAAACCCGCAGGATTGCTTCAGGCCCTAATCTGGTTCCGGCACGGCATGCTGAGCCTTTGGTTAATTCCTGTTCCTGGTTGGAAATGAGCGTTAAATTTGCCCGTGCAGACACCTACAGCTAGTCTCTCATTGGTTCTCCCTATTCCTGTTCATCTTGCGCAGAAATTGCAAACTGTGCCAAACAGGAGGTTAAAGGCACTGACTCTCCAAGTGGGGAGAGTGTTAGTAAAGGGTCTGGAAATATGAACCCGAGTAAAAGGGGACGAAAACTGAGATGCATTTGAAAACGTTTCCCGGTCACACGGTGCACCATACTGTGGGTTTCCCATGCATGCTTTAGCTGAAGGAAGAATTGCTTAAAACTGGAGAGTTGGGACCCATGGAATGTGTACCATGTATTATGACTTCAAATGGTCTGCATTTGCTCATCGAACCTCACCAATGCTATCAGCCCGATGTGTCCAACCTTATGCCTCACTCAGCTCTGGGTGTAGTTGAGGTAAATCCAGGTTCCATCACAAGCCCTGAATGAATTATTTAAGAATTGCTCTCTATTTCACTGTCATTGTGTTTTTTTTTTGTAATTCATTTTGATAATAGGATTTATCGGATTTTCTCTGCTGCCTTCATGCAGCTGTACACACGCTTCATTCTCTTATGGAGACATATAAATCCATGGGTTTGAAGATTCTTACTAGTCAGGTGTATTCCTAGGCGTTGAATATAGGGTGTTTAGCCCATTTCGTTGAGCAAGTGGTATGTCTTGACTATTACGTATTTGACTTATGGAATGGAATCTGTGCTAATTTCTGTCTCTGGTTTTATGCAGCACCCAACTCAACTTTCCCCTTAAGCAAACATAAGTTGGTTTTCTAAATTTGAGACCCTGTTCTGTTTTGTAATTCAGTTCATGTGTAGCCAAGATTACATTCGGTGTATTAGTGATATCTTATGATATTTCATTTTCTGTGTGACTTATTTCACTTAGAATCATTGTACCTGAATTCAATCATTCTGCCACGACGGGCCTGATGATATAGATGTCATTGGTGAGTGATATTCCATTGTACGTACGTACCACAACTTCTTTATCCATTTTTCGCTTTCTGGGATATTTAACTTGTACCGTAGAAGATGTTCTTGTAAACAGAGCCGTCTGAAACTTTGGGGCGGCTGTGTGGTTTTGATTTTAATTTCCCTAAGCTATAGGACCATAAGTGGAAGTGCCGTAGGCTCCGTTGCTTTGTTTTTTAGGTGTTTCAGGAAACACCATACACTTCTCCAGAGTGGCTTTTGGCAATTTACATCCCACCCATCAGCATAACAAGGCTCCCTGTTCTCCATGGCCTGTGCTGCTTTTCTGGATTTTACACATTTTTCAGTTGGCCCTTTTGACCAGGGGGCAGTGAGACTTCATTGTAGTGCAGATTTCTCTAACATGCTTGCTTGGTTGTTCAAAAAGTGCATATGCGTTTTTTCCTGAATATATTCAGGAAAAAACGCATACGCCCTTTGTGGCCACGTGCATCATTGTCGACGTTCTGCCTCTTTTCCTATGCTTTAAATGCAATTCCACTCTACTCCCTGAAACCGCTTTCCTCCAATTCTGCCCCGATTTCAAGTCCTCTTCGCAGCCTTCCTTCAATATATTTTTGGACGATAGCTGTCATTTATAACTTTGCAGGTTTGAGAATTACAGTGTCCCTGAGCTCCTTTCTTCAACTCGCTTTCTTGTGAGCTGGCCGCAAACCCGCAGGATTGCTTCAGGCCCTAATCTTGTTCCGGCACGGCATGCTGAGCCTTTGGTTAATTCCTGTTCCTGGTTGGAAATGAGCGTTAAATTTGCCCGTGCAGACACCTACAGCTAGTCTCTCATTGGTTCTCCCTATTCCTGTTCATCTTGCGCAGAAATTGCAAACTGTGCCAAACAGGAGGTTAAAGGCACTGACTCTCCAAGTGGGGAGAGTGTTAGTTAAGGGTCTGGAATTATGAACCCGAGTAAAAGGGGACGAAAACTGAGATGCATTTGAAAACGTTTCCCGGTCACACGGTGCACCATACTGTGGGTTTCCCATGCATGCTTTAGCTGAAGGAAGAATCGCTTAAAACTGGAGAGTTGGGACCCATGGAATGTGTACCATGTATTATGACTTCAAATGGTCTGCATTTGCTCATCGAACCTCACCAATGCTTTCAGCCCGATGTGTCCAACCTTATGTCTCACTCAGCTCTGGGTGTAGTTGAGGTAAATCCAGGTTGCATCACAAGCCCTGAATGAATTATTTAAGAATTGCTCTCTATTTCACTGTCATTGTGTTTTGTTTTTGTAATTCATTTTGATAATAGGATTTATCGGATTTTCTCTGCTGCCTTCATGCAGCTGTACACACGCTTGATTCTCTTATGCAGACATATAAATCCATGGGTTTGAAGATTCTTTCTAGTCAGGTGTATTCCTAGGTGTTGAATATAGGGTGTTTAGCCCATTTCGTTGAGCAAGGGGTATGTCTTGACTATTACGTATTTGACATATGGAATGGTATCTGTGCTACTTTCTATCTCTGGTGTTATGCAGCACCCCAACTCACCTTTCCCCTTACGCAAACATAAGTTGGTTTTCTAAATTTGAGACCCTGTTCTGTTTTGTAATTCAGTTCATGTGTAGCCAAGATTACATTCCGTGTATTAGTGACACCTTATGATGTTTCATTTTCTGTGTGACTTATTTCACTTAGAATCATCGTACCTGAATCCACTCATTATGCCACGACGGGCCAGATGACATAGATTTCATTGGTGTGTGATATTCCATTGTACATACGTACCACAATTTCTTTATCCATTTTTTGCTTTCTGGGATATTTAACCTGTACCGTAGACGAGGTTCTTGTAAACAGAGCCGTCTGAAACTTTGGGTTGGCTGTGTGTTTTTGATTTTAATTTCCCTAAGCTATAGGACCATAAGTGGAAGTGCCATAGGCTCCGTTGCTTTGTTTTTTAGGTGTTTCAGGAAACACCATACACTTCTCCAGAGTGGCTGTTGGCAATTTACATCCCACCCATCAGCATAACAAGGCTCCCTGTTCTCCATGGCCTGTGCTGCATTTCTGGATTTTACACTTTTTTCAGATGGCCCTATTGACCTGGGGGCAGTGAGACTTCATTGTAGTGCAGATTTCTTTAACATGCTTGCTTGGTTGGACAAAAAGAGCGTATGCGTTTTTTCCTGAATATATTCAGGAAAAAACGCATACGCCCTTTTTGGCCACGTGCATCATTGTCGACGTTCTGCCTCTTTTCCTATGCTTTAAATGCAATTCCACTCTACTCCCTGAAACCGCTTTCCTGCAATTCTGCCCCGCTTTCAAGTCCTCTTCGCAGCCTTCCTTCAATATATTTTTGGACGATAGCTGTCATTTATAACTCTGCAGGTTTGTGAATTACAGTGCCCCTGAGCTCCTTTCTTCAAATCGCTTTCTTGTGAGCTGGCCGCAAACCCGCAGGATTGCTTCAGGCCCTAATCTGTTTCCGGCAAGGCATGATGAGCCTTTGGTTAATTCCTCTTCCTGGTCGGAAATGAGCATTAAATTTGCCCGTGCAGACACCTACAGCTAGTCTCTCATTGGTTCTCCCTATTCCTGTTCATCTTGCGCAGAAATTGAAAACTGTGCCAAACAGGAGGTTAAAGGCACTGACTCTCCAAGTGGGGAGAGTGTTAGTAAAGGGTCTGGAATTGTGAACCCGAGTAAAAGGGGACAAAACTGAGATGCATTTGAAAACGTTTCCCGGTCACACGGTGCACCATACTGTGGGTTTCCCATGCATGCTTTAGCTGAAGGAAGAATCATTTAAACCTGGAGAGTTGGGACCCATGGAATGGGTACCATGCAGTATGACTTCAAATGGTCTGCATTTGCTCTTCGAACCTCACCAATGCTATCAGCCCGAAGTGTCCAACCTTATGTCTCTCTCAGCTCTGGGTTTAGATGAGGTAAATCCAGGTTGCATCAGAAGCCCTGAATGAATTATTTAAGAATTGTTCTCTATTTCACTGTCATTGTGTTTTGTTTTTGTAATTCATTTTGATAATAGGATTTATCGGATTTTCTCTGCTGCCTTCATGCAGCTGTACACACGCTTGATTCTCTTATGGAGACATATAAATCCATGGGTTTGAAGATTCTTACTAGTCAGGTGTATTCCTAGGCGTTGAATATAGGGTGTTTAGCCCATTTCGTTGAGCAAGGGGTAGGTCTTGACTATTATGTATTTGACATATGGAATGGTACCTGTGCTAATTTCTAACTCTGGTTTTATGCAGCACCCCAACTCACCTTTCCCCTTACGCAAACATAAGTTGGGTTTCTAAATTTGAGACCCTGTTCTGTTTTGTAATTCAGTTCATGTGTAGCCAAGATTTCATTCGGTGTATTAGTGATATCTTATGATGTTTCATTTTCTGTGTGACTTATTTCACTTAGAATCATCGTACCTGAATCCACTCATTATGCCACGACGGGCCAGATGACATAGATTTCATTGGTGAGTGATATTCCATTGTACGTACGTACCACAATTTCTTTATCCATTTTTTGCTTTCTGGGATATTTAACCTGTACCGTAGACGAGGTTCTTGTAAACAGAGCCGTCTGAAACTTTGGGTTGGCTGTGTGTTTTTGATTTTAATTTCCCTAAGCTATAGGACCATAAGTGGAAGTGCCATAGGCTCCGTTGCTTTGTTTTTTAGGTGTTTCAGGAAACACCATACACTTCTCCAGAGTGGCTGTTGGCAATTTACATCCCACCCATCAGCATAACAAGGCTCCATGTTCTCCATGGTCTGTGCTGCATTTCTGGATTTTACACTTTTTTCAGATGGCCCTATTGACCTGGGGGCAGTGAGACTTCATTGTAGTGCAGATTTCTTTAACATGCTTGCTTGGTTGGACAAAAAGAGCGTATGCGTTTTTTCCTGAATATATTCAGGAAAAAACGCATACGCCCTTTTTGGCCAAGTGCATCATTGTCGACGTTCTGCCTATTTTCCTATGCTTTAAATGCAATTCCAGTCTACCCCCTGAAATCGTTTTCCTGCAATTCTGCCCCGCTTTCAAGTCCTCTTCGCAGCCTTCCTTCAATATATTTTCGGACGATAGCTGTCATTTATAACTCTGCAGGTTTGTGAATTACAGTGCCCCTGAGCTCCTTTCTTCAAATCTCTTTCTTGTGAGCTGGCCGCAAACCCGCAGGATTGCTTCAGGCCCTAATCTGGTTCCGGCACGGCATGCTGAGCCTTTGGTTAATTCCTCTTCCTGGTTGGAAATGAGCGTTAAATTTGCCCATGCATACACCTACAGCTAGTCTCTCATTGGTTCTCCCTATTCCTGTGCATCTTGCGCAGAAATTGCAAATTGTGCCAAACAGGAGTTTAAAGGCACTGACTCTCCAAGTGGGGAGAGTGTTAGTAAAGGGTCTGGAATTGTGAACCCGAGTAAAAGGGGACAAAACTGAGATGCATTTGAAAACGTTTCCTGGTCACATGGTGCACCACACTGTGGGTTTCCCATGCATGCTTTAGCTGAAGGAAGAATCACTTAAACCTGGAGAGTTGGGACCCATGGAATGGGTACCATGCAGTATGACTTCAAATGGTCTGCATTTGCTCATCGAACCTCACCAATGCTATCAGCCCGAAGTGTCCAACCTTATGTCTCTCTCAGCTCTGGGTTTAGATGAGGTAAATCCAGGTTGCATCACAAGCCCTGAATGAATTATTTAAGAATTGCTCTCTATTTCACTGTCATTGTGTTTTGATTTTGTAATTCATTTTGATAATAGGATTTATCGGATTTTCTCTGCTGCCTTCATGCAGCTGTACACACGCATGATTCTCTTATGGAGACATATAAATCCATGGGTTTGAAGATTCTTACTAGTCAGGTGTATTCCTAGGCGTTGAATATAGGGTGTTTAGGCCATTTCGTTGAGCAAGGTGTAGGTCTTGACTATTACATATTTGACTTATGGAATGGTATCTGTGCTAATTTCTATCTCTGGTTTTATGCAGCACCCAACTCACCTTTCCCCTTAAGCAAACATAAGTTGGTTTTCTAAATTTGAGACCCTGTTCTGTTTTGTAATTCAGTTCATGTGTAGCCAAGATTACATTCCGAGTATTAGTGATATCTTATGATATTTCATTTTCTGTGTGACTTATTTCACTTAGAATCATTGTACCTGAATTCAATCATTATGCCACGACGGGCCTGATGATATAGATTTCATTGGTGAGTGATATTCCATTGTACGTACGTACCACAACTTCTTTATCCATTTTTCGCTTTCTGGGATATTTAACTTGTACCGTAGAAGATGTTCTTGTAAACAGAGCCGTCTGAAACTTTGGGGTGGCTGTGTGTTTTTGATTTTAATTTCCATAAGCTATAGGACCATATGTGGAAGTGCCGTAGGCTCCGTTACTTTATTTTTTAGGTGTTTCAGGAAACACCATACACTTCTCCAGAGTGGCTGTTGGCAATTTACATCCCACCCATCAGCATAACAAGGCTCCCTGTTCTCCATGGCCTGTGCTGCATTTCTGGATTTTACACTTTTTTCAGATATCCCTTTTGACCGGGGGGCAGTGAGACTTCATTGTAGTGCAGATTTCTTTAACATGCTTGCTTGGTTGGCCAAAAAGTGCGTATGCGTTTTTTCCTGAATCAGGAAAAAACGCATACGCCCTTTTTGGCCAAGTGCATCATTGTCGACGTTCTGCCTATTTTCCTATGCTTTAAATGCAATTCCAGTCTACACCCTGAAATCGTTTTCCTGCAATTCTGCCCCGATTTCAAGTCCTCTTCGCAGCCTTCCTTCAATATATTTTTGGACGATAGCTGTCATTTATAACTCTGCAGGTTTGTGAATTACAGTGCCCCTGAGCTCCTTTCTTCAAATCGCTTTCTTGTGAGCTGGCCGCAAACCCGCAGGATTGCTTCAGGCCCTAATCTGTTTCCGGCATGGCATGCTGAGCCTTTGGTTAATTCCTCTTCCTGGTGGGAAATGAGCATTAAATTTGCCCGTGCAGACACCTACAGCTAGTCTCTCATTGGTTCTCCCTATTCCTGTTCATCTTGCGCAGAAATTGCAAACTGTGCCAAACAGGAGGTTAAAGGCACTGACTCTCCAAGTGGGGAGAGTGTTAGTAAAGGGTCTGGAATTGTGAACCCGAGTAAAAGGGGACAAAACTGAGATGCATTTGAAAACGTTTCCCGGTCACACGGTGCACCACACTGTGGGTTTCCCATGCATGCTTTAGCTGAAGGAAGAATCACTTAAACCTGGAGAGTTGGGACCCATGGAATGGGTACCATGCAGTATGACTTCAAATGGTCTGCATTTGCTCATCGAACCTCACCAATGCTATCAGCCCGAAGTGTCCAACCTTATGTCTCTCTCAGCTCTGGGTTTAGATGAGGTAAATCCAGGTTGCATCACAAGCCCTGAATGAATTATTTAAGAATTGCTCTCTATTTCACTGTCATTGTGTTTTGTTTTTGTAATTCATTTTGATAATAGGATTTATCGGATTTTCTCTGCTGCCTTCATGCAGCTGTACACACGCTTGATTCTCTTATGGAGACATATAAATCCAAGGGTTTGAAGATTCTTACTAGTCAGGTGTATTCCTAGGCGTTGAATATAGGGTGTTTAGGCCATTTCGTTGAGCAAGGTGTAGGTCTTGACTATTACATATTTGACTTATGGAATGGTATCTGTGCTAATTTCTATCTCTGGTTTTATGCAGCACCCAACTCACTATTCCCCTTAAGCAAACATAAGTTGGTTTTCTAAATTTGAGACCCTGTTCTGTTTTGTAATTCAGTTCTTGTGTAGCCAAGATTACATTCCGTGTATTAGTGATATCTTATGATATTTCATTTTCTGTGTGACTTATTTCACTTAGAATCATTGTACCTGAATTCAATCATTATGCCACGACGGGCCTGATGATATAGATTTCATTGGTGAGTGATATTCCATTGTACGTACGTACCACAACTTCTTTCTCCATTTTTCGCTTTCTGGGATATTTAACTTGTACCGTAGAAGATGTTCTTGTAAACAGAGCCGTCTGAAACTTTGGGGCGGCTGTGTGTTTTTGATTTTAATTTCCATAAGCTATAGGACCATAAGTGGAAGTGCCGTAGGCTCTGTTGCTTTGTTTTCTAGGTGTTTCAGGAAACACCATACACTTCTCCAGAGTGGCTGTTGGCAATTTACATCCCACCCATCAGCATAACAAGGCTCCCTGTTCTCCATGGCCTGTGCTGCATTTCTGGATTTTACACTTTTTTCAGATGGCCCTTTTGACCGGGGGGCAGTGAGACTTCATTGTAGTGCAGATTTCTCTAACATGCTTGCTTGGTTGTTCAAAAAGTGCATATGCGTTTTTTCCTGAATATATTCAGGAAAAAACGCATATGCCATTTGTGGCCACGTGCATCATTGTCGACGTTCTGCCTCTTTTCCTATGCTTTAAATGCAATTCCACTCTACTCCCTGAAACCGCTTTCCTGCAATTCTGCCCCGATTTCAAGTCCTCTTCGCAGCCTTCCTTCAATATATTTTTGGACGATAGCTGTCATTTATAACTTTGCAGGTTTGAGAATTACAGTGCCCCTGAGCTCCTTTCTTCAAATCGCTTTCTTGTGAGCTGGCCGCAAACCCGCAGGATTGCTTCAGGCCCTAATCTGGTTCCGGCACGGCATGCTGAGCCTTTGGTTAATTCCTGTTCCTGGTTGGAAATGAGCGTTAAATTTGCCCGTGCAGACACCTACAGCTAGTCTCTCATTGGTTCTCCCTATTCCTGTTCATCTTGCGCAGAAATTGCAAACTGTGCCAAACAGGAGGTTAAAGGCACTGACTCTCCAAGTGGGGAGAGTGTTAGTAAAGGGTCTGGAAATATGAACCCGAGTAAAAGGGGACGAAAACTGAGATGCATTTGAAAACGTTTCCCGGTCACACGGTGCACCATACTGTGGGTTTCCCATGCATGCTTTAGCTGAAGGAAGAATTGCTTAAAACTGGAGAGTTGGGACCCATGGAATGTGTACCATGTATTATGACTTCAAATGGTCTGCATTTGCTCATCGAACCTCACCAATGCTATCAGCCCGATGTGTCCAACCTTATGCCTCACTCAGCTCTGGGTGTAGTTGAGGTAAATCCAGGTTGCATCACAAGCCCTGAATGAATTATTTAAGAATTGCTCTCTATTTCACTGTCATTGTGTTTTGTTTTTGTAATTCATTTTGATAATAGGATTTATCGGATTTTCTCTGCTGCCTTCATGCAGCTGTACACACGCTTGATTCTCTTATGGAGACATATAAATCCATGGGTTTGAAGATTCTTTCTAGTCAGGTGTATTCCTAGGTGTTGAATATAGGGTGTTTAGCCCATTTCGTTGAGCAAGGGGTATGTCTTGACTATTACGTATTTGACATATGGAATGGTATCTGTGCTACTTTCTATCTCTGGTGTTATGCAGGACCCCAACTCACCTTTCCCCTTACGCAAACATAAGTTGGTTTTCTAAATTTGAGACCCTGTTCTGTTTTGTAATTCAGTTCATGTGTAGCCAAGATTACATTCCGTGTATTAGTGACACCTTATGATGTTTCATTTTCTGTGTGACTTATTTCACTTAGAATCATCGTACCTGAATCCACTCATTATGCCACGACGGGCCAGATGACATAGATTTCATTGGTGTGTGATATTCCATTGTACGTACGTACCACAATTTCTTTATCCATTTTTTGCTTTCTGGGATATTTAACCTGTACCGTAGACGAGGTTCTTGTAAACAGAGCCGTCTGAAACTTTGGGTTGGCTGTGTGTTTTTGATTTTAATTTCCCTAAGCTATAGGACCATAAGTGGAAGTGCCATAGGCTCCGTTGCTTTGTTTTTTAGGTGTTTCAGGAAACACCATACACTTCTCCAGAGTGGCTGTTGGCAATTTACATCCCACCCATCAGCATAACAAGGCTCCCTGTTCTCCATGGCCTGTGCTGCATTTCTGGATTTTACACTTTTTTCAGATGGCCCTATTGACCTGGGGGCAGTGAGACTTCATTGTAGTGCAGATTTCTTTAACATGCTTGCTTGGTTGGCCAAAAAGAGCGTATGCATTTTTTCCTGAATATATTCAGGAAAAAACGCATACGCACTTTTTGGCCAAGTGCATCATTGTCGACGTTCTGCCTCTTTTCCTATGCTTTAAATGCAATTCCAGTCTACCCCCTGAAATCGTTTTCCTGCAATTCTGCCCCGCTTTCAAGTCCTCTTCGCAGCCTTCCTTCAATATATTTTTGGACGATAGCTGTCATTTATTACTCTGCAGGTTTGTGAATTACAGTGCCCATGAGCTCCTTTCTTCAAATCTCTTTCTTGTGAGCTGGCCGCAAACCCGCAGGATTGCTTCAGGCCCTAATCTGGTTCCGGCACGGCATGCTGAGCCTTTGGTTAAGTCCTCTTCCTGGTGGGAAATGAGCATTAAATTTGCCCGTGCAGACACCTACAGCTAGTCTCTCATTGGTTCTCCCTATTCCTGTTCATCTTGCGCAGAAATTGCAAACTGTGCCAAACAGGAGGTTAAAGGCACTGACACTCCAAGTGGGGAGAGTGTTAGTAAAAGGTCTGGAATTGTGAACCCGAGTAAAAGGGGACAAAACTGAGATGCATTTGAAAACGTTTCCCGGTCACACGGTGCACCATACTGTGGGTTTCCCATGCATGCTTTAGCTGAAGGAAGAATCACTTAAACCTGGAGAGTTGGGACCCATGGAATGGGTACCATGCAGTATGACTTCAAATGGTCTGCATTTGCTCATCGAACCTCACCAATGCTATCAGCCCGAAGTGTCCAACCTTATGTCTCTCTCAGCTCTGGGTTTAGATGAGGTAAATCCAGGTTGCATCACAAGCCCTGAATGGATTATTTAAGAATTGCTCTCTATTTCACTGTCATTGTGTTTTGTTTTTGTAATTCATTTTGATAATAGGATTTATTGGATTTTCTCTGCTGCCTTCATGCAGCTGTACACACGCTTGATTCTCTTATGGAGACATATAAATCCATGGGTTTGAAGATTCTTCCTAGTCAGGGGTATTCCTAGGCGTTGAATACAGGGTGTTTAGCCTATTTCGTTGAGCAAGGGTTAGGTCTTGACTATTACATATTTGACGTATGGACTGGTATCTGTGCTAATTTCTATCTCTGGTTTTATGCAGCACCCCAACTCACCATTCCCCTTACGCAAACATAAGTTGGTTTTCTAAATTTGAGACCCTGTTCTGTTTTGTAATTCAATTCATGTGTAGCCAAGATTACATTCGGCGTATTAGTGATATCTTATGATGTTTCATTTTCTGTGTGACTTTTTTCACTTAGAATCATCGTACCTGAATCCACTCATTATGCCACGACGGGCCAGATGACATAGATTTCATTGGTGAGTGATATTACATTGTACGTACGTACCACAACTTCTTTATCCATTTTTCGCTTTCTGGGATATTTAACTTGTACCGTAGACGAGGTTCTTGTAAACAGAGCCGTCTGAAACTTTGGGGTGGCTGTGTGTTTTTGATTTTAATTTCCCTAAGTTATAGGACCATAAGTGGAAGAGCCGTAGGCTCCGTTGCTTTGTTTTTTAGGTGTTTCAGGAAACACCATACACTTCTCCAGAGTGGCTGTTGGCAATTTACATCCCACCCATCAGCATAACAAGGCTCCCTGTTCTCCATGGCCTGTGCTGCATTTCTGGATTTTACACTTTTTTCAGGTGGCCCTTTTGACTGGGGGGCAGTGAGACTTCATTGTAGTGCAGATTTCTTTAACATGCTTCCTTGGTTGGCCAAAAAGTGTGTATGCGTTTTTTCCTGAATATATTTAGGAAAAAACTCATACGCGCTTTTTAGCCGAGTGCATCATTGTCGACGTTCTGCTTCTTTTCCTATGCTTTAAATGCAATTCCAGTCTACCCCGTGAAATCGTTTTCCTGCAATTCTGCCCCGCTTTCAAGTCCTCTTCGCAGCCTTCCTTCAATATGATTTTGGACGATAGCTGTCATTTATAACTCTGCAGTTTTGTGAATTACAGTGCCCCTGACCTCCTTTCTTCAAATCGCTTTCTTGTGAGCTGGCCGCAAACCCGCAGGATTGCTTCAGGCCCTAATCTGGTTCCGGCACGGCATGCTGAGCCTTTGGTTAATTCCTCTTCCTGGTGGGAAATGAGCGTTAAATTTGCCCGTGCAGACACCTACAGCTAGTCTCTCATTGGTTCTCCCTATTCCTGTTCATCTTTCTCAGAAATTGCAAACTGTGCCAAACAGCAGGTTAAAGGCACTGACTCTCCAAGTGGGGAGAGTGTTAGTAAAGGGTCTTGAATGGTGAACCCGAGTAAAAGGGGACGAAAACTGAGATGAATTTGAAAACGTTTGCCGGTCACATGGTGCACCATACTGTGGGTTCCCCATGCATGTTTTAGCTGAAGGAAGAATCCTTTAAACCTGGAGAGTTGGGACCCATGGAATGGGTACCATGCAGTATGACTTCAAATGGTCTGCATTTGCTCATCGAACCTCACCAATGCTATCAACCCGAAGTGCCCAACCTTATGTCTCACTCAGCTCTGGGTGTACATGTGGTAAATCCAGGTTGCATCACAAGCCCTGAATGAATTATTTAAGAATTGCTCTCTATTTCACTGTCCTTGTGTTTTGTTTTTGTAATTCATTTGATAATGGGATTTATCGGATTTTCTCTGCTGCATTCATGCCGCTGTATACACACTTGATTTCCTTATGGAGACATATAAATCCATGGGTTTGAAGATTCTTACTAGTCAGGTATATTCCCATGCGTTGAATATGGGGTTTTGAGTCCATTTCGTTGAGTAAGGAGTAGGTCTTGTCTATTACATATTTGGCTTATGGAATGGTATCTGTGTTAATTTCAATCTCTGGTACTATGCAGCACGCCACTCATCTTTCCCCATAAGCAAGCATAAGTTGTTTTTCTATATTTAAGGCCCTGTTCTGTTTGTAATTCAGTTCATGTGTAGCCAAGTTTACATTCCATGTATTAGTGATATCTTATGATGTTTCTTTTTCTGTGTGACTTATTTCACTTAGAATCATCGTACCTGAATCCACTCATTATGCCGCTACGGGCCTGATGACATAGATTTGATTGCTGAGTGATATTACATTGTACGTACATACCACAACTTCTTTATCCATTTTTCGCTTTCTGGGATATTTAACTTGTACCGTAGACGAGGTTCTTGTAAACAGTGCCGTCCCAAACACTGGGGGGGATGTGTGTTTTAGATTTTAATGTCCCTAAGCTACAGGACTATAAGTGGAAGTGCCATAGGCTGTGTTGCTTTGTTTACTACAATTTTCAGTAAACACCATACACTTCTCCAGAGTGGCTGTTGGCAATTTACATCCCGCCCGTCAGCATAACAAGGCTCCCTGTTCTCCATGGCCTGTCCTGTATTTCTGGATTTTACACTTTTTTCAGATGGCCCTTTTGACCGGGGGGCAGTGAGACTTCCCTTGTAGTGCACATTTCTTTACACGCTTGCTTGGTTGGCCAAAAACTGTGTATGCATTTTTTCCTAAATATATTCAGGAAAAAGCATACGCCCTTTTTGGCCCAGTGCATCATTGTGGACATTCTGCCTCTTTTCCTATGCTTTAAGTGCAATTCCAGTCTACCCCATGAAATCGTTTTCCTGAAATTCTGCCCCGCTTTCAAGTCCTCTTCGAAGACTTACTTCAGTACATTTTTTGACGATAGCTGTCATTCATAACTCTGCAGGTTTGTGAATTACAGTGCCCCTGAGCTCCTTTCTTCAACTCGCTTTCTTGTGAGCTGGCCGCAAAACCGCAGGATTGCTTCAGGCCCTAATCTGGTTCCGGCAGGGCACGATGAGCCTTTGGTTAATTCCTCTTCCTGGTGGGAAATGAGCATTCCGTTTGCCCGTGCACACACCTACAGCTAGTCTCTCATTGGTTCTCCCTATTCCTGTTCATTTGCGCCGAAATTGCAAAATGTGCCAAACAGGAGGTTAAAGGCACTGACTCTCCAAGTGGGGAGAGTGTTAGTAATGCTTCTGGAATGGTGAACCCGAGTACCAGGGGACGAAACCTGAGATGCATTTGAAAACGTTTCCCAATCACATGGTGGACCATACTCTGGGTTTCCCATGCATGTTTTAGCTGAAGGAAGAATCCCTTAAACCTGGAGAGTTGGGACCCATGGAATGGGTACCATGTAGTATGACTTCAAAGGGTCTGCATTTGCTCACCGAACCTCACCAATGCTATCAGCCCGAACTGTCCAGCCTTATGTCTCACGCAGCTCTGGGTGTAGATGTGGTAAATCCAGGTTGCATCACAAGCCCTGTATGAATTATTTAAGAATTGCTCTCTATTTCACTGTCATTGTGTTGTGTTTTTGAAATTTATTTTGATAATGGGATTTATCGGATTTTCACTGCTGCGTTTAGGCCGCTGTTCACACGCTTGATTTCCTTATGGAGACATATAAATCCATGGGTCTTAAGATTCTTACTTGTCAGGTATATTCCCAGGCTTTGAATATGGGGTGTTGAGTCCATTTCATAGAGCAAGGTGTAGGACTTGTCTATTATATATTTGGCTTATGGAACGGTATCTGTGCTAATTTCAATCTCTGGTTTGATGCAGCACCCCAACTCACCTTTCACCATAAGCAAGCATAAGTTGGTTTTCTAAATTTGAGACCCTGTTCTGTTTTGTAATTCAGTTCATGTGTAGCCATGTTTACGTTCCATGTATTAGTGATATCTTATGATGTTTCTTTTTCTGTGTGACTTATCTCTCGTAGAATCGTCGTACCCGAATCCACTCATTATGCCGCTATTGGCCTGATGACGTTGATTTCATTGCTGAGTGATATCCATTGTATGTATGTACCACAAATTCTTTATCCATTTTTTGCTTTCTCGGATATTTAACTTGTACCGTAGACGAGGTTCTTGTAAACAGAGCCGTCGCAAACTTTGGGGTGGCTGTGTGTTTTTGATTTTAATTTCCCTAAGCTATAGGACCGTAAGTGGAAGTGCCATAGGCTGTGTTGCTTTGTTTCCTACGTGTTTCAGGAAACACCATACACTTCTCCAGAGTGGCTGTTGGCAATTTACATCCCGACCATCAGCATAACAAGGCTCCCTGTTCTCCATGGCCTGTCCTGCCTTCCTGGATTTTACACTTTATTCAGATGGCCCTTTTGACCGGGGGGCAGTGAGACTTCATTGTAGTGCAGATATCCTTTACACGCTTGCTTGGTTGACCAAAAAGTGCATATGCGTTTTTTCCTGAATATATTCAGGAAAAAACGCATACGCCCTTTTTGGCCAAGTGCATCATTGTCGACATTCTGCCTCTTATCCTATGCTTTAAGTGCAATTCCCGTCTACCCCTGAAATCGTTTTCCTGAAATTCTGCCCCGCATTCAGGTCCTCTTCGAAGACTTACTTCAATACATTTTTGGACGATAGCTGTCATTCATAACTCTGCAGGTTTGTGAATTACAGTGCCCCTGAGCTCCTTTCTTCAACTCGCTTTCTTGTGAGCTGGCCGCAAAACCGCAGGATTGCTTCAGGCCCTAATCTGGTTCCGGCAGGGCACACTGAGCCTTTGGTTAATTCCTCTTCCTGGTGCGAAATGAGCGTTCCATTTGCCCGTGCAGACACCTACAGCTAGTCTCTCATTGGTACTCAGTATTCCTGTTCATCTTGCGCAGAAATTGCAAACTGTGCCAAACAGGAGGTTAAAGGCACTGACTCTCCAATGGGAAGCGTGTTAGTAAAGCGTCTGGAATTGTGCACCCGAGTACCAGGGGACGAAACCTGAGATGCATTTGAAAACGTTTCCCAATCACACGGTGGACCATACTCTGGGTTTCGCATGCATGTTTTAGCTAAAGGAAGAATCCCTTAAACCTGGAGAATTGGGACCCATGGAATGGGCACCATGCAGTATGACTTCAAAGTGTCTGCCTTTGCTCACCGAACCTCACGAATGCTCTCAGCCCGAAGTGTCCAGCCTTATGTCTCACCCAGCTCTGGGTATAGATGTGGTAAATCCAGGTTGCATCACAAGCCCTGAATGAATTATTTAAGAATTGCTCTCTATTTCACTGTCATTGTGTTTTGTTTTTGAAATTTATTTTGATAATGGGATTTATCGGATTTTCACTGCTGCGTTTAGGCCGCTGTACACACGCTTGACTTCCTTATGGAGACATATAAATCCATGGGTCTTAAGATTCTTACTTGTCACGTATATTCCAAGACGTTGAATATGGGGTGTTGAGTCCAATTCACTGAGCAAGGAGTAGGTCTTGTCTATTATATATTTGGCTTATGGAACGGTATCTGTGCTAATTTCAATCTCTGGTTTTATGCAGCACCCCAACTCAGCTTTCCCCATAAGCAAGCATAAGTTGGTTTTCTAAATTTGAGACCGTGTTCTGTTTTGTAATTCAGTTCATGTGTAGCCAAGTTTACGTTCCCTGTATTAGTGATATCTTATGATGTTTCTTTTTCTGTGTGACTTATTTCTCGTAGAATCGTCGTACCTGAATCCACTCGTTATGCTGCTACAGGCCTGATGACGTAGATCTTATGGCTGAGTGATATTCCATTGTACGTACGTACCACAACTTCTTTATCCATTTTTTGCTTTCTCGGATATTTAACTTGTACTGTAGACGAGGTTCTTGTAAACAGAGCCGTCCCAAACTTTGGGGTGGCTGTGTGTTTTTGATTTTAATTTCCCTAAGCTATAGGACCGTAAGTGGAAGTGCCATAGGCTGTGTTGCTTTGTTTCCTACGTGTTTCAGGAAACACCATACAGTTCTCCAGAGTGGCTGTTGGCAATTTACATCCCGCCCTTCAGCATAACAAGGCTCCCTGTTCTCCATGACCTGTCCTGCCTTTCTGGATTTTACACTTTTTTCAGATGGCCCTTTTGACCGGGAGGCAGTGAGACTTCAATGTAGTGCAGATTTCCTTTACACGCTTGCTTGGTTAGCCAAAAACTGTGTATGCATTTTTTCCTAAATATATTCAGGAAAAAGCATACGCCCTTTTTGGCCCAGTGCATCATTGTGGACATTCTGCCTCTTTTCCTATGCTTTAAGTGCAATTCCAGTCTACCCCATGAAATCGTTTTCCTGAAATTCTGCCCCGCTTTCAAGTCCTCTTCGAAGACTTACTTCAGTACATTTTTTGACGATAGCTGTCATTCATAACTCTGCAGGTTTGTGAATTACAGTGCCCCTGAGCTCCTTTCTTCAACTCGCTTTCTTGTGAGCTGGCCGCAAAACCGCAGGATTGCTTCAGGCCCTAATCTGGTTCCAGCAGGGCATGATGAGCCTTTGGTTAATTCCTCTTCCTGGTGGGAAATGAGCATTCCGTTTGCCCGTGCACACACCTACAGCTAGTCTCTCATTGGTTCTCCCTATTCCTGTTCATTTGCGCCGAAATTGCAAAATGTGCCAAACAGGAGGTTAAAGGCACTGACTCTCCAAGTGGGGAGTGTGTTAGTAATGCTTCTGGAATGGTGAACCCGAGTACCAGGGGACGAAACCTGAGATGCATTTGAAAACGTTTCCCAATCACATGGTGGACCATACTCTGGGTTTCCCATGCATGTTTTAGCTGAAGGAAGAATCCCTTAAACCTGGAGAGTTGGGACCCATGGAATGGGTACCATGTAGTATGACTTCAAAGGGTCTGCATTTGCTCACCGAACCTCACCAATGCTATCAGCCCGAACTGTCCAGCCTTATGTCTCACGCAGCTCTGGGTGTAGATGTGGTAAATCCAGGTTGCATCACAAGCCCTGTATGAATTATTTAAGAATTGCTCTCTATTTCACTGTCATTGTGTTGTGTTTTTGAAATTTATTTTGATAATGGGATTTATCGGATTTTCACTGCTGCGTTTAGGCCGCTGTTCACACGCTTGATTTCCTTATGGAGACATATAAATCCATGGGTTTTAAGATTCTTACTTGTCAGGTATATTCCCAGGCTTTGAATATGGGGTGTTGAGTCCATTTCATAGAGCAAGGTGTAGGTCTTGTCTATTATACATTTGGCTTATGGAACGGTATCTGTGCTAATTTCAATCTCTGGTTTGATGCAGCACCCCAACTCACCTTTCACCATAAGCAAGCATAAGTTGGTTTTCTAAATTTGAGACCCTGTTCTGTTTTGTAATTCAGTTCATGTGTAGCCATGTTTACGTTCCATGTATTAGTGATATCTTATGATGTTTCTTTTTCTGTGTGACTTATCTCTCGTAGAATCGTCGTACCCGAATCCACTCATTATGCCGCTATTGGCCTGATGACGTTGATTTCATTGCTGAGTGATATCAATTGTATGTATGTACCACAACTTCTTTATCCATTTTTTGCTTTCTCGGATATTTAACTTGTACCGTAGACGAGGTTCTTGTAAACAGAGCCGTCCCAAACTTTGGGGTGGCTGTGTGTTTTTGATTTTAATTTCCCTAAGCTATAGGACCCTAAGTGGAAGTGCCATAGGCTGTGTTGCTTTGTTTCCTACGTGTTTCAGGAAACACCATACACTTCTCCAGAGTGGCTGTTGGCAATTTACATCAAGCCCATCAGCATAACAAGGCTCCCTCTTCTCCATGACCTGTCCTGCCTTTCTGGATTTTACACTTTTTTTAGATGGCCCTTTTGACCGGGGGGCAGTGAGACTTCATTTTAGTGCAGATTTCCTTTACACGCTTGCTTGGTTGGCCAAAAAGGGCGTATGCGTTTTTTCCTGAATATATTCAGGAAAAAACTTATACGCCCTTTTTCGCCAAGTGCATCATTGTGGACATTCTGCCTCTTTTCCTATGCTTTAAGTGCAATTCCAGTCTACCCCCTGAAATCGTTTTCCTGAAATTCTGCCCCGCTTTCAAGTCCTCTTCCAAGACTTACTTTAATACATTTTTGGACGATAGCTGTCATTCATAACTCTGCAGGTTTGTGAATTACAGTGCCCGTGAACTCCTTTCTTCAACTCGCTTTCTTGTGAGCTGGCCGCAAAACCGCAGGATTGCTTCAGGCACTCATCTTGTTCCGGCAGGGCACGCTGAGCCTTTGGTCAATTCCTCTTCCTGGTGGGAAATGAGCATTCCGTTTGCCCGTGCAGACACCTACAGCTATTCTCTCATTGGTTTTCCCTATTCCTGTTCATCTTGCGCAGAAATTGCAAAGTGTGCCAAACAGGAGGTTAAAGGCACTGACTCTCCAAGTGGGGAGAGTGTTAGTAACGCGTCTGGAACGGTGAACCCGAGTACCAGGGGATGAAACCTGAGATGCATTTGAAAACGTTTCCCAATCACATGGTGGACCATACTCTGGGTTTCCCATGCATGTTTTAGCTGAAGGAAGAATCCCTTAAACCTGGAGAGTTGGGACCCATGGAATTGGTACCATGCAGTATGACTTCAAAGGGTCTGCGTTTGCTCACCGAACCTCAGCAATGCTATCAGCCCGAAGTGTCCAGCCTTATGTCTCACCCAGCTCTGGGTGTAGATGTGGTAAATCCAGGTTGCATCACAGGCCCTGAATGAATTATTTAAGAATTGCTCTCTATTTCACTGTCCTTGTGTTTTGTTTTTGAAATTTACTTTCATAATTGGATTTATCGGATTTTCACTGCTGCCTTTAGGCCGCTGTACACAGGCTTGATTTCCTTATGGAGACATATAAATCCATGTGTCTTAAGATTATTACTTCTCAGGTATATTCCCAGTCGTTGAATATGGAGTGTTGAGTCCATTTCGTTGAGCAAGGAGTAGGTCTTGTCTATTATATATTTATCTTATGGAACGGTATCTGTGCTAATTTCAATCTCTGGTTTGATGCAGCACCCCAACTCACCTTTCACCATAAGCAAGCATAAGTTGGTTTTCTAAATTTGAGACCCTGTTCTGTTTTGTAATTCAGTTCATGTGTAGCCAAGTTTACGTTCCGTGTATTAGTGTTATCTTATGATGTTTCTTTTTCTGTGTGACTTATTTCTCGTAGAATCGTCCTACCTGAATCCACTCATTATGCCGCTACGGGGCTGATGACGTGGATCTCATTGCTGAGTGATATTCCATTGTACGTTCGTACCACAACTTCTTTATCCATTTTTTGCTTTCTCGGATATTTAACTTGTACCGTAGACGAGGTTCTTGTAAACAGAGCCGTCCCAAACTTTGGGGTGGCTGTGTGTTTTTGATTTTAATTTCCCTAAGCTATAGGATCGTAAGTGAAGTGCCATAGGCTGTGTTGCTTTGTTTCCTACGTGTGTCAGGAAACACCATACAGTTCTCCAGAGTGGCTGTTGGCAATTTACATCCCGCCCATCAGCATAACAAGGCTCCCTGTTCTCCATGACCTGTCCTGCCTTTCTGGATTTTACACTTTTTTCAGATGGCCCTTTGGACCGGGGGGCAGTGAGACTTCATTGTAGTGCAGATTTCCTTTACAGGCTTGCTTGGTTGGCCAAAAAGGGCGTATGCGTTTTTTCCTGAATAAGGAAAAAACGCATACGCCCTTTTTGGCCAAGTGCATCATTGTCGACATTCTGCCTCTTTTCCTATGCTTTAAGTGCAATTCCAGTCTACCCCCTGAAATTGTTTTCCTGAAATTCTGCCGCGCTTTCAAGTCCTCTTCGAAGACTTACTTCAATATATTTTTGGACGATAGCTGTCATTCATAACTCTGCAGGTTTCTGAATTACAGTGCCCCTGAGCTCCTTTCTTCAACTCGCTTTCTTTTGAGCTGGCCGCAAAACCGCAGGATTGCTTCAGGCCCTAATCTGGTTCCGGCAGGGCACGCTGAGCCTTTGGTTATTTCCTCTTCCTGGAGGGAAATGAGCATTCCATTCGCCTGTGCAGACACCTACAGCTAGTGTCTCATTGGTTCTCCCAATTCCTGTTCACCTTGCGCAGAATTTCCAAACTGTGTCAAACAGGAGGTTAAAGGCACTGACTCTCCATGTGGAGAGAGTGTTATTAAAGGGTCTGGAATGGTGAACACGAGTAAATGGGGACGAAAACTGAGATGCATTTGAAAACGCTTCCCAGTCACACGGTGGACCATACTTTGGGTTTCCCATGCATGTTTTAGCTGAAGGAAGAATCTCTTAAACCTGGAGAGTTGGGACCCTTGGAATGGGTACCATGCAGTATGACTTCAAAGTTTCTGCATTTGCTCATTGTACCTCACCAATGCTATCCGCCCGAAGTGTCCAACCTTATGTCTCACTCAGCTCTTGGTGCAGATGTGGTTAATCCAGGTTGCATCACATGCTCTGAATGAATTATTTCAGAATAGCTCTCTATTTCACTGTCATTGTGTTTTGTTTTTGTAATTCATTTTGATAATTGGATTTATTGGATTTTCTCTGCTGCATTCATAAATCTATACACACGCTTGATTCTCTTACGGAGACATATAAATCCATGGGTTTGAAGATTTTTACTAGTCAGGTGTATTCCTAGGCGTTGAATATGGGGTGTTTAGTCCATTTCGTTTAGCAAGTGGTAGGTCTTGACTATTACATATTTGGCTTATGGAAAGGTATCTGTGCTAATTTCTATCTCTGGTTTTATGCAGCACACCAACTCTTCTTTATCCTTAAGCAAGCATATGTTGGTTTTCTAAATTTGAGACCCCGTTCTGTTTTGTAATTCTGTTCATTTGTAGCCACGTTTACATTCCATGTATTAGTAATATCGTATGTCTTTTTCTTTTTGAATTATGTGACTTCGAATGATCATACGTAACTCCTCTGGGGTTGTTACAACTGGCCATATTTCATTGATTTCCAGGCTGAGTAATATTCCACTCTACATAAGTGCCACATCTCTATCCATTTTTTCCCTCCAGAGACATATATATTATATCCTAGTCGAGGATCTTTTAAACATAGAGGCGGTAAACATTGGGGTGCCTGTGTCCTCTCGATTTTTGTTTTTCCCAAGATATACGTCCATGAGTGCAAGTGCCCTGTGCTCTGTAGCTCATTTTTTAGATGCTTTAGTAAACACAATACACTTCTCCAGAGTGACCGTTGGCAATATACATTTCCAGTATAAGCCTCAGAGGGCTCCCTTTTCTCCTTGCCCTGTCCTGCATTTCTGGTGTTTACAATTTATGAGGAAGGCCCTTCTGACTGATGCGAAGTGATATGTTTTGTAGTATTGATTTCCAGTGCCCACCTCTTTGGTTGGCTAAAAATGTATATGCCCTTTTCTTGAATACATACAGAAAAAGACGCATACACCCTTTTTAGCCAACTGCAATGTTGGCAATGTTCAGCCCCTTTTCTTGTGCTTAATGGCGAGTCCTTTCTACCTCTTCCAATCCCTTTCCTGCCATTCTCCATTGCTTACAAGTCCTTTTCTCTGACTTTCCTCAAGACATTTTTCAGTGATAGATATTTTCAACTCTGCAGTTTTGTGAATTTTAGTGTCCCTGAGTTCCATTTTTCAACTTGTGTTTATGGGAACTGGCCACAAAGCAGCGAGATTTCCTCAAGCCCTATTCTGTTTCCATGGGCAACACTAGCCTTTGGTCAATTCGTCTTCCTGATTGGAAATAAGAGTGACATGTGCCTGTCCGAACACCTAGGACTTGTCTCTCATTGTTCCTCCTCCTTCTGCTTCATCCTCTGGACAAATTCCAAACTGTCTGCAACAGGATGTTGACAGTGCTGACATCTCCAAGTGGGGAGACTGTTCGTAAAGACGCTGGAGGGGTGAACCCGAGCACCAGGAGATGAGGAGATGAGATGCCTTTTCCAAACTCTTCCCGATCAGACGGTATACCATCCTCTGGATGTGACAGGCATGTTTTAGCTGTAGGAAGTGTCCCATTCATGTGAGGAGAACACCAGGGCATTTACAAAATCAGTGTCTCTCCACAACCCAAACTGGGGAATTTTTTAAGCTACGGCTACACATATGTTCATTAAGGGCCTTGGGAAGTAGGCAGAGTCCAAACTTTAGATGATTGAAGTCTTCAGGGCCAGAAGCACTCACCACCGGCTTCCCTTAGGTTCCATTTTAACTGTCATTAATAGATGATGTCAATAAAAATATCTATTCTTTTTCAGATTATTTCCCCTTATAGGTTATTGTAAAATATTGAGTGTAGTTCCCTGTGCTATACAGTAGTTCCTTGTTGATGATCGATTTTATACATAGCAGTGTGTATGTGTTAATCCCAAACTGTTAATTTATCCCTCCTCCCACCTTTCCCCTTTGGTAATAATAAATTATAAGATTTTATACTTCTCAGAATTGTGGGAGCTGAAAGAGAGGTATCATTTTCAATGGAAAAGCATTTAAAACAAGATTGAAGCTTTAACCAAGATTATTAGATATACATCCTTGGAAAGAAATCACTTCGTTTCTCTAATATTGACCTGACAAATAAGACAAACCTTTTCACTGAACTTGCTTATAATAAAGTGATGGAAATATCAAATGGGAGTGTTAGAAACATCTTATTTTACCCGAGCCTTATACACTGTTCTATGTTAATTACAGTTTGGCTCACACATCTGTTCATTGAAGTTACAATGTTCTCAATTTCTGTTACTGATCCTCCAGAGTGGACCCCAACAAGTGTCCCCCTGCCCAGTGTCATTGGAGCCAACAGATCGAGACTGAGTTTGGTTCAGAAGCAAAGGAAACTTTATATTTTGATCAGAGAATGGAGAGGTGAGAGCATGTGCTACCCCGTGGGCTGTGGGCTGGGCTGCTGTGTAGAGATCCTGTCAGAGTCAGTGGGAGGGAGGGGGCGGAGCTCTCGAGGGCCCGGTTGGCTGCAGCTCAGGCTCTATATCGCGGAGTCTGCACTGTGCCCCAGGAGCTGAGGTGTCGACCCAGCCATTCCGCACTAGGAAATCTGGTCTGAAGCGCCAGCTGTTGAACCTCTGTATGCGGGACCCTAGGAGCACGTGAAATTAGACAAAGCACAAAGGATAAAAAAGGTTAGACTTTATTTTATTGCCCAGATTCTATTTTTCTCTCCCAGGGATTTTTAAGGGGCTTTGCCTGGGACAAAGCCCTCTTCTGCCTTTTTTTCCCTTCCTCATTCTTAGAGTGCTGAGTGTGCAGACCCTTCTTCTCTAACTGCTGAGTGCTGAGTTAGGAGCCCTCATACCCGTGGGCGAGGGTCAGAACTTCTCCCCAGCAGCCTCCAGGTGACGTTGATTGTCCCCAGGCCTCCTGCCTCACTGCTCGTCCGCCTGAGCACCAGTATTGGAAGCGTTATAGATTCTAATGACCTTTAAGGTTCCAGGAAGGAGATGTGCAGTGACGCTGTGAGGTCCAGTTTCACCCCACCCCACATTTGTTCGGCCACCTTAGGCTGACCGTTTCTGCCAGCCTAGATGCTCTGACCAGTAGTCTGTGCTTTCTTCAATTAGGCCCCTGAATTAACGTAAAAACAGCACCAGGTATCAGGACCCTGCCTGCTCAACTCCCAGACAGTCCAGCGTCAGTGGTGATGAAGGACCATGATGGCCACTGAGTCAACAGCCTTTTGAAGTAAACAGCAGTCCAGCCAGTCTTATTGGCCACCATCATCACAGTGTCTGTAGGCTTTTCTATGGTTACAGCGTGATATACGGTTCCCCCGCCAAGATTATTAGGTCCGCTCTGGGTGCAGTAAGTCCTGCAAGCAGTAGTCTACTCTTTTGGGACACACTCTTGTTGTTTTATGAGAGAAACTCCAGGTCAAGTGATGGTCACACGAGTCGTCATGGTGCCCCTTTGCCCCGGTTATCTCTCTGGAGGTTGGAGTTGGAGGGCCTCCTCACTCGAGGTCAGTGTGCCCACGGAGCAAACCCTGCAACTTCAGGGCATGGTTGGGGGTTAGGATCACCACGTGGGGTCCTTTTCCCTTAGGAGGGAGGTGGCCTTTTGGGCTGCTGATTTCCAGGTTTTCAGATACCGCCAGTATCTTGGCCAGATGTGGCGGTGGGCCAAGCCCATTGGTGACCGTAGTTTATCCTACCTGGATGGCATTCTTGCATTGTTCCATTTCAAGTGGTCCCAGTTTTTGCACTAATACTCCAATAGCGATTCACCATTCACCAGGAATGTAAAAGTCAAAGGGTTTAGCTAAATTAGGGAGTTCTAGGGCAAGGGTCTGAATTGACTGCTCTTTCCATTCTTGAAAGGCCACTTCTGGATTCTATTCAAAAGGATCATCATCTTTTCCTTTCAGTGTTTCATATAGAGGCCCAGCTAGTAGACTGTAGTTAGGGATCCAGAAGCACCAACCCTGGCCTCCCCAGGAACCCCTTAGCTGTCTTCTAGTTTTAGAAATGGGTAAGGCTGTAAATTGTTTCTTCCCTTTCCTGAGATGTGCTTCTCCGACCTTCTGTGAGAATGAAGGCCAGGCAGGTCACCGTAGTCTGTGATATTTGAGCTTTTTATTTGACAACTTGTATCCTTTATTGGCTTGGTAGTTCAGAGGTCTCCTTAGTAGGGCTGGCGATCAGAATGTCGTATGCATATTGAAGGAGTGTTTCCTTTTCCAGAGGTAGAACTTTTAGGTCTTTAACTGAGCTTTCCCCAAAGATGGTGTGGGAATTTTTGAACCCTTGGGGCAACACGGCCCAGAAGTATTGTTTTAGTTGTATGTTGAGTCCTGCCACTCACAAGCCAAAATTTCTTGTGACTCTCGGACTAATAGAATACAAAAGAAGGCATCATTGAAGACTAATACAGAATACCATGTCCCGGTGGTTGGTAGAATGACCAGCAGGGTGTAGGATTTAGGAACTACTGGAGGCATATCCTCTGTGGCTTCACTGACTGTCCTGACATCCTTTACCAGGACTCCAGCAGCCCATGGGGCTCTCGAGGTCAGGCCAATCCCAGGATATGGAGCTCACCTGGGCAGGTACCCCACCCCCACCCCAGCCCACGGGGCTCTCGTGTTCAGGCCCCTCCCAGGATATGGGGTTCCCTGGGCAGGTTCCCCTGCAGCCCATGGGGCTCTCGTGGTCAGGCCCCTCCCAGGATACAGAGCTACCCGTGCAGTTACCCTGGCAGGGCTGGGCACACAGGTACCGTGCACATCGCCCTCATTGCAGAGCACTTCCAGCTCACCTGTCACTCAGATCTGACACAGAGCACCTCAGAGCAGGACTTGAACTAAGAAACAGCAGCTCCAACAGGTCTGTGACCCTGGGCATCACTCTGTGTGGCCTCCCTCCACCTGGTCTTCCAGAGACTTCCACTGCACCTGGGGCACCAGGCCTCTGTCTAGACCCACCACCCACCCCTCCTCTCCCTGACTCCTGGGTTCCTCTCATTAGGAGAGGGTTTTCTTGAAGTTGTCTCCCACTCATGGGCCAGATAATATAATTAGAAAACAAGCCAGAGCTGCAACCCCTTTTCTATCCTGACTCTCAGGAGCCCACACCTGTTCCTTGGACCTGGCCGATTCAGCAAGTTCCAGTTTCTGCCACTGTGAGTGCCTGAGGGGTGATTATTGGCTGGCCTGGGAAGCCTGACCGTGCCGGCCAGCCCTCCCCAGGTGTGCCTGTTTGAGATCAATATAAACACCGCTGCAGGCAGCAAGAGCCCCTGCAGCTGTGCCTGACGCCATTTTCTCTGCCCTGTCAGCAGTCTCGGGGCTGGACTGGTGGGAGGGAGTGAGAGGCCACGGCTTTGTGGGTGGCCCAGTGTGAGTGGGGCTCTGCTGGACTTTCTGCAGCAGTTACCAAGATGCCACTTGCTAAAGAAGAGGATGTGTCACCCATACCTGCCTCTGGAATTTCTCCCTGGGCAGAGGTGAGTGAGGAAGAAAGCAGTGGGGGCCCGGACAGCAGGGGTATCTCAGGCAGGGAAATGGAAAGCTTCCAGAAGAGCACCCAGGGCCAGGATCATCCTGTCTGGCCTGAAGGCAACAAGTCGGCTGGCATGCTGTTGCTCATGTGGCTCCATGGCCCTTCCTCTAGGCTTTCAAGTCCTTGTACATATTCAGGTGTTTTACCTGGGAAGGGTGGGAACATTTCAGCAGCAGCTGGCCTGGGGCTCAGCCCACGTTTACTCACAGATGTCTCGGCACGGTCCCCCAGCTTTGCAATGAGGACGCTTGTTGTGTGGGGCCTGCTGGCTGAATGGGAGATGATTCCCCACCACTGACCAACTTCAGAATTGTATACAACTGGAGCAAGTGCCCTGATAGGGTTTTCCTCTGTGTAACTGGTGGGTTCTGTCTTTTTTTTTCTTTTTTCCGTTTTTAGTTCAAGGTAGATTTTATTCCTCTTTTTTGTATTTACAGATATAAGCATGGAAATAATTTATTCATATAAATACATGTATGTGAAGGGAAGAATATTTTTTCTGTTTTAATTTTTTTAATTTTATTTTTTTAATTTTTAATTTAATTTTATTTTTTTATAAAGCAGGTTGTTTTTGGTTATCTCTTTTCTCCATATAAATGTATATATGTCAATCCCAATCTCTCAACTCCTCCCACCACCACCCCCAACAGCTTTCCCCCCTTGGTGTCCATACGTTTGTTGTCTACATCTGTTGCTCTATTTCTGCCTTGCAAAACGGTTCATCTGTACAACTTTTCTAGGTTCCACATATATGCATTAATATGCAAGATTTGTTTTTCTCTTTCTGACTTACTTCACTCTGTATGACAGTCTCTAGATCCATCAACGTCTCTACAAATGACCCAATTTCATTCCTTTTTATGGCTTAGTAATATTCCATTTTATATATGTACCACATTTGTATGCATTCGTCTGTCTGTGGGCATTTAGGTTGCTTCCATTACCTGGATATTGTAAATAGAGATGCAATGAATATTGCGGTAAATGTCTCTTTTTGATTTATGGTTTTGTCTGGGTATATGCCCAGTAGTGGGATTGCTGTATCATATGGTAATTCTATTCTTAGTTTTATAAGAAACTCCATAATGTTCTCCACAGTGACTGTATCAATTTACATTCCCAACAGTAGTGGAAGAGGGTTCCTTATCTCCACACCCTTTCCAGCATTTGTTGTTTGTAGATTTTCTGATGATGCCTATTCTAACAGATGTGAGGTGATACACCATGGATGAGTCTATTTCGTTGAGCAAAGAGTAGGTCTTGTCTATTACATATTTAGCTTATGGAACGGTATGTGTGCTAATTTCAATCTCTGGTTTTATACAGCACCCTAACTCAACTTTGCCCTTAAGCAAGCATAAGTTTTTTATCTAAATGTGAGACTCTGTTTGGTTTTGTAATTCAGTTTATGTGTAGCCAAGTTTACACTCCCTCAATTAGTGATATCTTATGATAATTATCTTTCTGTGTGTGACATATTTCTCTTAGAATCATCATACTTAAATCCACTCAATTTGCTGCTACAGGCCTGATGACATTGATTTCATTGCTGAGTGATATTCCGATGTACGTAAGTAGCACAACTTCTTTATCCATTTTTTTCCTTCTGGGATATTTAATTTGTACTGGACTCGAGGTTCTTGTAAACACAGCAGCCCTAAATTTTGTGTTGGCTGGGTTTTGTTGATTTTAATTTTCCTAAGCTATAGGGCCAAAAGTGGAAGTGCCCTAGGCTCTGTAGCTTTGTTTTTTAGATGTTTCAGGATACACCATAAATATCTCCAGAGTGTCTGTTGGCAAATTATATCCCGCCCATCAGCATAGCAAGGCTCCCTGTTCTCCATGGCCTCTCCTCTGTTTCTTGTTTTTACACTTTTTTCAGATGGCCCTTTTGAAGAATGGGAAATGAGACTTCATTGTAGTGCGGATTTCCATTGCTCGAGTGCTTCGTTGGCCAAAAAGTGCATATTTGTTTTTTCCTGAATATATTCAGGAAAAAATGTATATGCACTTTTTGTCCAAGTGCATCTCTGTCAAAGATCTGCCGATTTTCATATGTTTTAAATGCAATTCCAATCTACCTCCTGAAATATGATTCCTGCAATTCTGCCTCGTTTTCAAGTCCTCTTTGCAGCCTTACTTCAATATATTTTTGCCAATAGCTGTCATTTATAACTCTGCAGATTTGTGAATTACAGTGCCCGTGATTTCCTTTCTTAACTCGCTTCCTTGTAAGCTGGCCCCAAAACCCCAGGTTTGCTTCAGGCTGTTCTCAGGGTGCGGCACAGCACTCTGAGCCTTTGGTTAATTCCTCTTCCTGGTGGGAAATTAGAGTTAAATGTACCCCTCCAATCACCTGCCTCACTCCCAGCTCCCTGGTGATGTGTGTCCTCTGGTTTGAGGCTACATATGATGGGTTCCTCATCTTTTGATGATGTGGCCCCAATGATGTGAGGACACTCCTGCCTGGTTCCCATCCCCTTGGTGATGTGGGCCCTCTGATGAGACTCTGATCCTGGTTGGGTTCCTCACACTTCTGTGAGGTGGGCCCTCTTCTCTGAGGTCACTCTTGCCTGGCTGGCACACCCTGCCTTGGCGACGTCGGCCCTATGGTGGCAGTTGGAGCCTGCTGGGAGCCTCCTTCCCTCGGTGATGAGGCCATCTGGCGTCAGGCCCTAACGGTTGGGTTCCCACATTTTCTGATACGTTCTAAGTGGTGCGAGGGCACTCCTGCCAGGTTCCCATCCCCATGGGCATGTGGGCCTTCTGTTCTGAGGTCCCAACGGCTGGGTTGCTCACACTTTCATGATGTGGGCCCTCTGCTGTGAGGTCAATCCTGCCTGGCTGGGACACGTCGCCTTGGCGACGTGGACCCTCTGGTGGCAGTTGGAGCGTTCTGGGGCCTCCTGCCCTCAGTGATGAGGGCCCTCTGGTGTCAGGCCCTAAGTGCTGGGCTCCACACATTTTCTGATGTGTGCCCAGCGGTACCAGGACACTCCTGCCAGGTTCCCATCTCCATGGGCATGTGGGACTTCTGTTCTGTGATCCCAACGGCTGGGTTGCTCACAGTTTCATGATGTGGGCCCTTTGCTGTGAGTTGACTCCGGCCTGTATCCCATAGCGTCAGTGCTCTGGGCCTCCTGCTTTGAGTTTCCAACTCCTGGATTCCTCACCTTTTTTATTCTATTTGCCCTCTGTTGTGCGTCTCCTCCTGCATGTCTCACTCCCAGCCCCTTCATGATGTGTTTCCCCTTGTTTGAGGCCACATGTGCTGTGTTCCTCACCTTTCTATAATGTGGCCACACTGGTGTGAGGACACTCCTGCCTTGTTCCGATCCCCTTGGTGATGTGGGCTCTCTGGTGAGAGCCTTATCCTGGCTGGGTTCCTCACACTTCTGGGAGGAGGGCCCTCTGCTGTGAGGTCACTCCTGCCTGGCTGGCACACGTTGCCTTGGCCACATGTGCCCTCTGGTTGCAATTGGAGTGTGCTGGGAGACTCCTCCCCTCGGTGATGAGGGCCCTCTGGCCTCAGGCCCTAACTGCTGGGCTCCCCACATTTTCTGATGTGTGCCCACTGGTGCGATGACCCTCCTGCCAGGTTCCCATCCCCATGGGGATTTGGGCCTTCTGCTATGAAGTCCCAACGGCTGGGGTGCTCACAGTGTCAGGATGTGAGCCCTCTGCTGTGAGTTCACTCTGGCATGGATCCCATAGCCTCGGTGATCTGGGCCACCTGCTTGGAGCTTCCAACTGCTGGATTCCTTACCTTTTTTATTCTATGGGCCCTGTGTTGTGAGACAACTCCTGCCTGCCTCACTCGGAGCCCCTTGGTGATGTGGGTCTTCTGGTTTGAGGCCACATGTGCTGGGTTCCTCACCTTTCGCTGATGTGGCCCCACTGGTGTGAGGACACTCCTGCCTGGTTCCCATCCCCTTGGTGATGTTGGCGCCACTGGTGTTAGGACACTCCTGCCTGGTTCCCATCCCCTTGGTGATGTTGGCCCTCTGGTGAGAGTCTGATCCTGGTTGGGTTCCTCACACTTCTGTGAGGTGGGCCCTCTGCTCTGAGGTCATTTCCTGCCTGGCTGACACACCCCGCCTTGGTGACGTCGGCCATATGGTGGCAGTTGGAGCCTGCTGGGAGCCTCCTCCCCTCGGTGATGAGGGCCCTGTGGCCTCAGGCCCTAACTGCTGGGCTCCCCACATTTTCTGATGTGAGCCCAGTGATGCCAGGACATTCGTGTAAGGTTCCCTTTCCCATGACGATGTGGGCCTTCTGCTCTGAGGTCCCAACGCCTGGGTTGCTCACAGTTTCCTGATGTTGGCTCTCTGGTGTTAGTTCACTCATTCCTGGATCCCGTAACCTCTGTGCTCTGGGCCACCTGCTGGTAAGTTCCAACTGCTGGGTTCCTCACCATTTTTATCCTTTGAGCCCTGTGTTGTGAGGCTCCTCCTGCCTGCCTCACTCCCAGCCCCTTGGTGATGTGTTTCCTCTGGTTTGGGGCCACATGTGATGGGCTCCTCATCTTTTGATGATGTGGCCCCACTGGTGTGAGGACACTCGTGCCTGGTTCCAATCCCCTTGGTGATATGGCCCTCTGGTGAGAGTCTGATCGTGGCTGGATTCCTCACCATTCTGTGAGGTGGGCCCTCTGCTGTGAGGTCAATTGTGCCTGGCTGGCACACGTCGCCTTGGCGACGTAGGCTCTCTGGCTGCAGTTGGAGCGTGCTGGGGACTCCTCTTCTCAGTGATGAGGGTCCTCTGGTGTCAGGCCCTAAGTGCTGGGCTCCACACATTTTCTGATGTGCGCCCAGTGGTGTGAGGACACTCCTGCCAGGTTCCCATCCCCATGGGCATGTGGGACTTCTGTTCTGTGGTCCCAACGGCTGGGTTGCTCACAGTTTCATGATGTGGACCCTCTGCTGTGAGTTCACTCTGGCCTGTATCCCATAGCGTCAGTGCTCTGGGCTGCCTGCTTTGAGTTTCCAACTCCTGGATTCCTCACCTTTTTTATTCTATGGGCCCTCTGTTGTGAGTCTCCTCCTGCATGCCTCACTCCCAGCCCATTCGTGATTTGTGTCCCCTTTTTTGAGGCCACATGTGCTGGGTTCCTCACCTTCTGCTGATGTGGCCACACTGGCGTGAGGACACTCCTGACTGGTTCTGATTCCCTTGTTGATGTGGGCCCTCTGGTGAGAGTCTTATCCTGGCTGGGTTCCTCACCCTTCTGTGAGGTAGGCCCTCTGCTGTGAGGTCACCCCCGCCTGGCTAGCTCACGTCGCCTTGGTAATGTGGGCCCTCTGTTGGCCAATAGAGCATGCTGGGAGCCTCCTGCCCTCGTTAATAAGGGCCCTGGAAAAAACGTATACGTCCTTTTTGGCCAAGTGCCTCACTGTCGAGGTTCTGCCTCTTTTCCTATGCTTTCAGAGGAATTCCCGTCTACCTCCTGAAATCGGATTCCGGCAATTCTGCCCCGCTTTCAAGTCTTCTTCGCAGCCTTACTTCAATATATTTTTGGATGATAGCTGTCATTTATAACTCTGCAGGTTTGTGAATGACAGTGTCCCTGAGCCTCCTTCTTCAACTCGCTTTCTTGTGACCTAGCTGCAAAACCGCAGGATTGCTTCAGGCCCTAATCTGGTTCCGGCACAGCACGCTGAGATTTTCATTAATTCCTCTTCCTGGAGGGAAATGAGCATTAAATTTGCCCGTGCAGACGCCTACAGCTAGTCTCTCATTAGTTCTCCCTATTCCTGTTCATCTTGTGCAGAAATTGCGAACTGTGCCAAACAGGAGGTTAAAGGCACTGACTCACCAAGTGGAGAGAGTGTTAGTAAAGCGTCTGGAATGGTGAACAGAGTACCAGGGGATGAAAACTGAGATGCATTTAAAAACGTTTCCCGGTCACAAGGTGGACCATAATCTGGGTTTCCCATGCATGTCTTAGCTGAAGGAAGAATCCCTTAAACCTGGAGAGTTGGGACCCATGGAATGGGTACCATGCAGTATGACTTCAAAGGGTCTGCATTGCTCACCGAACCTCAATAATGCTATCAGCCCGAAGTGGTCCAGCCTTATGTCTCACCCAGCTCTGGGTGTAGATGTGGTAAATCCAGGTTGCATCACAAGCCCTGAATGAATTATTTAAGAATTGCTCTCTATTTCGCTGTCACTGTGTTTTGTTTTTGTAATTTATTTTGATAATGGGATTTATCGGATTTTCACTGCTGCCTTTAGGCCGCTGTCCACAGGCTTGATTTCGTTATGGAGACATATAAATCCATGGGTTTTAAGATTCTTACTTGTCAGGTATATTCCCAGGCGTTGAATATGGGGTGTTGATTCCATTTCGTTGAGCAAGGAGTAGGTCTTGACTATTACATATTTGGCTTATGGAATGGTATTTGTGCTGATTTCAATCTCCGGTTTTATGCAGCACCCCAACTCACCTTTCCCCATAAACAAGCATAAGTTGGTTTTCTAAATTTGAGACCCTGTTCTGTTTTGTAATTCAGTTCATGTGTAGCCAAGTTTACATTCCGTGTATTAGTGATATCTTATTATGTTTCTTTTTCTGTGTGACTTATTTCACTTAGAATCATCATACCTGAATCCCCTCATTATGGCGCGACGGGCCTGATGACATAGATTTCATTGCTGAGTGATATTCCATTGTACGTACGTACCACAACTTCCTTATCCATTTTTCGCTTTCTGGGATATTTAATTTGTACTGTAGATGAGGTTCTTGTAAACAGAGACGTCCGAAACATTGGGGTGGCTGTGTCTTTTTTATTTTAATTTCCGTAAGCTATAGGGCTGTAAGTGGAAGTTCCGTAGGATCCGTTGCTCTGTTTTTTACGTCTCTCAGGAAACACCATACACTTCTCCAGAATGGCTGTTGGCAATTTACATCCCGCCCATCAGCATAACAAGTCTCCCGCTTTTCCATGGCCTTTTCTGCCTTTCTGGATTTTACACTTTTTTCAGATGGCCCTTTTGAGCTGGGGGCAATGAGACTTCATTTTAGTGCAGATTTCCTTTACACACTTTCTGGGTTGGCCAAAAAGAGCGTATGCATATTTTCCTGAATATATTACAATATAATATTATATTTAGATATATATATATATTTACATTATATATTATATTTAGTTTGAGTGTATGTGTTAGGGTATGGGTTAGTGTTAGCGTACGGGTTAGGATTAGGGGACAGGTTAGGGTAAGGCTTCGGGTAAGGGTTAGGGTTAGGGTTAGGGTTAGGGGACGGGAACTGTTTAGGGTACAGGTTAGGGTACGACAACGGTTTAGGGTGAGCGTACATGTTACGGTATGGGTTAGTGTTAGCATACGGGTTAGGATTAGGGGATGAGTTAGGGTAAGGCTTCGGGTAAGGGATATGGTTAGGGTTAGGGTTAGGGTTTTCGGACGAGGATGGTTTAGGGTACAAGTTAGGTTACGACAACGGTTTAGGGTGAGTGTACGTGTTAGCGTACGGGTTAATGTTAGCGTACGGGTTAGGATTAGTGTAAGGGTTAGGGTGAGGCTTCGGGTAAGGGTTAGGGTTAGGGGACTGGGACGGTTTAGGTTACAGGTTAGTGTACGACAAAGGTTTAGGGTGAGCATAAGTGTTAGCGTACAGGTTAGTGTTAGCGTATCAGTTAGTGTTAGCGGACGGGTTAGTATTAGGGGAAGGGTTAGGGTAAGGCTTCTAGTAAGGTTTAGGGTTAGGGTTAGGGTACGGGGATGGTTTAGGGTACAGGTTAGTGTACGACAACGGTTTAGGGTGAGCGTACGTGTTAGGATTAGGGGACGTGTTAGGGTAAGGCTTCGAGTAAGGTTTATGGTTAGGGTTAGGGTTAGGGTTAGGGGATGGGGACGGTATAGGGTACATGTTAGCGTACGACAACGGTTTAGGGTGAGCGTACGTGTTAGGGTATGGATTAGTGTTAGCATACGAGTTAGGGTTAGTGGATGCATTAGGGTAAGGCTTCGGGTAAGGGTTAGGTTTAGGGTTCAGGTTAGGGGACGGAGACGGTTTAGGGTACAGGTTAGGGTACGACAATGGTTTAGGGTGAACGTACGTGTTAGGGTACGGGTTACTGTTAGCGTACAGGTTAGGATTAGGGGACGGATTAGGGTACGGCTTCCGGTGAGTCTTAGGGTTAGGGTTAGGGGATGGGGACGGTTTAGGGTACAGGTTATTGTATGTCAACGATTTAGGGTGAGCGTACATGTTAGGGTACGGGTTAGTGTTAGCATACGGGTTAGGATTAGGGGACGGGTTAGGGTAAGGCTTCGGGTAAAGATTAGGGTTAGGGTTAGCGTTAGGGAATGGGGACAGGGACGGGGACACTTTAGTGTACAGGTTAGTGTACGACAACAGTTTATGGTGACCGTATGTGTTAGGGTACGGGTTAGTGTTAGCGTTTGCCTTAGGATTAGCGGACGGTTTAGGGTAAGGCTTCGGGTAAGTGTTAGTGTTTGGGTTAAGGTTAGGGAATGGGGACGGTTTAGGGTATAGGTTAGCGTATGACAACGGTTTAGGGTGAGCGTACGTGTTAGGGTATTGGTTACTGTTAGCGTACGGGTTAGGATTAAGGGACGTATTAGGGTAAGGCTTCGGGTAAGTGTTAGGGTTAGGTTTAGGGTTAGGGTTAGGGGACGGGGACGGTTTAGGGTACAAGTTTGTGTACGACAACGGTTTAGGGTGAGCGTACGTGTTAGGGTATGGGTTAGTGTTCGCATAGGAGTTAGTGTTAGCGTACGGGTTAGTATTAGGTGACGGGTTAGGGTAAGGCTTCTGGCAAGGGTTAGGGATAGGGGACGGGGACGGTTTAGGATACAGGTGAGGGTACGACAAAAGTTTAGTTTGAGCGTATGTGTTAGGGTCCGGGTTAGTGTTTGCATACGGATTAGGATTAGGGGACGGGTTAGGGTAAGGCTTCAGGTAAGTTTTAGGGTTAGGGTTAGGGAATGGGGATGGGGACGGGGATGGTTTAGGGTACAGGTTAGGGTACGACAACGGTTTAGGGTGAGCATACGTGTTAGGGTACGGGTTAGTGATAGTGTATGGGTTAGGATTTGGGGACGGGTTAGGGTAAGGCTTCGGGTAAGTGTTAGAGTTAGGGTTAGGGTTAGTGAACGAGGACGGTATAGGGTACAGGTTAGGGTACAACAATGGTTTAGGGTGAGTGAAAGTGTTAGGGTTCTGGTTAGTGTTAGTGTATGGGTAGGATTAGGGGATGTGTTAGGGTAAGCCTTCAGGGAAGGTTTAGGATGAGGGGACTGGGACGGGGACAGGTACAGTTTAGGGTACAGGTTAGTGTACAACAAAAATTTTGGGTGAGTGTACGTTTTAGGGTACGGGTTAGTGTTAGCGTATGGGTTAGGATTGCGGGACGGGTTAGGGTTAGGCTTCGGGTAAGGGTTAGGGTTAGGGGACGGGGACGGTTTAGGGTACAGGTAACTGTATGACAAAGGTTTACGGTGAGCGTACGTGTTATGGTACGGGTAAGTGTTAGGGTACGGTTTAGGATTAGGTTACAGGTTAGGGTAAGGCTTAGGATTATGGTTAGGGTTAGGTTTTGGGGATGGGGACAGTTTAGGATACATGTTCGGGTATGACAGCGGTTTAGGGTGAGCGTACGTGTTAGGGTACGGGTTAGTTTTAGCGTACGCTTTAGGATTAGTGGACGTGTTAGTGTAAGGCTTCAGTTAGGGTTGGGTTAGGGTTAGGGCTAGGGTTGGGGTCAGAGGACGGGGACGGTTTAGGGTACAGGTTAGGATACGACAATGGTTTAGGGTGAGCGTACGTGTTATGGTAAGGGTTAGTGTTAGCGTACGGTTTAGGATTAGGGGACGGGTTAGGGTAAGGTTTCGGGTAAGTGTTAGGGTTAAGGTTAGGGGACGGGAACGGCATAGGGTACAGGTTAGGGTATGACAAAGGTGTAGGATGAGCATACGTTTTAGGGTATGTGTTAGTGTTAGCGTACGTGTTAGGATTAGGGGACAGTTTGGGGTAAGGCTTCGGGTAAGGGTTGGGGTTAGGTTTAGGGTTATGTGACGGGGATGGGGACGGTTTAGGGTTCAGGTTAGTGTACAACAATGGTTTAGAGTGAGCGTATGTGTTAAGGTACGATTTAGTGTTAGCGTATGGGCTAGGATTAGGGGACAGGTTAGGGTAAGGCTTCGGGTAAGGTTTATTGTTAGGTTTAGGGTTAGGGTTAGTGTTAGGCGAAGGGGACAGTTTAGGGTACAGCTTAGGGTACGACAATGGTTTAGGGTGAGTGTACGTGTTACGTTACGGATTAGTGTTAGCGTACAGGTTAGGATTATGGGAGGGGTTACGGTAAGGCTTCGGGTAAGGGTTAGGGTCAGTGTTAGGGTTAGAGTTAGGGGAAGGGGACGGTTTAGGGTACAGGTTAGGGTACGACAACGGTTTAGGGTGAGCATACGTGTTAGGGTACGGGTTAGTGTTAGCGTACGTGTTAGGATTAGGTGACGGGTTAGGGTAAGGCTTCGGGTAAGGGTTAGGGTCAGGGTTAGGGTTAGGGTTAGGGTTAGGGGACGGTTTAGGGTACAGGTTAGGGTAGAACAAAGGTTTAGTTTGAGCATACGTATTAGGGTACGGGTTAGTGTTAGCGTACGGGTTAGGATTAGGGGACGGGTTAGGGTAAGGCTTCCGGTAACGGTTAGGGTTAGGGTTAGGGGACAGGGACGGTTTAGGGTACAGGTTAGGGTACGACCACGGTTTAGGGTGAGCGTACGTGTTAGGGTACAGGTTAGTGTTAGCGTACGGGTTAGGATTAGGGGACGGATTAGGGTAAGGCTTCAGGTAAGGGTTAGGGTTAGGGTTAGGGTTAGGGGATGGGGACGGTTTAGGGTACAGGTTAGGGTACGACAATGGTTTAGAGTGAGCGTACGTGTTAGGCTATGGGTTAGTGTTAGCGTACAGGTTAGGATTAGGGGACGGGTTAGGGTAAGGCTTCGGGTAAGGGTTAGGGTTAGGTTTAGGGGACTGGGACGGTTTGGGGTACAGCTTAGTGTACGACAACAGTTTAGGGTGAGTGTACGTTTTAGGGTATGGGTTAGTGTTTGCGTACGGGTTAGGATTAGGGGACGGGTTAGGGTAAGGCTTCGGGTAAGGGTTAGGGTTAAGGTTAGGTTATGGGACGGTGACAGTTTAGGGTACAGTTTAGGGTATGACAACGGATTAGGATGAGCGTACGTGTTAGGGTATGGGTTAGTGTTAGAGTACGGGTTAGGATTAGGGGACGGGTTATGGTAAGGCTTTGAGTAAGTGTTACTGTTAGAGTTAGGGTTAGGGTTAGGGGAGGGGGACGGTTTAGGGTAAGGGTTAGGGTACGACAACGGTTTAGTGTGAGCTTACCTGTTAGGGTACGGGTTAGTGTTAGCGTACGGGTTAGGATTAGGGGACAGTTTAGGGTAAGGCTTCGAGTAAGTGTTAGGGTTAGGGTTAGTTTTAGGGTTAGGTTTAGGGGATGGGGACCGTTTAGGGTACAGTTTAGGGTACGACAACGGTTTAGGGTGAGAGTACGTGTTAGGGTACGGGTTAGTGTTAGCGTACGGTTTAGGATTAGGGGACGGGTTAGGGTAAGGCTTCAGGTAAGTGTAAGTGTTAGTGTTAGGGTTAGGGGACGGGGACGGGGACGGGGACGGGGACTGTTTAGGGTACAGTTTAGGGAACGAAAACGGTTTAGGGTGAGCGTACGTGTTAGGGTATGGTTTAGTGTTAGCGTACAAGTTAAGATTAGCGGACTGGTTAGGGTAAGGTTCGGGTAAGGGTTAGGGTTAGGTTTATGGGACTGGGACGGTTTGGGGTACAGCTTAGGGTACGACAAAGTTTTAGGGTGAGCGTACGTTTTAGGGTATGGGTTAGTGTTAGCGTACGGGTTAGGATTAGGGGACGGGTTAGGGTAAGGTTTCGGTTAAGGGTTAGGGTTACGGTTAGGTTAGGGGACGGTGACGGTTTAGGGTACAGGTTAGGGTACGACAACGGATTAGGATGAGCGTACGTGTTAGGGTATGGGTTAGTGTTAGAGTACGGGTTAGGATTAGGGGACGGGTTAGGGTAAGGCTTCGAGTAAGTGTTAGTGTTAGGGTTAGGGTTAGGGTTAGGGTTGGGGAGGGGGACGGTTTAGGGTACAGGTTAAGGTACGACAACGGTTTAGTGTGAGCTTACATGTTAGCGTACGGGTTAAGTTTAGGGGACGGTTTAGGGTAAGGCTTCGAGTAAGTGTTAGGGTTAGGGTTAGTTTTAGGGTTAGGTTTAGGGGACGGGGACGGTTTAGGGTACAGTTTAGTGTACGACAACGGTTTAGGGTGAGAGTACGTGTTAGGGTACGGGTTAGTGTTAGCGTATGGTTTAGGATTAGGGGACGGGTTAGGGTAAGGCTTCGGGTAAGGGTTAGGGTTAGGGGACAGGGACGGGGAAGGTTTAGGGTACAGTTTAGGGAACGAAAACGGTTTAGGGTGAGCGTATGTGTTAGGGTACGGTTTAGTGTTAGCGTACAATTTAGGATTAGGGGACGGGTTAGGGTAAGGCTTAGGTAAGCGTTACGGTTAGGGTTAGGGGACGGGGACAGTTTAGGGTGCAGGTTAGGGTACGACAATGGTTTAGGGTGAGCGTACGTGTTAGGGTACGGGTTAGTGTTAGCGTATGGGTTAGGATTAGGGGATGGGTTAGGGTAAGGCTTCGGGTAAGGTTTAGGGTTAGGGTTAGTGTTAGGGTTTGTGGACGGGGACGGTTTAGGGTACAGGTTAGTGTACGACAACGCTTTAGGGTGAGCATACGTGTTAGGGTACGGGTTAGTGTTAGCGTACGGGTTAGGATTAGGGGACGGGAGAGTGTAAGGCTTCGGGTAAGCGTTAGGGTTAGGGTTAGGGGTAGGGGACAGGGACGGGTACGGTTTACGGTACAGGTTTGGGCACGACAACGGTTTAGGGTGAGCGTACATGTTAGGGTACGGGTTAGTGTTAGCGTACGTGTTAGGATTATGGGACGGGTTAGGGTAAGGCTTCGGATAAGGGTTAGCGTTAGGGTTAGGGTTAGGGTTAGGGGACGGGGATGCTTTAGGGTACAGGTTAGTGTACGAAAACTGTTTAGGGTGAGCGTACGTGTTAGGGTACGGGTTAGTGTTAGCGAACGGGTTAGGATTAGGTGACGGGTTAGGGTAAGGCTTCGGGTAAGGATTAGGTTTAAGGGTACGGTTAGGGTTAGGGGACGGGGACGCTTTAGGGTACAGGTTAGGGTACGACAACGGTTTAGGGAGAGCGTATGTGTTAGGGTATGGGATAGTGTTAGCGTACGGGTTAGGATTAGGGGAAGTGTTAGGGAAAGGTTTCGGGTAAGGGTTAGGGGACGGGGACGGGGACGGGAAAGGCTTAGGGTACAGATTAGTGTACAACAAGAGTTTAGGGTGAGCAAACGTGTTAGGTTACGGGTTAGTGTTAGCGTACTGGTTAGCATTAGGGGACGGGTGAGGGTAAGGCTTCGGGTAAGGTCTAGGTTTAGGGTTAGTGTTAGGAGACGGGGACCGGGACGGTTTAGGGTACAGGTTAGGGTACGACAACGGTTCAGGGTGAGCGTACGTTTTAGGGTACAGGTTAGTGTTAGCGTACGTGTTAGGATTAGGGGAAGGGTTACGGTAAGGCTTCAGGTAAGGGTTAGTGTTAGGGTTAGGTTTAGGGGACAGGGACAGTTTAGGGTACAGGTTAGGGTACGACAACGCTTTAGGGTGAGCGTACGTGTTAGGGTACGGGTTAGAGTTAGCGTACGGGTTAGGATTAGGGGACGGGTTAGGGTAAGGCTTCGGGTAAGGGTTAGGGTTAGTGTTAGGGTTAGTGGAAGGGGACGGGGATGGTTTAGGGTACAGGTTAGGGTACGACAACGGTTTAGGGTGAGCGTACCTGTTAGGGTATGGTTTAGTGTTAGCGTACGGGTTAGGATTAGGGGATGGGTTAGTGTAAGTCTTCGGGTAAGGGTTACAGTTAGGGTTAGGGGACAGAGACGGTTTAGGGTACAGGTTAGGGTACGAAAAAGGTTTAGGGTTTGCGTACGTGTTAGTGTACGGGTGAGTGTTAGCGTACGGGTCAGGATTAGGGGATGGGTTAGGGTAAGGCTTCGGGTAAGGGTTAGGGTTAGGGTTAGGGGACGGGGACGGTGACGGTTTAAGCTACAGGTTAGGGTACGACAACGGTTTCGAGTGAGCGTACGTTTTAGGGTACGGGTTAGTGTTAGCGTACGTGTTAGGATTAGGGGATGGGTTAGGGTAAGACTTCGGGTAAGTGTTAGGGTTAGGGTAAGGGTTAGGGTAAGTGTTAGGGTACGGGGACGTTTTAGGGTACAGGTTAGGGTACAACAACGGTTTAGGGTGAGCGTACGTGTTAGGGTACGTGTTAGTGTTAGCGTACGGGTTAGGATTAAGGGACAGGTTAGTGTAAGGCTTCGGGTAAGTGTTAGGGTTAGGGTTAGGGTTAGGGGATGGGGACGGTTTAGGGTACAGATTAGTGTACGACAACGTTTTAGGGTGAGCGTACGTGTTAGGGTACAGGTTAGTGTTAGCGTACGGGTTAGGATTAGGGGAGGGATTAGGGTAAGGCTTCGGGTAAGGGTTAGGGTTAGGGTTAGGGTTAGGGTTAGGGTTAGGGTTAGGGTTAGTTGACGGTGACGGTTTAGGGTACAGTTTAGGGTACGACAACGTTTTAGGGAGAGCGTACGTGTTAGGGTACGGGTTACTGTTAGTGTACGGGTTAGGATTAGGGGTCAGGTTAGGTTAAGGCTTCGGGTAAGGGTTAGGGTTAGGGTTAGGGTTAGGGGACGGGGACAGTGTAGGGTACAGGTTACTGTACGAGAACGGTTTAGGGTGAGCGTACGTGTTAGGGTACAGGTTAGAGTTAGGGTACGGGTTAGGATTAGGGGACGGGTTAGGGTAAGGCTTCGGATAAGTGTTAGGGTTAGGGTTAGGGTTAGGGTTAGGGTTAGAGGACGGGGACGGTTTGGCGTACAGGTTAGGCTATGGCAACGGATTAGGGTGAGCGTATATTTTATTGTACATGTTAGTGTTAGCGTACGGGTTAGGATTAAGGGACGGGTTAGTGAAAGGCTTTGGGTAAGGGTTAGGTTTAGGGTTAGGGTTAGGGGACGGGCACGGGGACGGGGACATTTTAGGGTACAGGTTAGTGTATGACAACTGTTTAGGGTGAGCATACGTGTTAGGGTACGTGTTAGTGTTAGCATACGTGTTAGGATTAGGGGACGGGTTAGGGTAAGGCTTCAGGTAAGGGTTAGGGTTAGGCTTAGGGTTAGGGGACGGTGACGGGGACAGTTAAGGGTACAGGTTAGGGTACGACAAACGTTTAGGGTAAGCATATGTGTTAGGGTTCGTGTTAGTGTTAGCGTCCGGTTTAGGATTAGGGGATGTGTTAGTGTAAGGCTTCGGGTAAGGGTTAAAGTTAGGTTTAGGCTTAGGGTTAGGGTTAGGGGACGGGGACGGTTTAAGGTACAGGTTAGGGTATGACAACGGTTTAGGGTGAGCGTACGTTTTAGGGTACGTTTTAGTTTTAGCATACGGGTTTGGATTAGGGCACGGGTTATTGTAAGGCTTCGCGTAAGGTTTAGGGTTAGGGTTAGGGGACGGATACGGGGACATTTGAGGGTACAGGTTAGGGTACGACAACGGTTTAGGGTGTGGGTACGTGTTAGAGAACGGATTCGTGTTAGTGTTCGGTTTAGGATTAGGGGACGGGTTAGGGTAAGGCTTCGGGTAGGGGTTAGGGTTACGGTTAGGGTTAGGGGACGGGGACGGTTTAGGGTACATGTTAGTGTTCGACAACCGTTTAGGGTGAGCGTACGTGATAGAGTACGTGTTAGTGTTAGCGTACGGGTTAGGATTAGGGGACGGGTTAGGGCAAGGCTTCGGGTAAGGGTTAGGTTTAAGGTTAGGGTCAGGTTAACGGGACGGGGTCGGTTTAGTGTACAGGTTAGTGTACGACAACGGTTTAGGGTGAGCATACGTGTTCGGGTATGGGTTAGTGGTAGCATACGTGTTAGGATTATAGGATGGATTAGTGTAAGGCTTCGGGTAACGGTTAGGGTTAGGGTTAGGGTTAGGGGACAGGGATGGTTTAGGGTACAGGTTAGGGTACGACAACGGTTTAGGGTGAGCGTACATGTTAGGGTACGTGTCAGTGTTAGTGTACGGGTTAGGATTAGGGGACGGGTTAGGGTAAGGCTTTGGGTAAGGTTTAGGGTTAGGTTTAGGGTTAGGGGACGGGGTCGGGGACGGTTTAGGGTACAGGATAGTGTACGACAACGGTTTAGGGTGAGCGTACGAGTTATTGTACAGTTTAGTGTTAGCGTACGGGTTAGGATTAGGGGACGGGCTAGGGTAAGGCTTCGGGTAAGGTTTAGGGTTAGGGTTAGTGTTAGGGTTAGGGTTAGGGGACGGGGACGGTTTAGAGTACAGGTTAGGGTACGACAAAAGTTTAGGGAGAGCGTATGTGTTGGGTACGGGTTTGTGTCAGCCTACGGGTTAGAATTAGGGGACGGGTTAGGGTAAGGCTTCGGGTAAGGCTTCGGGTAAGGGTTAGGGTTAGGTTTAGGGGACGGGGACGGTTTAGGGTACAGGTTAGGGTACGACAACGGTTTAGGGAGAGTGTACGTGTTAGGGTACGGTTTAGTGTTAGCGTATGGGTTAGGATTTGGGGACGAGTTAGGGTAAGGCTTCGGGTAAGGGTTAGGATTAGGTTTAGGGTTAGGGTTAGGGGTCGGGCACGGGGACAGTTTAGGGTACAGGTTAGGGTACGACAACGGTTTACGGTGAGCATACGTGTTAGGGTACGGGTTAGTGTTAGCGTACGTTTAGGATTAGGAATCGGGTTAGGGTAAGGCTTCGGGTAAGTGTTAGTGTTAGGGTTAGAGTTAGGGTTAGGGGACGGGGACGGGGACAATTTAAGGTACAGGTTAGGGTACTACCATGGTTTAGGGTGAGCATATGTGTTAGGGTATGGGTTCGTGTTAGTGTACGGTTTAGGATTAGGGGACGGGTTAGGGTAAAGCCTCAGGTAAGGTTTAGGGTTAGGTTTAGGTTTAGGGTTAGGGGTCGGGGACGGGGACGGTTTACGGTACAGGTTAGGGTATGACAACGGTTTAGGGTGAGCGTACATGTTAGGGTACGTGTCAGTGTTAGTGTATGGGTTAGGATTAGGGGACGGGTTAGGGTAAGGCTTTGGGTAAGGTTTAGGGTTAGGGTTAGGGTTATGGGACGGTGTCGGGGATGGTTTAGGGTACAGGATAGTGTACGACAACGGTTTAGGGTGAGCGTACGAGTTATTGTACAGTTTAGTGTTAGCGTACGGGTTAGGATTAGGGGACAGGCTAGGGTATGGCTTCGGGTAAGGGTTAGGGTTAGGGGTAGTGTTAGGGTTAGGGTTAGGGGACGGGGACGGTTTAGGGTACAGGTTAGGGTACGACAAAGATTTAGGGAGAGCGTACATGTTGGGTACGGGTTACTGTCAGCCTACGGGTTAGGATTAGGGGACGGGATAGGGTAAGGCTTCGGGTAAGGCTTCGGGTAAGGGTTAGGGTTAGGGTTAGGGGACGGGGATGCTTTAGGGTATAGGTTACGGTAAGACATCAGTTTAGTGTGAGCGTACGTGTTCGGGTACGTTTTAGTGTTAGTGTACGGGTTAGGATTAGGAGACGGGTTAGTGTAAGGCTTCGGGTAAGTGTTAGGGTTAGGATTAGGGTTAGGGTTAGGGCACGGGGACGATTTAGGGTACAGGTTAGTGTACGACAACGGTTTAGTGTGAGCGTTTGTGTTAGGGTACAGGTTAGTGTTAGCATACGGGTTAGGATAAGGGACGGGTTAGGGTAAGGCTTCGGGTAAGGGTTAGGGTTAGGGTTAGTGTTAGGGTTAGGGTTAGGGGACGGAGACGTTTTAGAGTACAGGTTAGTGTACGACAACGGTTTAGGGAGAGCGTAAGTGTTAGGGTACGGGTTAGTGTTAGCATACGTGTTAGGATTAGGGGACGGGTTACCGTAAGGCTTCGGGTAAGGGTTAGCATTAGGGTTAGGGTTAGAGGACGGGGACAGTTTAGGGTACAGGTTAGGGTACGACAACGGTTTAGGGTGAATATATGTGTTAGGGTATGTGTTAGTGTTAGCGTACGGTTTAGGATTAGGGGACGTGTTAGGGTAAGGCTTCGGGTAAGGGTTAGGGTTAGGTTTAGGGTTAGGGTTAGTGTTAGGGGACGGGGACGGTTTAAGGTACAGGTTAGCGTACGACAACAGTTTAGAGTGAGCGTACGTGTTAGGGTACGTGTTAGTGTTAGCTTACGTGTTAGGATTAGGGGACGGGTTAGGGTAAGGCTTCGGGTAAGGGTTAGGGTTAGGGTTAGGGGACGGGGACAGGGACGGGGATGGTTTAGGGTACAGGTTAGGGTACGACAACGGTTTAGGGTGAGCGTACGAGTTAGGGTACGTGTTAGTGTTAGCGTACGGGTTAGGATTAGGAGACGGGTTAGGGTAAGGCTTCGGGTAAGGGTTAGGGTTAGGGTTAGGTTTAGGGTTAGGGTTAGGGCACGGGGATGGTTTAGGGTACAGGTTAGTGTATGACAACGGTTTAGGGTGAGTGTTTGTGTTAGGGTACAGGTTAGAGTTAGCATACGGGTTAGGATTAGGGGACGGGTTAGGGTAAGGCTACAGGTAAGTGTTAGGCTTAGGGTTAGTGTTAGGGTTAGGGTTAGAGGACGGGGACGTTTTAAGGTACAGGTTAGGGTACGACAATGGTTTAGGGAGAGCGTACGTGTTAGGCTACTGGTTAGTGTTAGCGTACGGGTTAGGATTAGGGGACGAGTTAGGGTAAGGCTTCGGGAAAGGGTTAGGATTAGGTTTAGGGTTAGGGTTAGGGGACGGGGACGGGGACGGTTTAGGGTACAGGTTAGGGTACGACAACTGTTTAAGGAGAGCGTACGTGTTAGGGTACGGGTTAGTGTTAGCGTACAGGTTAGGATTAGGGGACAGGTTAGGGTAAGGATTTGGGTAAGGGTTAGGGTTAGGGTTAGGGTTAGAGGATGGGGACGGTATAGGGTAGAGGTTAGGCTATGACTATATTTTAGGGTGAGCGTACGTGTTAGATTACGGGTTAGTGTTAGCGTACGGTTTAGGATTAGGGGACGGGTTAGGGTAAGGCTTCGGGTAAGTGTTAGGGTTAGGGTTAGGGTTAGGGTTAGGTTTAGGGGGCGGGGATGGTTTAGGGTACAGGTTAAGGTATGACAACGGTTTAGGGTGAGCGTACGTTTTAGGGTACGTGTTAGTGTTAGCGTATGGGTTAGGATTAAGGGACGGGTTAGTGAAAGGCTTCGGGTAAGGGTTAGGGTTAGGGTTAGGGGATGGGCACGGGGACAGGGACAGTTTAGGGTACAGGTTAAGGTACGACAACTGTTTAGGGTGAGCATACGTGTTAGGGTATGTGTTAGTGTTATCATACGATTTAGGATTAGGGGACGTGTTAGGGTAACGCTTCGGGTAAGGGTTAGCGTTAGGTTTAGGGTTAGGGTTAGGGGACGGGGATGGGGACGGTTTAAGGTACAGGTTAGGGTACGACAACGGTTTAGGGTGAGCGTACGTTTTAGGGTATGTGTTAGTGTTAGCGTACGGGTTAGGATTAGGGGACGGGTTATTGTAAGGCTTCGCGTAAGGGTTAGGGTTAGGGTTAGGGTTAGGGTTAGGGAATGGGGACGGTTTAGGGTACAGGTTAAAGTACGACAACGGTTTAGGGAGAGCATACGTGTTAGGGTACGTGTTAGTGTTAGCGTACGGGTTAGGATTAGGGGATGGGTTAGGATAAGGCTTCGGGTAAGGGTTAGGGTTAGGGTTAGGGTTAGGGTTAGAGGACGGGGACGGTACAGGGTACAGGTTAGGCTATAATAACGGTTTAGGGTGAGCGTACGTGTTAGGGTACGGGTTAGTGATAGCGTACGGGTTTGGATTAGGGGACGGGTTAGGGTTAGGCTTCGTGTAAGGGTTAGGGTTACGGTTAGGGTTAGGGGACGGGGACGGTTTAAGGTACAGGTTAGGGTACGACAACGGTTTAGGGTGAGCGTACGTTTTAGGGTATGTGTTAGTGTTAACGTACGGGTTAGGATTAGGGGACGGGTTATTGTAAGGCTTCGCGTAAGGGTTAGGGTTAGGGTTAGGGTTAGGGGACGGATACGGGGACATTTGTGGGTACAGGTTAGGGTACGACAACGGTTTAGGATGAGCGTACATGTTAGGGTACGGATTCGTGTTAGCATTCGGTTTAGGATTAGGGGAAGGGTTAGGGTAAGGCTTCGGGTAAGGGTTAGGGTTAGGGTTAGGGTTAGAGGACGGGGAGGGTTTAGGGTACATGATAGGCTATGACAACGGTTTAGGGTGAGCGTACGTGTTAGGGTACGGGTTAGTGTTAGCGTACGGGTTAGCATTAGGGGACGGGTTAGGGTAAGGCTTTGGGTAATGGTTAGGGTTAGGGTTAGGGTTAGGGGACGGGGACGGTTTAGGGTACAGGTTAGTGTACGGCAACGGTTTAGGGTGAGCGTACGTGTTAGGGTACGTGTTAGTGTTAGCGTACGTGTTAGGGTTAAGTGACGGGTTAGTGTAAGGCTTAGGGTAAGTGTAAGGGTTAGGGTTAGGGTTAGGGGACGGGGACGGTTTAGGGTACAGGTTAGTGTACGACAACTGTTTAGGGTGAGCATACGTATTAGGGTACAGGTTAGTGTTAGCATACGGGTTAGTATTAGGGGACGGGTTAGGGTAAGGCTTCGGGTAAAGGTTAGGGTTAGGGTTAGGGTTAGGTTTAGGGTTATGGGACGGGGATGGTTGAGGGTACAGGTTAGGGTACGACAACGGTTTAGGGAGAGCATACGTGTTAGGGTACGGGTTAGTGTTAGCGAACGGGTTAGGATTAGGGGACGGGTTAGGGTAAGGCTTCGGGTAAGGGTTAGTGTTAGGGTTAGGCTTAGGGTTAGGGGACGGGGACGGGGACAGTTCAGGGTACAGGTTAGGGTACGACAACTGTTTAGGGTGAACATATGTGTTAGTGTATGTGTTAGTGTTAGCGTATGGTTTAGGATTAGGGGACGTGTTAGGGTAAGGCTTCGGGTAAAGTTTAGGGTTAGGTTTAGGGTTAGGGTTAGGGTTATGGGACGGGGACGGTTTAAGGTACAGGTTAGGTTTCGACAACGGTTTAGGGTGAGCGTACATGTTAGGGTAAGTGTTAGTGTTAGCGTAAGTGTTAGGAATAGGGGACGGGTTAGGGTAAGGCTTCGGGTAAGTGTTAGGTTTAGGGTTAGGGTTGGGTTAGGGGACGGGCACGGGGACAGGGACGGTTTAGGTTACAGGTTAGGGTACGACAACCGTTTAGGGTGAGCGTACGTGTTAGGGTACGGGTTAGTTTTAGCGTACGGCTTAGGATTAGGGGACGGTTTAGGGTAAGGCTTCGGGTAAGGGTTAGGGATAGGGTTAGTGTTAGGGTTAGTTGACGTCGACGGTTTAGGGTACAGGTTAGGGTACGACAACGGTTTAGGGAGAGCATACGTGTTAGGGTACGGGTTAATGTTAGCGTACGGGTTAGGATTAGGGGACGGGTTAGGGTAAGGCTTCGGGTAAGAGTTAGGTTTAGGGTTAGGGTTAGGGGACTGGGACGGGGACGGTTTAGGGTACAGGTGAGTGTATGATAACGGTTTAGGGTGAGCGTACGTGTTAGGGTACAGGTTAGAGTTAGTGTACGGGTTAGGATTAGGGGACGGGTTAGGGTAAGGCTTCGGGTAAGTAATAGGGTTAGGGTTATGGTTAGGGGACGTGGACGGTTTAAGGTACAGGTTAGTGTACGACAACAGTTTAGGGTGAGCGTACGTGTTAGGGTACATGTTAGTGTTAGCGTACGGGTTAGGATTAGGGGACGTGTTAGGGTAAGGCTTCGGGTAAGTGTTAGGGTTAGGGTTAGTGTTAGGGTTAGGTTTAGGGGACGGGGACGGTTTTGGGTACAGTTTAGGGTACAACAACGGTTTAGGGATAGCGTACGTGTTAGGGTATGGGTTAGAGTTAGGGTACGGGTTAGGATTAGTGGACGGGTTAGGGTAAGGCTTCGGATAAGTGTTAGGGTTAGGGTTAGGGTTAGGGTTAGGGTTAGAGGACGGGGACGGTTTGGCGTACAGGTTAGGCTATGGCAACGGATTAGGGTGAGCGTATATTTTATTGTACATGTTAGTGTTAGCGTACGGGTTAGGATTAAGGGACGGGTTAGTGAAAGGCTTTGGGTAAGGGTTAGGTTTAGGGTTAGGGTTAGGGGACGGGCACGGGGACGGGGACATTTTAGGGTACAGGTTAGTGTATGACAACTGTTTAGGGTGAGCATACGTGTTAGGGTACGTGTTAGTGTTAGCATACGTGTTAGGATTAGGGGACGGGTTAGGGTAAGGCTTCAGGTAAGGGTTAGGGTTAGGCTTAGGGTTAGGGGACGGGGACGGGGACAGTTAAGGGTACAGGTTAGGGTACGACAAACGTTTAGGGTAAGCATATGTGTTAGGGTTCGTGTTAGTGTTAGCGTCCGGTTTAGGATTAGGGGATGTGTTAGTGTAAGGCTTCGGGTAAGGGTTAAAGTTAGGTTTAGGCTTAGGGTTAGGGTTAGGGGACGGGGACGGTTTAAGGTACAGGTTAGGGTATGACAACGGTTTAGGGTGAGCGTACGTTTTAGGGTACGTTTTAGTTTTAGCGTACGGGTTTGGATTAGGGCACGGGTTATTGTAAGGCTTCGCGTAAGGTTTAGGGTTAGGGTTAGGGGACGGATACGGGGACATTTGAGGGTACAGGTTAGGGTACGACAACGGTTTAGGGTGTGGGTACGTGTTAGAGAACGGATTCGTGTTAGTGTTCGGTTTAGGATTAGGGGACGGGTTAGGGTAAGGCTTCGGGTAGGGGTTAGGGTTACGGTTAGGGTTAGGGGACGGGGACGGTTTAGGGTACATGTTAGTGTTCGACAACCGTTTAGGGTGAGCGTACGTGATAGAGTACGTGTTAGTGTTAGCGTACGGGTTAGGATTAGGGGACGGGTTAGGGCAAGGCTTCGGGTAAGGGTTAGGTTTAAGGTTAGGGTCAGGTTAACGGGACGGGGTCGGTTTAGTGTACAGGTTAGTGTACGACAACGGTTTAGGGTGAGCATACGTGTTCGGGTACGGGTTAGTGGTAGCATACGTGTTAGGATTATAGGATGGATTAGTGTAAGGCTTCGGGTAACGGTTAGGGTTAGGGTTAGGGTTAGGGGACAGGGATGGTTTAGGGTACAGGTTAGGGTACGACAACGGTTTAGGGTGAGCGTACGTGTTAGTGTTAGCGTACGGGTTAGGATTAAGTGACGGGTTAGTGTAAGGCTTCGGGTAAGGGTTAGGGTTAGGGTTAGGGGACGGGGACGGTTTAGGGTACAGATTAGTGTACGACAACATTTTAGGGTGAGTGTATGTGTTAGGGTACAGGTTAGTGTTAGCGTACGGGTTAGGATTAGGGGACGGATTAGGGTAAGGCTTCGGCTAAGGGTTACGGTTAAGGTTAGGGTTAGGGTTAGGGTTAGGGTTAGTTGACGGCGACGGTTTAGGGTACAGGTTAGGGTACGACAACGGTTTAGGGAGAGCGTACGTGTTAGGGTAAGGGTTACTGTTAGCGTTCAGGTTAGGATTAGGGGACGGGTTAGGGTAAGGCTTCGGGTAAGGGTTAGGGTTAGGGTTAGGGTTAGGGTTATGGTTAGAGGACGGGGATGGTTTGGTGTACAGGTTAGGCTATGACAACGGTTTAGGGTGAGTGTACGTTTTACGGTACATGTTAGTGTTAACGTATGGGTTAGGATTAAGGGACGGGTTAGTGAAAGGCTTCGGGTAAGGGTTAGGGTTAGGGGACTGTCAGGGGGACGGGGTCAGTTTAGGGTACAGGTTAGGGTACGACAACTGTTTAGGGTGAGCATACGTGTTAGGGTACGGGTTAGTGTTAGCATACGTGTTAGGATTAGGGGACGGGTTAGGGTAAGGCTTCGGGTAAGGGTTAGGGTTAGGTTTAGGGTTAGGTTAAGGGGACGGGGACGGTTTAGTGTACAGGTTAGTGTACGACAATGGTTTAGGGTGAGCGTATGTGTTAGGGTACAGGTTAGTGTTAGGGTACGGGTTAGGATTAGGGGATGGTTTAGGGTAAGGCTTCAGGTAAGGTTTAGGGTTAGGGTTACTGTTAGGGTTAGGGTTTGGGGAAGGGGACGGTTTTGGGTACAGATTAGGTTACGACAACAGTTTAAGGAGAGCGTACGTGTTAGGGTACTGGTTAGTGTTAGCGTACGGGTTAGGATTAGGGGACGGCTTAGGGTAACGCTTCGCGTAAGTGTTAGGGTCAGGGTTAGTGTTACGTTTAGGGTTAGAGGATGGGCACGGTTTAGGGTACAATTTAGGCTATGACAATGGTTAAGGTGAGCGTACGTGTTAGGACACGGGTTAGTGTTAGCGTACGGGTTAGGATTAGGTGACGGGTTAGGGTAAGGCTTCGGGTAAGGGTTAGGGTTAGGGTTAGGGGATGGGGACGGGGACAGTTTAGGGTGCAGGTTAGGGTACGACAACGGTTTAGGGTGAGCATACGTGTTAGCGTACGGGTTAGTGTTAGCGTACGGTTTAGGATTAGAGATCGGGTTAGGGTAAGGCTTCGGGTAAGTTTTAGGGTTAGGGTTAGGGTTAGGGTTAGGGAACAGGGACGGGGACATTTTAAGGTACAGGTTAGGGTACGACAATGGTTTAGGGTGAGCATATGTGTTAGGGTACTGGTTCGTGTTAGCGTACGGTTTAGGATTAGGGGACGGGTTACTGTAAGGCTTCGGGTAAGGTTTAGGGTTAGGTTTAGGGTTAGGGTTAGGGGACGGAGACCGGGACGGTTTAGGGTACAGGTTAGTGTACGAAAAGATTTAGGGTGAGCGTACATGTTAGGGTACCTGTCAGTGTTAGCGTACGGGTTAGGATTAGGGGACGGGCTAGGGTAAGGCTTTGGGTAAGCTTTAGGGTTAGGGGACAGGGTCGGGGATGGTTTAGGGTACAGGATAGTGTACGATAACGGTTTAGGGTGAGCGTACGAGTTAGGGTACAGTTTAGTGTTAGCGTACAGGTTAGGATTAGGGGACGGGTTAGGGTAAGGCTTCGGGTAAGGGTTTGGGTTAGGTTTAGTGTTAGGGTTAGGGTTAGGGGACGGAGACGGTTTAGGTTACAGGTTACGGTACGACAAAGTTTTAGGGAGAGCGTACGTGTTAGGGTACGGTTTAGTGTTAGCGTACGGGTGAGGAATAGGGGACCGGTTAGGGTAAGGCCTCGGGTAAGGGTTAGGGTTAGGGTTAGGTTTAGGGTTAGGGTTAGAGGACGAGGACGGTTTAGGGTACAGGTTAGGATATGACAACGGTTTAGGGTGAGCGTACGTGTTTGGGTACGGGTTAGTGTTAGCGTACGGTTTAGGATTAGGGGATGGGTTAGGGTAAGGTTTCGGGTAATGGTTAGGGTTAGGGTTAAGGTTAGGGTTAGGGGACGGGGATGGTTTAGGGTACAGGTTAGGGTACGACAACGGTTTAGGGTGAGCGTACATATTAGGGTAGAGTTTAGTGTTAGCGTACGGGTTAGGATTTGGGGGCGGGTTAGGGTAAGGCTTTGGGTAAGGGTTAGGGTTAGGGTTAGTGTTAGGGTTAGGGTTAGGGGACGGGGATGGTTTAGGGTACAGGTTAGTGTACGACAACAGTTTAGGGAGAGCATACGTGTTACGGTACGGGTTAGTGTTAGCGAACGGGATAGGATTAGGGGATGTGTTAGGGTAAGGCTTCGGCTAAGGGTTAGGGTTAGGGTTAGGGTTAGGGTTAGGGGAAGGGGGCGGGGACGGGGACGGTTTAGGGTACAGGTTAGGGTACGACAACGATTTAGGGACAGCGTACGTGTTAGGGTAGGTGTTAGTGTTACCGTACGTGTTAGGATTAGGGGACGGGATACGGTAAGGCTTCGGGTAAGGGTTAGTGTTAGGGTTAGGGTTAGGGTTAGAGGACGGGGACGGTTTAGGGTGCAGGTTAGGCTATGTCTACGGTTTAGGGTGAGCGTACGTGTCAGGGTACGGGTTAGTGTTAGCGTACGGGTTAGAATTAGGGGACTGGTTAGGGTAAGGCTTCGGGTAAGTGTTAGAGTTATGGTTAGGGGACGGTGACGGGGACAGTTTAGGGTACAGGTTAGGGTACGACAACGGTTTAGGGTGAGCATACGTGTTAGGGTACGGGTTAGTGTTAGCGTACGGTTTAGGATTATGGATCGGGTTAGGGTAAGGCTTCGGGTAAGTGTTAGAGTTAGGGTTAGAGTTAGGGTTAGGGGACGGGGACGGGAACAATTTAAGGTACAAGTTAGGGTACTAAAATGGTTTAGGGTGAGCATATGTGTTAGGGTACGGGTTCGTGTTAGTGTACGGTTTAGGATTAGGGGACGGGTTAGGGTAAGGCTTCGGGTAAGGTTTAGGGTTAGGGTTAGGATTAGGGTTAGGGGACGGGGTAGGGGACGGTTTAGGGTAAGGATAGTGTACGACAACGGTTTAGGGTGAGCGTAAGAGTTATTGTACAGTTTAGTGTTAGCGTACGGGTTAGGATTAGGGGAGGGGCTAGGGTAAGGCTTCGGGTAAGGGTTAGGGTTAGGGTTAGGGGATGGGGACGGGGACGGTTTAGGGTATAGTTTAGATTACGACAACGGTTTAGGGTGAGCGTACGTGTTAGGGTACGTGTTAGTGTTAGCGTACGGGTTAGGATTAGGGGATGGGTTAGTGTAAGGCTTTGGGTAAGGGTTAGGGTTGGAGTTAAGGTTAGGGGATGGGGACAGTTTAGGGTACAGTTTAGGGTACGAAATCGGTTTAGGGTGAGCTTACGTGTTAGGGTACGTGTTAGTGTTAGCGTACATGTTAGGATTAAGTGACGGGTTCGTGTAAGGCTTAGGGTAAGTGTTAGGGTTAGGGTTAGGGTTACGGTTAGGGGACGGGGATGGTTTAGGGTACAGGTTAGGGTACGATAACGGTTTAGGGAGAGCATACGTGTTAGGGTACGGGTTAGTGTTAGCGAACGGGTTAGGATTAGGGGACGGGTTAGGGTAAGGCTTCGGGTAAGTGTTAGGGTTAGGGTTAGGGTTAGGGTTGGAGGATGAGGACGGTTTAGGGTACAGGTTAGGCTATGTCAACAGTTTAGGGTTAGCGTATATGTTAGGGTACGGGTATGTGTTAGCTTACGGTTTAGGATTAGGGGACGGATTAGGGAAAGGCTTCGGCTAAGGGTTAAGGTTAGGGGACGGGGACGGGGACGGGAACGGTTTAGGGTACAGGTTAGGATACGACAACGGTTTAGGGTGAGCGGACGTGTTAGGGTATGGGTTAGTGTTAGCATACGTGTTAGGATTAGGGGACGGGATAGGGTAAGGCTTCGGGTAAGGGTTAGTGGTAGGGTTAGGGTTAGGGTTAGGGTTAGGGGACGGGGACAGTTTAGGGTACAGGTTAGTGTACAACAACGGTTTAGGGTGAGGGTACGTGTTAGGGTACAGGTTAGTGTTAGCGTACGGGTTAGGTTTATGGGACGGGTTAGGGTAAGGCTTCGGGTAAGGGTTAGCGTTAGGGTTAGGGGACGGGGACGGGGACGGTTTAGAGTACAGGTTAGGGTACGACAACAGTTTAGGGTGAGCGTACGTGTTAGGGTATGTGTTAGTGTTAGCGTCCGGGTTAGGATTAAGGGACGGGTTAGTGTAAGTCTTCGGGTAAGGGTTAGGGTTAGAGTTAGGGGACGGGGACGGTTTAGGGTACAGGTTAGTGTACGACAATGGTTTAGGGGGATCGTACGTGTTAGGGTACTGGTTACTGTTAGCGTACGGGTTAGGATTAGGGGACGGGTTACGGTAAGGCTTCGGGTAAGGGTTAGGGTTAGGGTTAGTGTTAGGGTTAGGGTTAGGTGACGGCGACGGTTAGGGTACAGGTTAGGGTACGACAACGTTTTAGGGAGAGCGTACGTGTTAGGATACGGGTTAGTGTTAGCGTACGGGTTAGGATTAGGGGACGGGTTAGGGTAAGGCTTCGGGTAAGGGTTAGGGTTAGGGTTAGGGTTAGGGTTAGGGGACGGGGATTGTTTAGGGTACAGGTTAGTGTACGACAACGGTTTCGGGTGAGCGTACATGTTAGGGTACAGGTTAGTGTTAGCGTACGGGTTACAATGAGGGGACGGGTTAGGGTAAGGCTTCGGGTAAGTGTTAGGGTTAGGGAAAAGGTTAGGGTTAGGGTTAAGGACGGGGACTGTTTAGGGTACAGGTTCGTGTACGGCAACGTTTTAGGGGGAGCGTACGTGTTAGGGTACAAGTTAGTGTTACCGTACGGGTTAGGATTAGGGGACGGGTTAGGGTAAGGCTTCGGGTAAGGGTTAGGGTTAGGGTTAGGGTTAGGTTAAGGGGACGGGGATGGTTTAGTGTACAGGTTAGTGTACGACAATGGTTTAGGGTGAGCGTACGTGTTAGGTTACAGGTTAGTGTTCGGGTACGGGTTAGGATTAGGGGACGGTTTAGGGTAAGGCTTCAGGTAAGGTTTAGTGTTAGGGTTAGTGTTATGGTTAGGGTTAGGTGACGGGGACGTTTTAGGGTACAGGGTAGGGTACGACAACGGTTTAGGGTGAGCGTACGTGTTAGGGTACGTGTTAGTGTTAGCGTACGGGGTAGGATTAGGGGACGGGTTAGGGTAAGGCTTCGGCTAAGTGTTAGTGGTAGGGTTAGGGTTAGGGTTAGGGTTAGGGGACGGGGACAGTTTAGGGTACAGGTTAGTGTACAACAACGTTTTAGGGTGAGGGTACGTGTTAGGGTACAGGTTAGTGTCAGCATACGGGTTAGGTTTCGGGGACGGGTTAGGGGAAGGCTTCGGGTAAGGATTAGCGTTAGGGTTAGGGTTAGGGGACGGGGACGGGGACGGTTTAGGGTACAGGTTAGTGTACGACAACAGTTTAGGGTGAGCGTACCTTTTAGGGTTCGTGTTAGTGTTAGCGTCCGGGTTAGGATTAAGGGACGGGTTAGTGTCAGGCTTCGGGTAAGGGTTAGGGTTAGGGTTAGGGTGAGGGTTAGGGGACGGGGACGGTTTAGGGTACAGGTTAGTGTACGACAACGGTTTAGGGCGAGCATACGTGTTAGCGTACAGTTTAGTGTTAGCGTATGGGTTAGGATTAGGGGACGGGTTAGGTAAGGCTTCGGGTAAGGGTTAGGGTTAGGGTTAGTGTTAGGGTTAGTGTTAGGTGACGGCGACGGTTTAGGGTACAGGTTAGGGTACAACAACGGTTTAGGGGGAGCATACGTGTTAGGATACGGGTTAGTGTTAGCGTACGGGTTAGGATTAGGGAACGGGTTAGGGTAAGGCTTCAGGTAAGTGTTAGGGTTAGGGTTAGGGGATGCGGACGGGGACGGGGACGGGGACGGTTTAGGGTACATGTTAGGGTACGACAACGGTTTAGTGTGAGCGTACGTGTTAGGGTACGGGTTAGTGTTAGCGTACGAGTTAGGATTAGGGGACGGGTTAGGGTGAGGCTTCGGGTAAGGGTTAGGGTTAGGGTTAGGTTTAGGGTTTGGGGACGGGGACAGTTTAAGGTACAGGTTAGTGTAGGACAACGGTTTAGGGTGAGCGTACGTGTTAGGGTAGAGGTTACTGTTAGCGTACGGGTTAGGATTAGGGGACGGGTTAGGGTAAGGCTTCGGGGAAGTGTTAGGGTTAAGGTTAGTGTTAGGGTTAGGGTTAGGGGAAGGGGACGGTTTAGGGTACAGGTTAGGGTACGACAACTCTTTAGGGTGAGCATACGTGTTAGGGTATGGGTTAGTGTTAGCGTACGGGTTAGGATTAGGGGACGGTTTAGGGTAAGGCTTCGGTTAAGGGCTATGGTTAGGGTTAGGTTTAGGGTTAGGGTTAGGGGACGGGGACGGTTTAGGGTACAGGTTAGGGTACGACAACGGTTTAGGGTGAGGGTACGTGTTAGGATACGTGTTAGTGTTAGAGTATGGGTTAGGATTGGGGGACGGTTTAGGGTAAGGCTTCGGGTAAGGGTTAGTGTTAGGGTTAGGGTTAGGGTTAGGGTTAGTGGACGGGGACGGTTTAGGGTACAGGTTAGTGTACGACAACGGTTTAGGGTGAGCGTACGTGTTAGGGTACAGGTTAGGGTTAGCATACGTGTTAGGATTAGGGGACGGGATAGGGTAAGGCTTCGGGTAAGGGTTAGGGTTAGGGTTAGGGTTAGGGTTAGGGGACGGGGACGGGGACAGTTTAGGGTACAGGTTACGGTACGACAACGGTTTAGGATGAGTGTACGTGTTAGGGTACGTGTTAATTTTAGCGTATGGGTTAGGATTAAGGGAAGGGTTAGTGTAAGGCTTCGGGTAAGGGTTAGAGTTAGGGTTAGGGGATTGGGACGGGGACGGTTTAGGGTACAGGTTAGTGTACGACAACGGTTTAGAGTGAGGGTACGTGTTACGGTACAGGTTAGTGTTAGCGTACGGGTTAGGTTTAGGGGACGGGTTAGGGTAAGGCTTCGGGTAAGGGTTAGGGTTAGGGTTATGGGATTGGGACGGGGACGGTTTAGGGTACAGGTTAGTGTACGACAATGATTGAGGGTGAGCGTACGTGTTATGGTACGTGTTAGTGTTAGCGTCCGGGTTAGGATTAAGGAACGGGTTAGGGTAAGGCTTCGGGTAAGGGTTAGGGTTAGGGTTAGGGTTAGGGTTAGGGGACGGTGATTGTTTAGGGTACAGGTTAGTGTACGACAACGGTTTCGGGTGAGCGTACATGTTAGGGTACAGGTTAGTGTTAGCGTACGGGTTACAATGAGGGGACGGGTTAGGGTAAGGCTTCGGGTAAGTGTTAGGGTTAGGGAAAAGGTTAGGGTTAGGGTTAAGGACGGGGACTGTTTAGGGTACAGGTTCGTGTACGGCAACGTTTTAGGGGGAGCGTACGTGTTAGGGTACAGGTTAGTGTTACCGTACGGGTTAGGATTAGGGGACGGGTTAGGGTAAGGCTTCGGGTAAGGGTTAGGGTTAGGGTTAGGGTTAGGTTAAGGGGACGGGGATGGTTTAGTGTACAGGTTAGTGTACGACAATGGTTTAGGGTGAGCGTACGTGTTAGGTTACAGGTTAGTGTTAGGGTACGGGTTAGGATTAGGGGACGGTTTAGGGTAAGGCTTCAGGTAAGGTTTAGTGTTAGGGTTAGTGTTATGGTTAGGGTTAGGTGACGGGGACGTTTTAGGGTACAGGGTAGGGTACGACAACGGTTTAGGGTGAGCGTACGTGTTAGGGTACGTGTTAGTGTTAGCGTACGGGGTAGGATTAGGGGACGGGTTAGGGTAAGGCTTCGGCTAAGTGTTAGTGGTAGGGTTAGGGTTAGGGTTAGGGTTAGGGGACGGGGACAGTTTAGGGTACAGGTTAGTGTACAACAACGTTTTAGGGTGAGGGTACGTGTTAGGGTACAGGTTAGTGTCAGCATACGGGTTAGGTTTCGGGGACGGGTTAGGGGAAGGCTTCGGGTAAGGATTAGCGTTAGGGTTAGGGTTAGGGGACGGGGACGGGGACGGTTTAGGGTACAGGTTAGTGTACGACAACAGTTTAGGGTGAGCGTACCTTTTAGGGTTCGTGTTAGTGTTAGCGTCCGGGTTAGGATTAAGGGACGGGTTAGTGTCAGGCTTCGGGTAAGGGTTAGGGTTAGGGTTAGGGTGAGGGTTAGGGGACGGGAACGGTTTAGGGTACAGGTTAGTGTACGACAACGGTTTAGGGCGAGCATACGTGTTAGCGTACAGTTTAGTGTTAGCGTATGGGTTAGGATTAGGGGACGGGTTAGGTAAGGCTTCGGGTAAGGGTTAGGGTTAGGGTTAGTGTTAGGGTTAGTGTTAGGTGACGGCGACGGTTTAGGGTACAGGTTAGGGTACAACAACGGTTTAGGGGGAGCATACGTGTTAGGATACGGGTTAGTGTTAGCGTACGGGTTAGGATTAGGGAACGGGTTAGGGTAAGGCTTCAGGTAAGTGTTAGGGTTAGGGTTAGGGTTAGGGGATGCGGACGGGGACGGGGACGGGGACGGTTTAGGGTACATGTTAGGGTACGACAACGGTTTAGTGTGAGCGTACGTGTTAGGGTACGGGTTAGTGTTAGCGTACGAGTTAGGATTAGGGGACGGGTTAGGGTGAGGCTTCGGGTAAGGGTTAGGGTTAGGGTTAGGTTTAGGGTTTGGGGACGGGGACAGTTTAAGGTACAGGTTAGTGTAGGACAACGGTTTAGGGTGAGCGTACGTGTTAGGGTAGAGGTTACTGTTAGCGTACGGGTTAGGATTAGGGGACGGGTTAGGGTAAGGCTTCGGGGAAGTGTTAGGGTTAAGGTTAGTGTTAGGGTTAGGGTTAGGGGAAGGGGACGGTTTAGGGTACAGGTTAGGGTACGACAACTCTTTAGGGTGAGCATACGTGTTAGGGTATGGGTTAGTGTTAGCGTACGGGTTAGGATTAGGGGACGGTTTAGGGTAAGGCTTCGGTTAAGGGCTATGGTTAGGGTTAGGTTTAGGGTTAGGGTTAGGGGACGGGGACGGTTTAGGGTACAGGTTAGGGTACGACAACGGTTTAGGGTGAGGGTACGTGTTAGGATACGTGTTAGTGTTAGAGTATGGGTTAGGATTGGGGGACGGTTTAGGGTAAGGCTTCGGGTAAGGGTTAGTGTTAGGGTTAGGGTTAGGGTTAGGGTTAGTGGACGGGGATGGTTTAGGGTACAGGTTAGTGTACGACAACGGTTTAGGGTGAGCGTACGTGTTAGGGTACAGGTTAGGGTTAGCATACGTGTTAGGATTAGGGGACGGGATAGGGTAAGGCTTCGGGTAAGGGTTAGGGTTAGGGTTAGGGTTAGGGGACGGGGACGGGGACAGTTTAGGGTACAGGTTACGGTACGACAACGGTTTAGGATGAGTGTACGTGTTAGGGTACGTGTTAATTTTAGCGTATGGGTTAGGATTAAGGGAAGGGTTAGTGTAAGGCTTCGGGTAAGGGTTAGAGTTAGGGTTAGGGGATTGGGACGGGGACGGTTTAGGGTACAGGTTAGTGTACGACAACGGTTTAGAGTGAGGGTACGTGTTACGGTACAGGTTAGTGTTAGCGTACGGGTTAGGTTTAGGGGACGGGTTAGGGTAAGGCTTCGGGTAAGGGTTAGGGTTAGGGTTATGGGATTGGGACGGGGACGGTTTAGGGTACAGGTTAGTGTACGACAATGATTGAGGGTGAGCGTACGTGTTAGGGTACGTGTTAGTGTTAGCGTCCGGGTTAGGATTAAGGAACGGGTTAGGGTAAGGCTTCGGGTAAGGGTTAGGGTTAGGGTTATGGTTAGGGGATGCAGACGGGGACGGGGACGGGGACTGTTTAGGGTACAGGTTAGTGTACGACAACGGTTTAGGGTGAGCGTACGTGTTATGGTACGGGTTAGTGTTAGCGTACGAGTTAGGATTAGGGGACGGGTTAGAGTAAGGCTTCGGGTAAGGGTTAGGTTTAGGGTTTGGGTTAGGGGAGCGGAAGGTTTAGGGTACAGGTTAGGGTAGGACAACAGTTTAGGGTGAGCCTACGTGTTAGGGTGCGTTTTAGCGTTAGCTTACGGGTTACGATTAGAGTACGGGTTAGGGTAAGGTTTCGGGTAAGGGTTAGGTTTAGGGTTAGGGTTAGGGTTAGGGTTAGGTATGGCTTAGGGTTAGGTTTTGGGGACGGGGACGGTTTAGAGTACAGGTTAGGGTAGGACAACGGTTTAGGGTGAACGTACGTGTTATGTCATGGGTTAGAGTTAGCGTACGGGTTAGGATTAGGGGACGTGTTAGGTTAAGGCTTCGGGTAAGTGTTAGGGTTAGGGTTAGGGTTAGGGTTAGTGGACGGGGACGGTTTAGGGTACAGGTTAGGGTACGACAACGGTTTAGGGTGAGGGTACGTGTTAGGGTAGAGGTTACTGTTAGCGTACGGGTTAGGATTAGGGGACGGTTTAGGGTAAGGCTTCAGGTAAGGTTTAGAGTTATGGTTAGGGTGTGGGTTAGGGTTATGGGACGGGGATGGTTTAGGGTACAGGTTAGGGTACGACAACGGTTTAGGGTGAGGGTACGTGTTAGGGTAGAGGTTACTGTTAGCGTACGGGTTAGGATTAGGGTACGGGTTAGGGTAAGGCTTCGGGGAAGTGTTAGGGTTAAGGTTAGTGTTAGGGTTAGGGTTAGGGGAAGGGGACGGTTTAGGGTACAGGTTAGGGTACGACAACTCTTTAGGGTGAGCATACGTGTTAGGGTACGGGTTAGTGTTAGCGTACAGGTTAGGATTAGGGGACGGGTTAGGGTAAGGCTTCGGGTAAGGGTTACAGTTAGGGTTAGGGTAAGGGTTAGGGAACGGGGACGGTTTAGGGTACAGGTTAGGGTAAGACAACGGTTTAGGGTGAGCATACGTGTTAGGGTACGTGTTAGTGTTAGCATACGGGTTAGGAGTAGAGGACGGGTTAGGGTAAGGCTTCGGGTAAGGATTAGAGTTAGGGTTAGGGTTAGGGTTAGGGGACGGGGAAGGGGAAGGTTTAGGGTACAGGTTAGGGTACGACAACAGTTTAGGGTGAGTGTACGTGTTAGGGTACGGGTTAGTGTTAGCGTACGGGTTATCATTAGGGGACCGGTTAGTGTAAGGCTTCGGGTAAGGGTTAGTGTTAGAGTTAGGGTTAGGGTTAGGGGACAGGGATGGTTTAGCTTCAGGTTAGGGTACGGCAACGGTTTAGGGTGAGCGTACGTGTTAGGGTACGGGTTAGAGTTAGAGTACGGGTTAGGATTAGGGGACGTGTTAGGGTAAGGCTCCGGGTAAGGGTTAGGTTTAGGGTTAGTGTTAGGGTTAGGGGACGGGGAAGGGGACGGTTTGGGGTACAGGTTAGGGTACGTCAACAGTTTAGGGTGAGTGTACGTGTTAGGGTACGGGTTAGTGTTAGCGTACGGGTTATCATTAAGGGACCGGTTAGTGTAAGGCTTCGGGTAAGTGTTAGTGTTAGGGTTAGGGTTAGGGGACAGGGATGGTTTAGCTTACAGGTTATGGTACGGCAACGGTTTAGGGTGAGCCTACGTGTTAGGGTACGGGTTAGTGTTAGAGTACGGGTTAGGAATAGGGGACATGTTAGGGTAAGGCTCCGGGTAAGGGTTAGGTTTAGGGTTTGGGTTAGGGGACGGAGACGGGGCCGGGAACGGTTTAGGGTACAGGTTAGGGTACGACAACGGTTTAGGGTGAGCATACGTGTTAGGGTACGGGTTAGTGTTAGCGTACGGTTTAGCATTGGGGACGGTTTAGGGTAAGGCTTCGGGTAAAGGTTAGGGTTAGGGTTAGGATTAGGGATAGGGAACGGGGATGGTTTAGGGTACAGGTTAGGGTACGACAACGGTTTTTGGTGAGCGTACGTGTTAGGGTACGGGTTAGTGTTAGCGTACGTGTTAGGATTAGGGAATGGGTTAGGGAAAGGCTTCGGGTAAGGGTTAGGTTTAGATTTAGGGTTAGGGTTAGGGTACGGCGACGGTTTAGGGTACAGGTAAGGGTACGACAACGGTTTAGAGTGAGCGTACACTTAGGGTACGGTTTAGTTTTAGCGTACGGGTTAGGATTAAGGGACGGGTTAGGGTAAGGCTTTGGGTAAGGGTTAGGGTTAGGGGACGGGGACGGGGACGGGGACAGGGACGGTTTAGGGTAGAGGTTAAGGTACGACAACTGTTTAGGGTGAGCGTAAGTGTTAGGGTATGGGTTAGTATTAGCGTACGGGTTAGGATTAGGGGACGGGTTAGGGTAACGCTTCGGGTAAGTGTTAGGGTTAGGGTTAGGGTTAGGGGACGGGTACGGTTTAGGGTACAGGTTAAGGTGCGACAACGGTTTAGGGTGAGCGTACGTGTTAGGGTACGGGTTAGTGTTAGCATACGGGTTAGGATTAGGGCACGGTTTAGGGTAAGGTTTTGGGTAAGGGTTAGGGTTAGGGTTAGTGTTAGGGGACGGGGATGGTTTAGGGTACAGGTTAGGGTACGAAAACAGTTTATGGTGAGCGTACGTGTTAGGTTACGGGTTAGTGTTAGCGTACGGGTTAGGATTTGGGAACGGATTAGGGTATGGCTTCGGGTACGGGTTAGGTTTAGAGTTAGGGTTAGGGTTAGGGGACGGGGACGGGTTAGGGTTCAGCTTAGGGTATGACAACGGTGTAGGGTGAGCGTACGTGTTAGCGTACGGTTTATTGTTAGCGTACGGGTTAGGATTAGGGGACGGGTTAGGGTAAGGGTTCGGGTAAGGTTTAGGGTTAGGGTTAGTGTTAGTGGATGGGGACGGGTACGGGGACGGTTTAGTGTACAGGTTAGGGTACCACAAATGTTTAGGGTGAGCGTACGTGTTAGGGTACAGCTTAGTGTTAGCGTATGGGTTAGGATTAGGGGACGGGTTAGGGTAAGACTTCGGGTAAGGGTTAGGGTTAGGGTTAGGAGATGGGGACGGTTTAGGGTACAGGTTAGGGTACGACAACGGTTTATGGTGAGCGTACGTGTTAGCGTACAGGTTAGTGTTAGCGTACGGGTTAGGATTAGGGAACGGGTTAGATTAAGGCTTCGGGTAAGGGTTAGTGTTAAGGTTAGGGTTAGGGGACGGGGACGGTTTAGGGTACATGTTAGTGAACGACAGCGGTTTAGGGTGAGCGTACGTGTTAGGGCATGCGTTAGTGTTAGTGTACGTTTTAGATTTAGGGGACGGGTTAGGGTAAGGCTTCGGGTAAGGGTTAGGGCTAGGGTTAGGGTTAGGGTTAGTGTTACGGGATGGGGACAGTTTAGGGTACAGGTTAAGGTACGACAACGGTTTAGGGTGAGTGTAAGTGTTAGGGTACGGGTTAGTGTTAGCGGACGTGTGCGGATTATGCGACGGGTTAGGGTAATGCTTCGGGTAAGGGTTAGGGTTTGTGTTAGGGTTAGGGTTAGGGGACGGGGACGGTTTAGTGTACCAGTTAGGGTACGACAACGGTTTAGGGTGAGCGTACGAGTTAGGGCATGGGTTATTGTTAGCGTAGAGTTTCAGATTAGGGGATGGGTTAGGGTAAGGCTTCGGGTAAGGATGAGGGTTAGTGTTAGCGTTAGGGTGAGGGTTAGGGGGCGGGGACGGTTTAGGGAACAGGATAGTGTACGACAATGGTTTAGGGTGAGCGTACATCTTAGGGTACGGCTTAGTGTTAGCGTACGGTTTAGGATTAGGGGACGGGTTAGTGTAAGGCTTCGGGTAAGAGTTAGGGTTAGGGTTAGGGTTAGGGGACATGGATGGTTTAGGGTACAGGTTAAGGTATGACCACGGTTTATGGTGAGCGTACGTGTTAGCGTATGGGTTAGTGTTAGCGTATGGTTTAGGATTAGGGAACGGGTTAGGGTAAGGCTTCGGGAAAGGGTTAGGGTTCGGGGACAGGGACGGGGACGGGGACGGGGACGGTTTAGGGTACAGGTTAGGGTGCGACAACGGATTAGGGTGAGCGCAGGTTTTAGGGCACGGTTTAGTGTTAGTATACGGGTTAGGATTAGGGGACGGGTTAGTGTAAGGCTTTGGGTAAGGTTTAGGGTTAGGGTCAGGGTTAGGATTAGGGGACGGGGACGGGGGCAGTTTAGGGTACAGGTTAGGGTACGACAATGGTTTAGGTTGAGCACACGTGTTAGGGTATGGGTTAGTGTTAGCGTACGGGTTAGGATTAGGGGACGTGTTAGGGTAAGGCTTCGGGTAAGGGTTAGGTTTAGGGTTAGGGTTAGGGTTAGGGGACGGGGATGGTTTAGGGTACAGGTTAGGGTACGACAATGGTTTAGGGTGAGCGTACGTGTGAGGGTACGGGTTAGTGATAGCGTACGCTTAAGGATTAGGGAACGGGTTAGGGTAAGGCTTCGGGTAAGGGTTAGGGTTAGGGGACGGGGACGGGGACGGGGACGGTTTAGGGTACAGGTTAGGGTACGACAACGGTTTAGGATGAGTGTACGTGTTAGGGTACGGGTAAGAGTTAGCGTACGGGTTAGGATTAAGGGACGTGTTAGGGTAAGGCTTCGGGTAAGGGTTAGGTTTAGGTTTAGGGTTAGGGTTAGGGGACGGGGACGGGGACGGTTTAGGGTACAGGTTAGGGTACGACAACGGTTTAGCGTGAGAGTATGTGTTAGGGTACGTGTTAGTGTTAGCGTACGTGATAGGATTAGGGGACGGGTTAGGGTATGGCTTCCGTAAGGGTTAGGGTTAGGGTTAGGGTTAGTGTTACGGGACGGGGACAGTTTAGGGTACAGGTTAGGGTAGGACAACGGTTTATGGTGAGCGTACGTGTTAGGGTACGGGTTAGTGTTAGCGTACGGATTAGGATTAGGGAATGGATTAGGGTAAGGCTTCGGGTAAGGGTTAGGTTTAGAGTTAGGGTTAAGGTTAGGGTTAGGGGATGGGGACGGTTTAAGGTACAGGTTAGGGTACGACAACGGTTTAGGGAGAGCGTACGTGTTAGGGTATGTATTAGTTTTAGCGTACGGTTTAGGATTAGGTTACGGGTTAAGGTAAGGCTTCGTGTAAGGACTAGGGTTAGGGTTAGGGTTAGGGTTAGGGGACGGGGATGGTTTAGGGTACAGGTTAGGGTATGACAACGGTTTAGGGTGAGCGCACGTGTTAGTGTACGGTTTAGTGTTAGCCTACGTTTTAGGATTAGGGGACGGGTTATGTTAAGGCTTCGGTTAAGGGTTAGGTTTAGGTTTAGGGTTAGGGTTAGGGTTAGGGGACGGGGATGGTTTAGGGTATATGTTAGGGTATGACAACGATTTAAGGTGAGCGTATGTGTTACGGTATGGTTTATTGTTAGCGTACGTGTTAGGATTATGGGACGGGTTAGGGTAAGGCTACGGGTAAGGGTTAGGATTAGGGTTAGTGTTAGGGGACAGGGACGGGGATGGGGACGGTTTAATGTACAGGTTAGGGTACGACAACAGTTTAGGTTGAGCGTACATGTTAGGGTACGGGTTAATGTTAGCGTAGGGGTTAGGATTAGGGGACGTGTTAGGGTAAGGCTTCGTGTAAGGGTTAGGGTTTGGGTTAGGGTTAGGGTTAGGGGATGGGGACGGTTTAGGGTACAGGTTAGGGTACAACAACGGTTTAGGTTGAGCGTACATGTTAGGGTACGAGTTAGTGTTAGCGTACGGGTTAGGATTACGGGACGGTTTAGGGTAAGGCTTCGGCTAAGTGTTAGGGTAAGGGTTAGGGGACGGGGACTGTTTACGGTACAGGTTAGTGTACGACAACAGATTAGGGTGAGCGTACGTGTTAGGGTATGGCTTAGTGTTAGGGTACGGGTTAGGATTTGGGGACGGGTTAGGGTAAGGTTTCGGGTAAGTGTTAGGGTTAGGGTTAGGGTTAGGTTAAGGGGACGGGGACGGTTTAGTGTACAGGTTAGTGTACGACAACGGTTTAGGGTGAGCGTACGTGTTAGGTTACAGGTTAGTGTTAGGGTACGGGTTAGGATTAGGGGACGGTTTAGGGTAAGGCTTCAGGTAAGGTTTAGTGTTAGGGTTAGAGTTATGGTTAGGGTTAGGTGACGGGGACGGTTTAGGGTACAGGGTAGGGTACGACAACGGTTTAGGGTGAGCGTACGTGTTAGGGTACGTGTTAGTGTTAGCGTACGGGTTAGGATTAGGGGACGGGTTAGTGTAAGGCTTCGGGTAAGTGTTAGTGGTAGGGTTAGGTTTAGGGTTAGGGTTAGGGGGACGGGGACAGTTTAGGGTACAGGTTAGTGTACAGCAACGGTTTAGGGTGAGGGTACGTGTTAGGGTACAGGTTAGTGTCAGCGTACGGGTTAGGTTTCGGGGACGGGTTAGGGTAAGGCTTCGGGTAAGGATTAGCGTTAGGGTTAGGGTTACGGGATGGGGACGGGGACGGTTTAGGTTACAGGTTAGTGTACGACAATGATTGAGGGTGAGCGTACGTGTTAGGGTACGTGTTAGTGTTAGCGTCCGGGTTAGGATTAAGGAACGGGTTAGGGTAAGGCTTCGGGTAAGGGTTAGGGTTAGGGTTATGGTTAGGGGATGTGGACGGGGACGGGGACGGGGACGGTTTAGGGTACAGGTTAGGGTACGACAACGGTTTAGGGTGAGCGTACGTGTAAGGGTATGGGTTAGTGTTAGCATACGGGTTTGGATTAGGGGACGTTTTGGGTAAGGCTTCGGGTAAGGGTTAGGGTTAGGGTGAGGCTTAGGGTTAGGGGACGGGGACGGGGACAGTTTAGGGTACAGGTTAGTGTACGACAATGGTTTAGGGTGAGCTTATGTGTTAGGGTACGTGTTAGTGTTAGCGTACGGTTTAGGATTAGGGGACGTTTTAGGGTAAGGCTTCGGGTAAGGGTTAGTGTTAGGTTTAAGTTTAGGGTTAGGGTTAGGGGAAAGGGATGGTTTAGGGTACAGGTTAGGGTACGACAACGGTTTAGGTGAGCGTACGTGTTAGGGTACGTGTTAGTGTTAGCATACGGGTTAGGATTACGGGACGGGTTATGGTAAGGCTTCGGGTAAGGATTAGGGTTAGGGTTAGGTTTAGGGTTAGAGATAGGGGAGGGCGACAGTTTAGGGTACAGGTTAGAGTACGACAACTCTTTAGGGTGAGCATACGTGTTAGGGTACGGTTTAGTGTTAGCGTATGGGTTAGGATTAGGGGACGTGTTAGGGTAAGGCTTCGGGTAATTGCTAGGGTTAGGGTTAGGTTTAGGGTTAGGGTTAGGGGACGGGGACGGTTTAGGGTAGAGTTTAGGGTACGACAACGGTTTAGGCTGAGCGTACGTGTTAGGGTACATGTTAGTGTTAGCGTACACGTTAGGATTGGGGGACGGTTTAGGGTAAGGCTTCGGGTAAGGGTTAGTGTTAGTGTTAAGGTTAGGGTTAGGGGACGGGGACAGTTTAGGGTACAGGTTAGTGTACGACAATGGTTTAGGGTGAGCGTACGTGTTAGGGTACGGGTTAGTGTTAGCGTACGAGTTAGGATTAGGGGACGGGTTAGAGTAAGGCTTCGGGTAAGGGTTAGGTTTAGGGTTAGGGTTAGGGCATGGGGATGGTTTAGGGTACAGGTTAGGGTACGAAAACGGTTTTATGGTGAGCGTACGTGTTAGGGTACAAGTTAGTGTTAGCGTACGAGTTAGGATTAGGGGACGGGGTAGGGTAAGACTTCGGGTAAGGGTTAGGGATAGGGTTAGGGTTAGGGTTAGGGGACGGGGACGGTTTAGGGTAGAGGTTAGGGTACGAGAACGGTTTAGGGTGAGCATACGAGTTAGGGTATGGGTTAGTGTTAGCCTACGTGTTAGGATTAGGGCACGGGTTAGGTTAAGGCTTCGGGTAAGGCTTAGGGTTAGGGTTAGGGTTAGGGTTAGGGGACGGGGATGGTTTAGGGTACAGGTTAGGGTACGACAACGGTTTATGCTGAGCGTACGTGTTACGGCATGGTTTAGTGTTAGCGTACGGGTTAGGATTGGGGGACGGGTTAGTGTAAGACTTCGGGTAAGGGTTAGGGTTAGGGTTAGGTTTAGGGTTAGGGGACGGGGTCGGTTTAGGGTACAGGTTAGAGTACGACAATGTTTTAGGGTGAGCATACGTGTTAGGGTACGGGTTAGTGTTAGCGTACGGGTTAGGATTAGGGGACGGGTTAGGGGAAGGCTTTGGGTAAGGTTTAGGGTTAGGGTTAGGTTTATGGTAAGTGGACGGGGATGGTTTAGGGTACAGGTTAGGGTACGACAACAGTTTAGGGTGAGCGTACGTGTTAGGTAAGTGTTAGTGTTAGCGTACGGGTTAGGATTAGGGAACGGGTTAGTGTAAGGCTTTGGGTAAGGCTTAGGGTTAGGGTTAATGTTAGGGTTAGGGCATGGGTACGGTTTAGTGTACAGGTTAGGGTACGACAATGGTTTAGGTTGAACGTACGTGTTAGGGGACGGGTTAGTGTCAGCGTACAGGTTAGGATTAAGGGACGGGTTAGTGTAAGGCTTTGGGTAAGGGTTAGGGTTAGGGTTAGAGGGCAGGGACGGGGATGGTTAAGTGTACAGGTTAGGGTACGACAACGGTTTAGGGTGAGCGTACATGTTAGGGTACAAGTTAGTGTTAGCGTACAGGTTTGGATTATGGGACGGGTTAGGTTAAGGCTTCGGGTAAGGGTTAGGGTTAGGGTTAGGTTTAGGGTTAGGGGAGCGGAAGGTTTAGGGTACAGGTTAGGGTAGGACAACAGTTTAGGGTGAGCCTATGTGTTAGGGTGCGTTTTAGCGTTAGCTTACGGGTTACGATTAGAGTACGGGTTAGGGTAAGGTTTCGGGTAAGGGTTAGGTTTAGGGTTAGGGTTAGGTTTAGGGTTAGGGTTAGGTATGGCTTAGGGTTAGGTTTTGGGGACGGGGACGGTTTAGAGTACAGGTTAGGGTAGGACAACGGTTTAGGGTGAACGTACGTGTTATATCATGGGTTAGAGTTAGCGTACGGGTTAGGATTAGGGGACGTGTTAGGTTAAGGCTTCGGGTAAGTGTTAGGGTTAGGGTTAGGGTTAGGGTTAGTGGACAGGGACGGTTTAGGGTACAGGTTAGGGTACGACAACGGTTTAGGGTGAGGGTACGTGTTAGGGTAGAGGTTACTGTTAGCGTACGGGTTAGGATTAGGGTACGGGTTAGGGTAAGGCTTCGGGGAAGTGTTAGGGTTAAGGTTAGTGTTAGGGTTAGGGTTAGGGGAAGGGGACGGTTTAGGGTACAGGTTAGGGTACGACAACTCTTAGGGTGAGCATACGTGTTAGGGTACGGGTTAGTGTTAGCGTACAGGTTAGGATTAGGGGACAGGTTAGGGTAAGGCTTCGGGTAAGGGTTACAGTTAGGGTTAGGGTAAGGGTTAGGGAACGGGGACGGTTTAGGGTACAGGTTAGGGTACGACAACGGTTTAGGGTGAGCATACGTGTTAGGGTACGTGTTAGTGTTAGCGTACGTGTTAGGAGTAGAGGACGGGTTAGGGTAAGGCTTCGGGTAAGGAATAGAGTTAGGGTTAGGGTTAGGGTTAGGGGACGGGGAAGGGGAAGGTTTAGGGTACAGGTTAGGGTACGACAACAGTTTAGGGTGAGTGTACGTGTTAGGGTACAAGTTAGTGTTAGCGTACGGGTTATCATTAGGGGACCGGTTAGTGTAAGGCTTCGGGTAAGGGTTAGTGTTAGAGTTAGTGTTAGGGTTAGGGGACAGGGATGGTTTAGCTTCAGGTTAGGGTACGGCAACGGTTTAGGGTGAGCGTACGTGTTAGGGTACGGGTTAGTGTTAGCGTACGGGTTATCATTAAGGGACCGGTTAGTGTAAGGCTTCGGGTAAGTGTTAGTGTTAGGGTTAGGGTTAGGGTTAGGGGACAGGGATGGTTTAGCTTACAGGTTATGGTACGGCAAGGGTTTAGGGTGAGCGTACATATTAGGGTACGGGTTAGTGTTAGAGTATGGGTTAGGAATAGGGGACGTGTTAGGGTAAGGCTCCGGGTAAGGGTTAGGTTTAGGGTTTGGGTTAGGGGACGGAGACGGGGCCGGGAACGGTGTAGGGTACAGGTTAGGGTACGACAACGGTTTAGGGTGAGCATACGTGTTAGGGTACGGGTTAGTGTTAGCGTACGGTTTAGCATTGGGGACGGTTTAGGGTAAGGCTTCGGGTAAAGGTTAGGGTTAGGGTTAGGATTAGGGATAGGGAACGGGGACGGTTTAGGGTACAGGTTAGGGTACGACAACGGTTTTTGGTGAGCGTACGTGTTAGGGTACGGGTTAGTGTTAGCGTACGGGTTAGGATTAGGGAATGGGTTAGGGTAAGGCTTCGGGTAAGGGTTAGGTTTAGATTTAGGGTTAGGGTTAGGGTACGGCGACGGTTTAGGGTACAGGTAAGGGTACGACAACGGTTTAGAGTGAGCATACACTTAGGGTACGGTTTAGTTTTAGCGTACGGGTTAGGATTAAGGGACGGGTTAGGGTAAGGCTTTGGGTAAGGGTTAGGGTTAGGGTTAGGGGACGGGGACGGGGACAGGGACGGTTTAGGGTAGAGGTTAAGGTACGACAACTGTTTAGGGTGAGTGTAAGTGTTAGGGTACGGGTTAGTGTAAGCGTACGGGTTAGGATTAGGGGACGGGTTAGGGTAACGCTTCGGGTAAGTGTTAGGGTTAGGGTTAGGGTTAGGGGACGGGTACGGTTTAGGGTACAGGTTAAGGTACGACAACGGTTTAGGGTGAGCGTACGTGTTAGGGTACGGGTTAGTGTTAGCGTACGGGTTAGGATTAGGGCACGGTTTAGGGTAAGGTTTCGGGTAAGGGTTAGGGTTAGGGTTAGGGTTAGGGGACGGGGACGGTTTAGGGTACAGGTTAGGGTACAAAAACAGTTTATGGTGAGCGTACGTGTTAGGTTACGGGTTAGTGTTAGCGTACGGGTTAGGATTTGGGAACGGATTAGGGTATGGCTTCGGTTACGGGTTAGGTTTAGAGTTAGGGTTAGGGTTAGCGGACGGGGACGGGTTACGGTACAGCTTAGGGTATGACAACGGTGTAGGGTGAGCGTACGTTTTAGCGTACGGTTTATTGTTAGCGTACGGGTTAGGGTTAGGGGACGGGTTAGGGTAAGGGTTCGGGTAAGGTTTAGGGTTAGGGTTAGTGTTAGTGGATGGGGACGGGTACGGGGACGGTTTAGTGTACAGGTTAGCGTACGACAAAGGTTTAGGGTGAGCGTACGTGTTAGGGTACGGGGTAGTTTTAGAGTACGGGTTAGGATTAGGGGATGTGTTAGTGTAAGGCTTCGGGTAAGGGTTAGGGTTAATGTTAGGGTTAGGGGACGGGGATGGTTTAGGATACAGGTTAAGGTATGACCATGGTTTATGGTGAGCGTACGTGTTAGCGTATGGGTTAGTGTTAGCGTATGGTTTAGGATTAGGGAACGGGTTAGGGTAAGGCTTCGGGAAAGGGTTAGGGTTCGGGGACGGGGACGGGGACGGGGACGGTTTAGGGTACAGGTTAGGGTGCGACAACGGATTAGGGTGAGCGTAGGTTTTAGGGCACGGTTTAGTGTTAGTATACGGGTTAGGATTAGGGGACGGGTTAGTGTAAGGTTTGGGAAAGGTTTAGGGTTAGGGTCAGGGTTAGGATTAGGGGACGGGGACGGGGGCAGTTCAGGGTACAGGTTAGGGTACGACAATGGTTTAGGTTGAGCGTACGTGTTAGGGTATGGGTTAGTGTTAGCGTACGGGTTAGGATTAGGGGACGTGTTAGGGTAAGGCTTCAGGTAATTGCTAGGGTTAGGGTTAGGTTTAGGGTTAGGGTTAGGGGACGGGGACGGTTTAGGGTAGAGTTTAGGGTACGACAACGGTTTAGGCTGAGCGTACGTGTTAGGGTACATGTTAGTGTTAGCGTACACGTTAGGATTGGGGGACGGTTTAGGGTAAGGCTTCGGGTAAGGGTTAGTGTTAGTGTTAGGGTTAGGGTTAGGGAACGGGGACGGTTTAGGGTACAGGTTAGTGTACGACAATGGTTTAGGGTGAGCGTACGTGTTAGGGTACGGGTTAGTGTTAGCGTACGAGTTAGGATTAAGGGACGGGTTAGAGTAAGGCTTCGGGTAAGGGTTAGGTTTAGGGTTAGGGTTAGGGCATAGGGATGGTTTAGGGTACAGGTTAGGGTACGAAAACGGTTTTATGGTGAGTGTACGTGTTAGGGTACAAGTTAGTGTTAGCGTACGAGTTAGGATTAGGGGACGGGGTAGGGTAAGACTTCGGGTAAGGGTTAGGGATAGGGTTAGGGTTAGGGTTAGGGGACGGGGACGGTTTAGGGTAGAGGTTAGGGTACGAGAACGGTTTAGGGTGAGCATAGAGTTAGGGTATGGGTTAGTGTTACCCTACGTGTTAGGATTAGGGCACGGGTTAGGTTAAGGCTTCGGGTAAGGCTTAGGGTTAGGGTTAGGGTTAGGGTTAGGGGACGGGGACAGTTTAGGGTACAGGTTAGGGTACGACAACGGTTTATGCTGAGCCTACGTGTTACGGCATGGTTTAGTGTTAGCGTACGGGTTAGGATTGGGGGACGGGTTAGTGTAAGACTTCGGGTAAGGGTTAGGGTTAGGGTTAGGGTTAGGGGACGGGGACGGTTTAGGGTACAGGTTAGTGTACGACAGTGTTTTAGGGTGAGCATACGTGTTAGGGTACGGGTTAGTGTTAGCGTACGGGTTAGGAATAGGGGATGGGTTAGGGGAAGGCTTTGGGTAAGGTTTAGGGTTAGGGTTAGGTTTAAGGTAAGTGGACGGGGACGGTTTAGGGTACAGGTTAGGGTACGACAACAGTTTAGGGTGAGCGTACGTGTTAGGTAAGTGTTAGTGTTAGCGTACGGGTTAGGATTAGGGAACGGGTTAGTGTAAGGCTTTGGGTAAGGCTTAGGGTTAGGGTTAATGTTAGGGTTAGGGCATGGGTACGGTTTAGTGTACAGGTTAGGGTACGACAATGGTTTAGGTTGAACGTACGTGTTAGGGGACGGGTTAGTGTCAGCGTACAGGTTAGGATTAAGGGACGGGTTAGTGTAAGGCTTTGGGTAAGGGTTAGGGTTAGGGTTAGGGTTAGAGGGCAGGGACGGGGATGGTTAAGTGTACAGGTTAGGGTACGACAACGGTTTAGGGTGAGCGTACATGTTAGGGTACAAGTTAGTGTTAGCGTACAGGTTTGGATTATGGGACGGGTTAGGTTAAGGCTTCGGGTAAGGGTTAGGGTTAGGGTTAGGTTTAGGGTTAGGGGAGCGGAAGGTTTAGGGTACAGGTTAGGGTAGGACAACAGTTTAGGTTGAGCCTACGTGTTAGGGTGCGTTTTAGCGTTAGCTTACGGGTTACGATTAGAGTACGTGTTAGGGTAAGGTTTCGGGTAAGGGTTAGGTTTAGGGTTAGGGTTAGGGTTAGGGTTAGGGTTAGGTATGGCTTAGGGTTAGGTTTTGGGGACGGGGACGGTTTAGAGTACAGGTTAGGGTAGGACAACGGTTTAGGGTGAACGTACGTGTTATGTCATGGGTTAGAGTTAGCGTACGGGTTAGGATTAGGGGACGTGTTAGGTTAAGGCTTCGGGTAAGTGTTAGGGTTAGGGTTAGGGTTAGGGTTAGTGGACAGGGACGGTTTAGGGTACAGTTTAGGGTACGACAACGGTTTAGGGTGAGGGTACGTGTTAGGGTAGAGGTTACTGTTAGCGTACGGGTTAGGATTAGGATACGGGTTAGGGTAAGGCTTCGGGGAAGTGTTAGGGTTAAGGTTAGTGTTAGGGTTAGGGTTAGGGGAAGGGGACGGTTTAGGGTACAGGTTAGGGTACGACAACGTTTTAGGGTGAGCATACGTGTTAGGGTACGGGTTAGTGTTAGCGTACAGGTTAGGATTAGGGGACAGGTTAGGGTAAGGCTTCGGGTAAGGGTTACAGTTAGGGTTAGGGTAAGGGTTAGGGAACGGGGACGGTTTAGGGTACAGGTTAGGGTACGACAACGGTTTAGGGTGAGCATACGTGTTAGGGTACGTGTTAGTGTTAGCGTACGGGTTAGGAGTAGAGGACGGGTTAGGGTAAGGCTTCGGGTAAGGATTAGAGTTAGGGTTAGGGTTAGGGTTAGGGGACGGGGAAGGGGAAGGTTTAGGGTACAGGTTAGGGTATGACAACAGTTTAGGGTGAGTGTACGTGTTAGGGTACAGGTTAGTGTTAGCGTACGGGTTATCATTAGGGGACCGGTTAGTGTAAGGCTTCGGGTAAGGGTTAGTGTTAGAGTTAGTGTTAGGGTTAGGGGACAGGGATGGTTTAGCTTCAGGTTAGGGTACGGCAACGGTTTAGGGTGAGCGTACGTGTTAGGGTACGGGTTAGAGTTAGAGTACGGGTTAGGATTAGGGGACGTGTTAGGGTAAGGCTCCGGGTAAGGGTTAGGTTTAGGGTTAGTGTTAGGGTTAGGGGACGGGGAAGGGGACGGTTTAGGGTACAGGTTAGGGTACGTCAACAGTTTAGGGTGAGTGTACGTGTTAGGGTACGGGTTAGTGTTAGCGTACGGGTTATCATTAAGGGACCGGTTAGTGTAAGGCTTCGGGTAAGTGTTAGTGTTAGGGTTAGGGTTAGGGTTAGGGGACAGGGATGGTTTAGCTTACAGGTTATGGTACGGCAAGGGTTTAGGGTGAGCGTACATATTAGGGTACGGTTAGTGTTAGAGTATGGGTTAGGAATAGGGGACGTGTTAGGGTAAGGCTCCGGGTAAGGGTTAGGTTTAGGGTTTGGGTTAGGGGACGGAGACGGGGCCGGGAACGGTTTAGGGTACAGGTTAGGGTACGACAACGGTTTAGGGTGAGCATACGTGTTAGGGTACGGGTTAGTGTTAGCGTACGGTTTAGCATTGGGGACGGTTTAGGGTAAGGCTTCGGGTAAAGGTTAGGGTTAGGGTTAGGATTAGGGATAGGGAACGGGGACGGTTTAGGGTACAGGTTAGGGTACGACAACGGTTTTTGGTGAGCGTACGTGTTAGGGTACGGGTTAGTGTTAGCGTACGGGTTAGGATTAGGGAATGGGTTAGGGTAAGGCTTCGGGTAAGGGTTAGGTTTAGATTTAGGGTTAGGGTTAGGGTACGGCGACGGTTTAGGGTACAGGTAAGGGTACGACAACGGTTTAGAGTGAGCATACACTTAGGGTACGGTTTAGTTTTAGCGTACGGGTTAGGATTAAGGGACGGGTTAGGGTAAGGCTTTGGGTAAGGGTTAGGGTTAGGGTTAGGGGACGGGGACGGGGACAGGGACGGTTTAGGGTAGAGGTTAAGGTACGACAACTGTTTAGGGTGAGCGTAAGTGTTAGGGTACGGGTTAGTGTAAGCGTACGGGTTAGGATTAGGGGACGGGTTAGGGTAACGCTTCGGGTAAGTGTTAGGGTTAGGGTTAGGGTTAGGGGACGGGTACGGTTTAGGGTACAGGTTAAGGTACGACAACGGTTTAGGGTGAGCGTACGTGTTAGGGTACGGGTTAGTGTTAGCGTACGGGTTAGGATTAGGGCACGGTTTAGGGTAAGGTTTCGGGTAAGGGTTAGGGTTAGGGTTAGGGTTAGGGGACGGGGACGGTTTAGGGTACAGGTTAGGGTACAAAAACAGTTTATGGTGAGCGTACGTGTTAGGTTACGGGTTAGTGTTAGCGTACGGGTTAGGATTTGGGAACGGATTAGGGTATGGCTTCGGTTACGGGTTAGGTTTAGAGTTAGGGTTAGGGTTAGCGGACGGGGACGGGTTACGGTACAGCTTAGGGTATGACAACGGTGTAGGGTGAGCGTACGTTTTAGCGTACGGTTTATTGTTAGCGTACGGGTTAGGATTAGGGGACGGGTTAGGGTAAGGGTTCGGGTAAGGTTTAGGGTTAGGGTTAGTGTTAGTGGATGGGGACGGGTACGGGGACGGTTTAGTGTACAGGTTAGCGTACGACAAAGGTTTAGGGTGAGCGTACGTGTTAGGGTACGGGGTAGTTTTAGAGTACGGGTTAGGATTAGGGGATGTGTTAGTGTAAGGCTTCGGGTAAGGGTTAGGGTTAATGTTAGGGTTAGGGGACGGGGATGGTTTAGGGTACAGGTTAAGGTATGACCACGGTTTATGGTGAGCGTACGTGTTAGCGTATGGGTTAGTGTTAGCGTATGGTTTAGGATTAGGGAACGGGTTAGGGTAAGGCTTCGGGAAAGGGTTAGGGTTCGGGGACGGGGACGGGGACGGGGACGGTTTAGGGTACAGGTTAGGGTACGACAACGGTTTAGGGTGAGCGTACGTGTTAGGGCACGGGTTAGTGTTAGTATACGGGTTAGGATTAGGGGACGGGTTAGGGTAAGGTTTGGGAAAGGTTTAGGGTTAGGGTTAGGGTTAGGGTTAGGGGACGGGGACGGGGACGGTTTAGGGTACAGGTTAGGGTACGACAACAGTTTAGGGTGAGCGTACGTGTTAGGGTACGGGTTAGTGTTAGCGTACGGGTTAGGATTAGGGGACGTGTTAGGGTAAGGCTTCAGGTAATTGCTAGGGTTAGGGTTAGGTTTAGGGTTAGGGTTAGGGGACGGGGACGGTTTAGGGTAGAGTTTAGGGTACGACAACGGTTTAGGCTGAGCGTACGTGTTAGGGTACATGTTAGTGTTAGCGTACGCGTTAGGATTGGGGGACGGTTTAGGGTAAGGCTTCGGGTAAGGGTTAGTGTTAGTGTTAGGGTGGTAGGGTTAGGGGACGGGGACGGTTTAGGGTACAGGTTAGTGTACGACAATGGTTTAGGGTGAGCGTACGTGTTAGGGTACGGGTTAGTGTTAGCGTACGAGTTAGGATTAGGGGACGGGTTAGAGTAAGGCTTCGGGTAAGGGTTAGGTTTAGGGTTAGGGTTAGGGCATGGGGACGGTTTAGGGTACAGGTTAGGGTACGAAAACGGTTTTATGGTGAGTGTACGTGTTAGGGTACAAGTTAGTGTTAGCGTACGAGTTAGGATTAGGGGACGGGGTAGGGTAAGACTTCGGGTAAGGGTTAGGGATAGGGTTAGGGTTAGGGTTAGGGGACGGGGACGGTTTAGGGTAGAGGTTAGGGTACGAGAACGGTTTAGGGTGAGCATACGAGTTAGGGTATGGGTTAGTGTTAGCCTACGGGTTAGGATTAGGGCACGGGTTAGGTTAAGGCTTCGGGTAAGGCTTAGGGTTAGGGTTAGGGTTAGGGTTAGGGGACGGGGACGGTTTAGGGTACAGGTTAGGGTACGACAACGGTTTATGCTGAGCGTACGTGTTACGGCATGGTTTAGTGTTAGCGTACGGGTTAGGATTGGGGGACGGGTTAGTGTAAGACTTCGGGTAAGGGTTAGGGTTAGGGTTAGGGTTAGGGGACGGGGACGGTTTAGGGTACAGGTTAGTGTACGACAATGTTTTAGGGTGAGCATACGTGTTAGGGTACGGGTTAGTGTTAGCGTACGGGTTAGGATTAGGGGACGGGTTAGGGGAAGGCTTTGGGTAAGGTTTAGGGTTAGGGTTAGGTTTAAGGTAAGGGGACGGGGACGGTTTAGGGTACAGGTTAGGGTACGACAACAGTTTAGGGTGAGCGTACGTGTTAGGTAAGTGTTAGTGTTAGCGTACGGGTTAGGATTAGGGAACGGGTTAGTGTAAGGCTTTGGGTAAGGCTTAGGGTTAGGGTTAATGTTAGGGTTAGGGCATGGGTACGGTTTAGTGTACAGGTTAGGGTACGACAATGGTTTAGGTTGAACGTACGTGTTAGGGGACGGGTTAGTGTCAGCGTACAGGTTAGGATTAAGGGACGGGTTAGTGTAAGGCTTTGGGTAAGGGTTAGGGTTAGGGTTAGGGTTAGAGGGCAGGGACGGGGATGGTTAAGTGTACAGGTTAGGGTACGACAACGGTTTAGGGTGAGCGTACATGTTAGGGTACAAGTTAGTGTTAGCGTACAGGTTTGGATTATGGGACGGGTTAGGTTAAGGCTTCGGGTAAGGGTTAGGGTTAGGGTTAGGTTTAGGGTTAGGGGAGCGGAAGGTTTAGGGTACAGGTTAGGGTAGGACAACAGTTTAGGGTGAGCCTACGTGTTAGGGTGCGTTTTAGCGTTAGCTTACGGGTTACGATTAGGGTACGGGTTAGGGTAAGGTTTCGGGTAAGGGTTAGGTTTAGGGTTAGGGTTAGGGTTAGGGTTAGGGTTAGGTATGGCTTAGGGTTAGGTTTTGGGGACGGGGACGGTTTAGGGTACAGGTTAGGGTAGGACAACGGTTTAGGGTGAACGTACGTGTTATGTCATGGGTTAGAGTTAGCGTACGGGTTAGGATTAGGGGACGTGTTAGGTTAAGGCTTCGGGTAAGTGTTAGGGTTAGGGTTAGGGTTAGGGTTAGTGGACGGGGACGGTTTAGGGTACAGGTTAGGGTACGACAACGGTTTAGGGTGAGGGTACGTGTTAGGGTAGAGGTTACTGTTAGCGTACGGGTTAGGATTAGGGTACGGGTTAGGGTAAGGCTTCGGGGAAGTGTTAGGGTTAAGGTTAGTGTTAGGGTTAGGGTTAGGGGAAGGGGACGGTTTAGGGTACAGGTTAGGGTACGACAACGTTTTAGGGTGAGCATACGTGTTAGGGTACGGGTTAGTGTTAGCGTACAGGTTAGGATTAGGGGACAGGTTAGGGTAAGGCTTCGGGTAAGGGTTACAGTTAGGGTTAGGGTAAGGGTTAGGGAACGGGGACGGTTTAGGGTACAGGTTAGGGTACGACAACGGTTTAGGGTGAGCATACGTGTTAGGGTACGTGTTAGTGTTAGCGTACGGGTTAGGAGTAGAGGACGGGTTAGGGTAAGGCTTCGGGTAAGGATTAGAGTTAGGGTTAGGGTTAGGGTTAGGGGACGGGGAAGGGGAAGGTTTAGGGTACAGGTTAGGGTACGACAACAGTTTAGGGTGAGTGTACGTGTTAGGGTACGGGTTAGTGTTAGCGTACGGGTTATCATTAGGGGACCGGTTAGTGTAAGGCTTCGGGTAAGGGTTAGGGTTAGAGTTAGTGTTAGGGTTAGGGGACAGGGACGGTTTAGCTTCAGGTTAGGGTACGGCAACGGTTTAGGGTGAGCGTACGTGTTAGGGTACGGGTTAGAGTTAGAGTACGGGTTAGGATTAGGGGACGTGTTAGGGTAAGGCTTCGGGTAAGGGTTAGGTTTAGGGTTAGTGTTAGGGTTAGGGGACGGGGAAGGGGACGGTTTAGGGTACAGGTTAGGGTACGTCAACAGTTTAGGGTGAGTGTACGTGTTAGGGTACGGGTTAGTGTTAGCGTACGGGTTATCATTAAGGGACCGGTTAGTGTAAGGCTTCGGGTAAGTGTTAGTGTTAGGGTTAGGGTTAGGGTTAGGGGACAGGGATGGTTTAGCTTACAGGTTATGGTACGGCAAGGGTTTAGGGTGAGCGTACATATTAGGGTACGGTTAGTGTTAGAGTATGGGTTAGGAATAGGGGACGTGTTAGGGTAAGGCTCCGGGTAAGGGTTAGGTTTAGGGTTTGGGTTAGGGGACGGAGACGGGGCCGGGAACGGTTTAGGGTACAGGTTAGGGTACGACAACGGTTTAGGGTGAGCATACGTGTTAGGGTACGGGTTAGTGTTAGCGTACGGTTTAGCATTGGGGACGGTTTAGGGTAAGGCTTCGGGTAAAGGTTAGGGTTAGGGTTAGGATTAGGGATAGGGAACGGGGACGGTTTAGGGTACAGGTTAGGGTACGACAACGGTTTTTGGTGAGCGTACGTGTTAGGGTACGGGTTAGTGTTAGCGTACGGGTTAGGATTAGGGAATGGGTTAGGGTAAGGCTTCGGGTAAGGGTTAGGTTTAGATTTAGGGTTAGGGTTAGGGTACGGCGACGGTTTAGGGTACAGGTAAGGGTACGACAACGGTTTAGAGTGAGCATACACTTAGGGTACGGTTTAGTTTTAGCGTACGGGTTAGGATTAAGGGACGGGTTAGGGTAAGGCTTTGGGTAAGGGTTAGGGTTAGGGTTAGGGGACGGGGACGGGGACAGGGACGGTTTAGGGTAGAGGTTAAGGTACGACAACTGTTTAGGGTGAGCGTAAGTGTTAGGGTACGGGTTAGTGTAAGCGTACGGGTTAGGATTAGGGGACGGGTTAGGGTAACGCTTCGGGTAAGTGTTAGGGTTAGGGTTAGGGTTAGGGGACGGGTACGGTTTAGGGTACAGGTTAAGGTACGACAACGGTTTAGGGTGAGCGTACGTGTTAGGGTACGGGTTAGTGTTAGCGTACGGGTTAGGATTAGGGCACGGTTTAGGGTAAGGTTTCGGGTAAGGGTTAGGGTTAGGGTTAGGGTTAGGGGACGGGGACGGTTTAGGGTACAGGTTAGGGTACAAAAACAGTTTATGGTGAGCGTACGTGTTAGGTTACGGGTTAGTGTTAGCGTACGGGTTAGGATTTGGGAACGGATTAGGGTATGGCTTCGGTTACGGGTTAGGTTTAGAGTTAGGGTTAGGGTTAGCGGACGGGGACGGGTTACGGTACAGCTTAGGGTATGACAACGGTGTAGGGTGAGCGTACGTTTTAGCGTACGGTTTATTGTTAGCGTACGGGTTAGGATTAGGGGACGGGTTAGGGTAAGGGTTCGGGTAAGGTTTAGGGTTAGGGTTAGTGTTAGTGGATGGGGACGGGTACGGGGACGGTTTAGTGTACAGGTTAGCGTACGACAAAGGTTTAGGGTGAGCGTACGTGTTAGGGTACGGGGTAGTTTTAGAGTACGGGTTAGGATTAGGGGATGTGTTAGTGTAAGGCTTCGGGTAAGGGTTAGGGTTAATGTTAGGGTTAGGGGACGGGGATGGTTTAGGGTACAGGTTAAGGTATGACCACGGTTTATGGTGAGCGTACGTGTTAGCGTATGGGTTAGTGTTAGCGTATGGTTTAGGATTAGGGAACGGGTTAGGGTAAGGCTTCGGGAAAGGGTTAGGGTTCGGGGACGGGGACGGGGACGGGGACGGGGACGGTTTAGGGTACAGGTTAGTGTGCGACAACGGATTCGGGTGAGCGCAGGTTTTAGGGCACGGTTTAGTGTTAGTATACGGGTTAGGATTAGGGGACAGGTTAGTGTAAGGTTTGGGAAAGGTTTAGGGTTAGGGTCAGGGTTAGGATTAGGGGACGGGGACGGGGGCAGTTCAGGGTACAGGTTAGGGTACGACAATGGTTTAGGTTGAGCGCACGTGTTAGGGTATGGGTTAGTGTTAGCGTACGGGTTAGGATTAGGGGACGTGTTAGGGTAAGGCTTCGGGTAAGGTAAGGTTTAGGGTTAGGGTTAGGGTTAGGGCACGGGGACGGGGACGGTTTAGGGTACAGGTTAGGGTACGACAACGGTTTAGGGTGAGCGTACGTGTTAGGGTACGGGTTAGTGTTAGCGTACGTTTTAGGATTAGGGGACGGGTTAGGGTAAGGCTTTGGGTAAGGTTTAGGGTTAGGGTTAGGGTTAGGGTTAGGGGATGGGAATGGGGATGGTTTAGGGTACAGTTTACGGTACGACAGCAGTTTAGGGTGAGCGTACGTGTTAGGGTACGGGTTAGTGTTAGCGTACGGGTTAGGAATAGGGGACGGGTTAGGGTAAGGCTTCGGGTAAGTGTTAGGGTTAGGGTTAGGCTTAGGTTTAGGGGACGGGGACGGTTTAGGGTACAGGTTAGGGTAGGACAACGGTTTATGCTGAGCGTACGTGTTAGGGTACGGGTTAGTGTTAGCGTACGGGTTAGGATTAGGGGACGGTTTAGGGTAAGGCTTCGGGTAAGGTTTAGAGTTATGGTTAGGGTGTGGGTTAGGGTTAGGGGACGGGGATGGTTTAGGGTACAGGTTAGGGTACGACAATGGTTTAGGGTGAGCGTACGTGTGAGGGTACGGGTTAGTGATAGCGTACGCTTAAGGATTAGGGAACGGGTTAGGGTAAGGCTTCGGGTAAGGGTTAGGGTTAGGGGACGGGGACGGGGACGGTTTAGGGTACAGGTTAGGGTACGACAACGGTTTAGGATGAGTGTACGTGTTAGGGTACGGGTAAGAGTTAGCGTACGGGTTAGGATTAAGGGACGTGTTAGGGTAAGGCTTCGGGTAAGTGTTAGTGTTAGGGTTAGGTTTAGGGTTAGGGGACGGGGACGGGGACAGTTTAGGGTACAGGTTAGTGTACAACAACGGTTTAGGGTGAGGGTACGTGTTAGGGTACAGGTTAGTGTCAGCGTACGGGTTAGGTTTCGGGGACGGGTTAGGGTAAGGCTTCGGGTAAGGATTAGCGTTAGGGTTAGGGTTAGGGGACGGGGACGGGGACGGTTTAGGGTACAGGTTAGTGTACGACAACGGTTTAGGGTGAGCGTACGTTTTAGGGTTCGTGTTAGTGTTAGCGTCCGGGTTAGGATTAAGGGACGGGTTAGTGTAAGGCTTCGGGTAAGGGTTAGGGCTAGGGTTAGGGTTAGGGTAAGGGTTAGGGGACGGGGATGGTTTAGGGTACAGGTTAGTGTACGACAACGGTTTAGGGCGAGCATACGTGTTAGCATACAGTTGAGTGTTAGCGTATGGGTTAGGATTAGGGGACGGGTTAGGTAAGGCTTCGGGTAAGGGTTAGGGTTAGGGTTAGTGTTAGGGTTAGGGTTAGGTGACGGCGACGGTTTAGGGTACAGGTTAGGGTACGACAACGGTTTAGGGGGAGCATACGTGTTAGGATACGGGTTAGTGTTAGCGTACGTGTTAGGATTAGGGAACGGGTTAGGGTAATGCTTCAGGTAAGTGTTAGGGTTAGGGTTAGGGTTAGGGGATGCAGACGGGGACGGGGACGGGGACGGTTTAGGGTACATGTTAGGGTAGGACAATGGTTTAGTGTGAGCGTACGTGTTAGGGTACGGGTTAGTGTTAGCGTACGGGTTAGGATTAGGGGACGGGTTAGGGTAAGGCTTCGGGTAAGGGTTAGGGTTAGGGTTAGGTTTAGGGTTAGGGGACGGGGACAGTTTAAGGTACAGGTTAGTGTAGGACAACGGTTTAGGATGAGTGTACGTGTTAGGGTAGACGTTACTGTTAGCGTACGGGTTAGGATTAGGGGACGGGTTAGGGTAAGGCTTCGGGGAAGTGTTAGGGTTAAGGTTAGTGTTAGGGTTAGGGTTAGGGGAAGGGGACGGTTTAGGGTACAGGTTAGGGTACGACAGCTCTTTAGGGTGAGCATACGTGTTAGGGTACGGGTTAGTGTTAGCGTACGGTTTAGGATTAGGGGATGGTTTAGGGTAAGGCTTCGGTTAAGGGCTATGGTTAGGGTTAGGTTTAGGGTTAGGGTTAGGGGACGGGGACGGTTTAGGGTACAGGTTAGTGTACGACAACGGTTTAGGGTGAGGGTACGTGTTAGGGTACGGGTTAGTGTTAGCGTACGGGTTAGGATTAGGGGACGGTTTAGGGTAAGGCTTCGGGTAAGGGTTTGTGTTAGGGTTAGGGTTAGGGTTAGGGTTAGTGGACGGGGACGGTTTAGGGTACAGGTTAGTGTACGACAACGGTTTAGGGTGAGCGTACGTGTTAGGGTACAGGTTAGGGTTAGCATACGTGTTAGGATTAGGGGACGGGATAGGGTAAGGCTTCGGGTAAGGGTTAGGGTTAGGGTTAGGGTTAGGGGACGGGGACAGTTTAGGGTACAGGTTAGGGTACGACAACGGTTTAAGATGAGTGTACGTGTTAGGGTACGTGTTACTTTTAGCGTATGGGTTAGGATTAAGGGAAGGGTTAGTGTAAGGCTTCAGGTAAGGGTTAGAGTTAGGGTTAGGGGATTGGGACGGGGACGGTTTAGGGTACAGGTTAGTGTACGACAACGGTTTACAGTGAGGGTACGTGTTACGGTACAGGTTAGTGTTAGCGTACGGGTTAGGTTTAGGGGACGGGTTAGGGTAAGGCTTCGGGTAAGGGTTAGGGTTAGGGTTAGGGGATTGGGACGGGGACGGTTTAGGGTAGAGGTTAGTGTACGACAATGATTGAGGGTGAGCGTACGTGTTATGGTACGTGTTAGTGTTAGCTTCCGGGTTAGGATTAAGGAACGGGTTAGGGTAAGGCTTCGGGTAAGGGTTAGAGTTAGGGTTATGGTTAGGGGATGCGGACGGGGACGGGGACGGGGACGGTTTAGGGTACAGGTTAGGGTACGACAACGGTTTAGGGTGAGCGTACGTGTAAGGGTACGGGTTAGTGTTAGCATACGGGTTAGGATTAGGGGACGTTTTGGGTAAGGCTTCGGGTAAGGGTTAGGGTTAGGGTTAGGCTTAGGGTTAGGGGACGGGGACGGGGACAGTTTAGGGTACAGGTTAGTGTACGACAATGGTTTAGGGTGAGCTTATGTGTTAGGGTACGTGTTAGTGTTTGCGTACGGTTTAGGATTAGGGGACGTTTTAGGGTAAGGCTTCGGGTAAGGGTTAGTGTTAGGTTTAAGTTTAGGGTTAGGGTTAGGGGAAAGGGATGGTTTAGGGTACAGGTTAGGGTACGACAACGCTTTAGGTGAGCGTACGTGTTAGGGTACGTGTTAGTGTTAGCATATGGGTTAGGATTACGGGACGGGTTATGGTAAGGCTTCGGGTAAGGATTAGGGTTAGGGTTAGGTTTAGGGTTAGAGATAGGGGAGGGGGACAGTTTAGGGTACAGGTTAGTGTAGGACAACGGTTTAGGGTGAGCGTACGTGTTAGGGTACAGGTTAGTGTTAGCGTATGGGTTAGGATTAGGGGACGGGTTAGGGTAAGGCTTCGGGTAAGTGTTAGGGTTAAGGTTAATGTTAGGGTTAGGGTTAGGGGAAGGGGACGGTTTAGGGTACAGGTTAGGGTACGACAACTCTTTAGGGTGAGCATACATGTTAGGGTACGGGTTAGTGTTAGCGTACGGGTTAGGATTAGGGGACGTGTTAGGGTAAGGCTTCAGGTAATTGCTAGGGTTAGGGTTAGGTTTAGGGTTAGGGTTAGGGGACGGGGACGGTTTAGGGTAGAGTTTAGGGTACGACAACGGTTTAGGCTGAGCGTACGTGTTAGGGTACATGTTAGTGTTAGCGTACGCGTTAGGATTGGGGGACGGTTTAGGGTAAGGCTTCGGGTAAGGGTTAGTGTTAGTGTTAGGGTTAGGGTTAGGGGACGGGGACGGTTTAGGGTACAGGTTAGTGTACGACAATGGTTTAGGGTGAGCGTACGTGTTAGGGTACGGGTTAGTGTTAGCGTACGAGTTAGGATTAGGGGACGGGTTAGAGTAAGGCTTCGGGTAAGGGTTAGGTTTAGGGTTAGGGTTAGGGCATGGGGACGGTTTAGGGTACAGGTTAGGGTACGAAAACGGTTTTCTGGTGAGCGTACGTGTTAGGGTACAAGTTAGTGTTAGCGTACGAGTTAGGATTAGGGGACGGGGTAGGGTAAGACTTCAGGTAAGGGTTAGGGATAGGGTTAGGGTTAGGGTTAGGGGACGGGGACGGTTTAGGGTAGAGGTTAGGGTACGAGAACGGTTTAGGGTGAGCATACGAGTTAGGGTATGGGTTAGTGTTTGCCTACGGGTTAGGATTAGGGCACGGGTTAGGTTAAGGCTTCGGGTAAGGCTTAGGGTTAGGGTTAGGGTTAGGGTTAGGGAACGGGGACGGTTTAGGGTACAGGTTAGGGTACGACAACGGTTTATGCTGAGCGTACGTGTTACGGCATGGTTTAGTGTTAGCGTACGGGTTAGGATTGGGGGACGGGTTAGTGTAAGACTTCGGGTAAGGTTTAGGGTTAGGGTTAGGTTTAGGGTTAGGGGACGGGGACGGTTTAGGGTACAGGTTAGTGTACGACAATGTTTTAGGGTGAGCATACGTGTTAGGGTACGGGTTAGTGTTAGCGTACGGGTTAGGATTAGGGGACGGGTTAGGGGAAGGCTTTGGGTAAGGTTTAGGGTTAGGGTTAGGTTTAAGGTAAGGGGATGGGGACGGTTTAGGGTACAGGTTAGGGTACGACAACAGTTTAGGGTGAGCGTACGTGTTAGGTAAGTGTTAGTGTTAGCGTACGGGTTAGGATTAGGGAACGGGTTAGTGTAAGGCTTTGGGTAAGGCTTAGGGTTAGGGTTAATGTTAGGGTTAGGGCATGGGTACGGTTTAGTGTACAGGTTAGGGTACGACAATGGTTTAGGTTGAACGTACGTGTTAGGGGACGGGTTAGTGTCAGCGTACCGGTTAGGATTAAGGGACGGGTTAGTGTAAGGCTTTGGGTAAGGGTTAGGGTTAGGGTTAGGGTTAGAGGGCAGGGACGGGGATGGTTAAGTGTACAGGTTAGGGTACGACAACGGTTTAGGGTGAGCGTACATGTTAGGGTACAAGTTAGTGTTAGCGTACAGGTTTGGATTATGGGACGGGTTAGGTTAAGGCTTCGGGTAAGGGTTAGGGTTAGGGTTAGGTTTAGGGTTAGGGGAGCGGAAGGTTTAGGGTACAGGTTAGGGTAGGACAACAGTTTAGGGTGAGCCTATGTGTTAGGGTGCGTTTTAGCGTTAGCTTACGGGTTACGATTAGGGTACGGGTTAGGGTAAGGTTTCGGGTAAGGGTTAGGTTTAGGGTTAGGGTTAGGGTTAGGGTTAGGGTTAGGTATGGCTTAGGGTTAGGTTTTGGGGACGGGGACGGTTTAGGGTACAGGTTAGGGTAGGACAACGGTTGAGGGTGAACGTACGTGTTATGTCATGGGTTAGAGTTAGCGTACGGGTTAGGATTAGGGGACATGTTAGGTTAAGGCTTCGGGTAAGTGTTAGGGTTAGGGTTAGGGTTAGTGGACGGGGACAGTTTAGGGTACAGGTTAGGGTACGACAACGGTTTAGGGTGAGGGTACGTGTTAGGGTAGAGGTTACTGTTAGCGTACGGGTTAGGATTAGGGTACGGGTTAGGGTAAGGCTTCGGGGAAGTGTTAGGGTTAAGGTTAGTGTTAGGGTTAGGGTTAGGGTTAGGGGACAGGGATGGTTTAGCTTACAGGTTATGGTACGGCAACGGTTTAGGGTGAGCGTACGTGTTAGGGTACGGGTTAGTGTTAGAGTACAGGTTAGGAATAGGGGACGTGTTAGGGTAAGGCTCCAGGTAAGGGTTAGGTTTAGGGTTTGGGTTAGGGGACGGAGACGGGGCCGGGAACGGTTTAGGGTACAGGTTAGGGTACGACAACGGTTTAGGGTGAGCATACGTGTTAGGGTACGGGTTAGTGTTAGCGTACGGTTTAGCATTGGGGACGGTTTAGGGTAAGGCTTCGGGTAAAGGTTAGGGTTAGGGTTAGGATTAGGGATAGGGAACGGGGACGGTTTAGGGTACAGGTTAGGGTACGACAACGGTTTTTGGTGAGCGTACGTGTTAGGGTACGGGTTAGTGTTAGCGTACGGGTTAGGATTAGGGAATGGGTTAGGGTAAGGCTTCGGGTAAGGGTTAGGTTTAGATTTAGGGTTAGGGTTAGGGTACGGCGACGGTTTAGGGTACAGGTAAGGGTACGACAACGGTTTAGAGTGAGCGTACACTTAGGGTACGGTTTAGTTTTAGCGTACGGGTAAGGATTAAGGGACGGGTTAGGGTAAGGCTTTGGGTAAGGGTTAGGGTTAGGGTTAGGGGACGGGGACGGGGACAGGGACGGCTTAGGGTAGAGGTTAAGGTACGACAACTGTTTAGGGTGAGCGTAAGTGTTAGGGTATGGGTTAGTGTTAGCGTACGGGTTAGGATTAGGGGACGGGTTATGGTAACGCTTCGGGTAAGTGTTAGGGTTAGGGTTAGGGTTAGGGGACGGGTACGGTTTAGGGTACAGGTTAAGGTACGACAACGGTTTAGGGTGAGCGTACGTGTTAGGGTACGGGTTAGTGTTAGCGTACGGGTTAGGATTAGGGCACGGTTTAGGGTAAGGTTTCGGGTAAGGGTTAGGGTTAGGGTTAGGGGACGGGGACGGTTTAGGGTACAGGTTAGGGTACGAAAACAGTTTATCGTGAGCGTACGTGTTAGGTTACGGGTTAGTGTTAGCGTACGGGTTAGGATTCGGGAACGGATTAGGGTACGGCTTCGGGTACGGGTTAGGTTTAGAGTTAGGGTTAGGGTTACGGTTAGGGGACGGGGACGGGTTAGGGTACAGCTTAGGGTATGAAAACGGTGTAGGGTGAGCGTAAGTGTTAGCGTACGGTTTATTGTTAGCGTACGGGTAAGGATTAAGGGACGGGTTAGGGTAAGGCTTTGGGTAAGGGTTAGGGTTAGGGTTAGGGGACGGGGACGGGGACAGGGACGGCTTAGGGTAGAGGTTAAGGTACGACAACTGTTTAGGGTGAGCGTAAGTGTTAGGGTATGGGTTAGTGTTAGCGTACGGGTTAGGATTAGGGGACGGGTTATGGTAACGCTTCGGGTAAGTGTTAGGGTTAGGGTTAGGGTTAGGGGACGGGTACGGTTTAGGGTACAGGTTAAGGTACGACAACGGTTTAGGGTGAGCGTACGTGTTAGGGTACGGGTTAGTGTTAGCGTACGGGTTAGGATTAGGGCACGGTTTAGGGTAAGGTTTCGGGTAAGGGTTAGGGTTAGGGTTAGGGGACGGGGACGGTTTAGGGTACAGGTTAGGGTACGAAAACAGTTTATCGTGAGCGTACGTGTTAGGTTACGGGTTAGTGTTAGCGTACGGGTTAGGATTCGGGAACGGATTAGGGTACGGCTTCGGGTACGGGTTAGGTTTAGAGTTAGGGTTAGGGTTACGGTTAGGGGACGGGGACGGGTTAGGGTACAGCTTAGGGTATGAAAACGGTGTAGGGTGAGCGTAAGTGTTAGCGTACGGTTTATTGTTAGCGTACGGGTTAGGATTAGGGGACGGGTTAGGGTAAGGGTTCGGGTAAGGTTTAGGGTTAGGGTTAGTGTTAGTGGATGGGGACGCGTACGGGGACGGTTTAGTGTACAGGTTAGGGTACGACAAAGGTTTAGGGTGAGCGTACGTGTTAGGGTACAGCTTAGTGTTAGCGTACGGGTTAGGATTAGAGGACGGGTTAGGGTAAGACTTCGGGTAAGGGTTAGGGTTAGGGTTAGGAGATGGGGACGGTTTAGGGTACAGGTTAGGGTACGACAACGGTTTATGGTGAGCGTACGTGTTAGCGTACGGGTTAGTGTTAGCGTACGGGTTAGGATTAGGGAACGGGTTAGAGTAAGGCTTCGGGTAAGGGTTAGTGTTAGGGTTAGGGTTAGGGGACGGGGACGGTTTAGGGTACATGTTAGTGTACGACAACGGTTTAGGGTGAGCGTACGTGTCAGGGCACGCGTTAGTGTTAGTGTACGTGTTAGATTTAGGGGACGGGTTAGGGTAAGGCTTCGGGTAAGGGTTAGGGCTAGGGTTAGGGTTAGGGTTAGTGTTACGGGATGGGGACGGTTTAGGGTACAGGTTAAGGTACGACAACGGTTTAGGGTGAGTGTAAGTGTTAGGGTACGGGTTAGTGTTAGCGGACGTGTGCGGATTATGCGACGGGTTAGGGTAATTCTTCGGGTAAGGGTTAGGGTTTGTGTTAGGGTTAGGGTTAGGGGACGGGGACGGTTTAGTGTACCAGTTAGGGTACGACAACGGTTTAGGGTGAGCGTACGAGTTAGGGCATGGGTTATTGTTTGCGTAGAGTTTCAGATTAGGGGACGGGTTAGGGTAAGGCTTCGGGTAAGGATGAGGGTTAGTGTTAGGGTTAGGGTGAGGGTTAGGGGGCGGGGACGGTTTAGGGAACAGGATAGTGTACGACAATGTTTTAGGGTGAGCGTACATCTTAGGGTACGGCTTAGTGTTAGCGTACGGTTTAGGATTAGGGGACGGGTTAGTGTAAGGCTTCGGGTAAGAGTTAGGGTTAGGGTTAGGGGACGTGGACGGTTTAGGGTACAGGTTAGGTTACGACAACGGTTTAGGGTGAGCGTACGTGTTAGGGTACGGGGTAGTTTTAGAGTACGGGTTAGGATTAGGGGATGTGTTAGGGTAAGGCTTCGGGTAAGGGTTAGGGTTAATGTTAGGGTTAGGGGACGGGGATGGTTTAGGGTACAGGTTAGTGTACAACAACGGTTTAGGATGAGTGTACGTGTTAGGGTACGGGTAAGAGTTAGCGTACGGGTTAGGATTAAGGGACGTGTTAGGGTAAGGCTTCGGGTAAGGGTTAGGTTTAGGTTTAGGGTTAGGGTTAGGGGACGGGGACGGGGACGGTTTAGGGTACAGGTTAGGGTACGACAACGGTTTAGCGTGAGAGTACGTGTTAGGGTACGGGTTAGTGTTAGCGTACGTGATAGGATTAGGGGACAGGTTAGGGTAAGGCTTCTGTAAGGGTTAGGGTTAGGGTTAGGGTTAGTGTTACGGGACGGGGACGGTTTAGGGTACAGGTTAGGGTAGGACAACGGTTTATGGTGAGCGTACATGTTAGGGTACGGGTTAGTGTTAGCGTACGGATTAGGATTAGGGAACGGATTAGGGTAAGGCTTCGGGTAAGGGTTAGGTTTAGAGTTAGGGTTAAGGTTAGGGTTAGGGGATGGGGACGGTTTAGGGTACAGGTTAGGGTACGACAACGGTTTAGGGTGAGCGTACGTGTTAGGGTATGTATTAGTTTTAGCGTACGGTTTAGGATTTGGTTACGGGTTAAGGTAAGGCTTCGTGTAAGGGCTAGGGTTAGGGTTAGGGTTAGGGTTAGGGGACGGGGACCGTTTAGGGTACAGGTTAGGGTACGAAAACGGTTTAGGGTGAGCGTACGTTTTAGGGTATGTGTTAGTGTTAGAGTATGGGTGAGGATTAGGGGGCGGGTTATGGTAAGGCTTCAGGTAAGTGTTAGGTTAAGGATTAGGGTTAGGGGACGGTGACGGTTTAGGGTACAGTTTAGGGTACGAAAACGGTTTAGGGTGAGCGCAGGTGTTAGAGTACGGGTTAGTGTTTGCGTATGGGTTAGCATTAGGGGACGGTTTAGTGTAAGGCTTCGGGTAAGGGTTAGCGTTAGGGTTAGGGTTAGGGTTACGGTTAGGGGACGGGGACGGTTTAGGGTACAGGTTAGCGTATGACAACTGTTTAGGGTGAGCGTACGTGTTAGGGTACGTGTTAGTGTTAGCGTACAGGTTAGGATTAGGTGCCGGGTTAGGGTAAGGCTTCGGGTACGGGTTAGTGTTAGGTTTAGGGTCAGGGTTAGGGTTAGGACACGGGGACGGGCACGGTTTAGGGTACAGGTTAGGGTACGACAACGGTTTAGGGTGATCGTACGTGTTAGGGTACGGGTTAGTGTTTGCGTACGGGTTAGGATTAGGGGACGGGATAGGGTACGGTTTCGGGTAAGGGTTAGGGTTAGGGTTATGGTACGGGGACAGTTTAGGGTACAGGTTAGCGTACGCCAACGGTTTAGGGTGAGCATACGTTTTAGGGCAATGGTTAGTGTTAGCGTACGGTTTAAGATTAGGGGGCGGGTTAGGTTAAGGCTTCGGATACGGGTTAGATTTAGGGTTAGGTTTAGGGTTAGGGTTATGGGATGGGGATGGTTTAGGGTACAGGTTCGCATACGACCAAGGTTTGGGGTGAGTGTACGTGTTAGCATACGGGTTAGTGTTAGCGTACGGGTTAGGATTAGGGAACGGGTTAGAGTAAGGCTTCGGGTAAGGGTTAGTGTTAGGGTTAGGGTTAGGGGACGGGGACGGTTTAGGGTATATGTTAGTGTACGACAACAGTTTAGGGTGAGCGTACGTGTTAGGGCACGGGTTAGTGTTAGTGTACGTGTTAGATTTAGGGGACGGGTTAGGGTAAGGCTTCGGGTAAGGGTTAGGGCTAGGGTTAGGGTTAGGGTTAGTGTTACGGGATGGGGATGGTTTAGGGTACAGGTTAAGGTACGACAACGGTTTAGGGTGAGTGTACGTGTTAGGGTACGGGTTAGTGTTAGCGGACGTGTGCGGATTATGCGACGGGTTAGGGTAATGCTTCGGGTAAGGGTTAGGGTTTGTGTTAGGGTTAGGGTAAGGGGACGGGGACGGTTTAGTGTACCAGTTAGGGTACGACAACGATTTAAGGTGAGCGTATGTGTTAGGGCATGGGTTATTGTTAGCGTACGGGTTAGAATTATGGGACGGGTTAGGGTAAGGCTACGGGTAAGGGTTAGGGTTAGGGTTAGTGTTAGGGGACAGGGACGGGAACGGGGACGGTTTAATGTACAGGTTAGGGTACAACAACGGTTTAGGGTGAGCGTACGTGTTAGGGCACGGTTCAGTGTTAGCATACGGGTTAGGGTTAGGGGACGTGTTAGTGTAAGGCTTTGGGTAAGGTTTAGGCTTAGGGTTAGGGTTAGGGATAGGGGACGGGTACGGGGGCAGTTTAGGGTACAGGTTAGGGTACGACAACGGTTTAGGTTGAGCGTAAGTGTTAGGGTACGGGTTAGTGTTAGCCTACGGGTTAGGATTAGGGGACGTGTTAGGGTAAAGCTTCGTGTAAGGGTTAGGGTTTGGGTTAGGGTTAGGGTTAGGGGATGGGGACGCTTTAGGGTACAGGTTATGGTACAACAACGGTTTAGGATGAGCGTATGTGTTAGGGTACGAGTTAGTGTTAGCGTACGGGTTAGGATTAGGGGACGGTTTAGGGTAAGGCTTCGGGTAAATGTTAGGGTAAGGGTTAGGGGACGGGGAAGGTTTACGGTACAGGTTAGTGTACGACAACAGATTAGGGTGAGCGTACGTGTTAGGGTATGGCTTAGTGTTAGGGTACGGGTTAGGATTTGGTGACGTGTTAGGGTTAGGTTTCGGGTAAGGGTTAGGCTTAGGGTTAGGGTTAGGGGACGGGGACCGTTTAGGGTACAGGTTAGGGTACGAAAACGGTTTAGGGTGAGCGTACGTGTTAGGGTATGGGTTAGTGTTACTGAACCGGTTAGGATTAGGGGACGGGTGAGTGTAAGGCTTTGGGTAAGGGTTAGGGTTAGGGTTAGGGTTTAGGGTTAGGGTTAGGGTTAGGGTTTAGGGTTAAGGTTAGTGTTAGGGTTAGGGTTAGGGTTAGGGTTTAAGTTTAAGGTTAGGTTTAGGGTTAGGGTTACGGTTAGGTTTCGGGTTAGGGTTAGGGGTTAGGGTTAGGGTTAGGGTTAGGGTTAGGGTTAGGGTTAGGGTTTAGGTTTAGGGGTTAGGGTTAGGGTTAGGGTTAGTGTTAGGGTCAGGGTTAGGGTTAGGGTTAGGTTAGGTTTAGGGTTAGGGTTAGTGTTAGGTTTAGGGTTAGGGTTAGGGGACGGTTTAGGGTACAGGTTAAGGTACAACAACGGTTTAGGGTGAGCGTACGTGTTAGGGCACGGGTTAGTGTTAGTGTACGGGTTAGGATTGGGGACGGGTTAGGTTAAGGCTTCGGGCAAGGGTTAGAGTTAGTGTTAGGGTTAGGGTTAGGGTTAGGGTTAGGGGACGGTTTAGTGTACAGGGTAGAATACGACACCGGTTTAGGATGAGCATACGTGTTAGGGTACCAGTTAGTGTTAGCGTACGGGTTAGGATTAGGGGACGGGTTAGTGTAAGGCTTCGGGTAAGGGTTAGGGTTAGGGTTAGGGTTAGGGTTAGGGACGGGGATGGTTTAGGGTACAGTTTAGGGTATGACAATGTTTTAGGGTGAGTGTACGTGTTAGGGTATGGGTCAGTTTTAGCGTACGTGTTAGGATTAATGGACGGGTTAGGGTAAGGCTTTGGGTAAGGGTTAGGGATAGGGTTAGCGTTAGGGTTAGGGTTAGATTACGGGGAGGGTTTAGGGTACAGGTTAGTGTACGACAAAGCTTTAGGGTGAGCGTACGTGATAGCGTACGGGTTAGGATTGGTGACGGGTTAGGGTAAGGCTTCGGGTGAGGGTTAAGGTTAGGTTTAGGGTTAGGGTTAGGGGACGGGGACGGTTTAGGTTACCGGTTAGGGTACGACAACGGTTTAGGGTGAGCGTACGTGTTAGGGCACGGGTTAGTTTTAGCGTACGGGTGAGGATTAAGGGACGGGTTAGGGTAAAGCTTCGGGTAAGGGTTAGGGTTAGGGTTAGGGTTAGTGTTAGGGGACAGGACGGTTTAGGGTACAGGTTATTGTACGACAGCGGTTTAGTGTGAGCGTATGTGTTAGGGCACGGGTTAGTGTTAGCGTACGGATTAGGATTAGGGGACGGGTTAGGGTAAGGCTTCGGGTAAGGGTTAGGGTTAGGGTTAAGGTTAGGGTTAGGGTTAGGGGACGGGGATGGTTTAGGGTACAGTTTAGGGTACGACAACGGTTTAGGGTGAGCGTACGTGTTAGGGTACGGGTTAGTGTTAGCGTACGTTTTCGGATTAGTGGACGGGTTAGGTAAGGCTTTGGGTAAGGGTTAGAGATAGGGTTAGGTTTAGGGTTAGGTTTAGGGTTAGGGGACGGGGATGGTTTAGGGTACAGGTTAGGGTACGACAACGGTTTAGGGTGAGCGTACGTGTTAGGGCACGGGTTAGTGTTAGCGTATGGGTTAGGATTAGGGGACAGTTTAGGGTAAGGCTTCGGGTAAGGGTTAGGGTTAGGGTTAATGTTAGGGTTAGGGGACGGCGACTGTTTAGGATACAGGTTAGTGTACGACAATGGTTTAGGGTTAGCGTATGTGTTAGGCTATGGTTTAGTGTTAGCATACGGGTTAGGATTAGGGGACGGGTTAGGGTAAGGCTTCGGGTAAGGGTTAGGTTTAGGGTTAGGATTAGGGTTAGGGGACGGTGACGGGGACGGTTTAGGGTACAGGTTAGTGTACGACAACAGTTTAGTGTGAGCGTACGTGTTAGGGTACGGGTTAGTGTTAGCGTACGGGTTAGGATTAGGTGACGGGTTAGGGTAACGCTTCGGGTAAGGGTTAGTGTTAGGGTTAGGGTTAGGGGACGGGGACGGTTTAGGGTACAGGTTAGGGTTCGACAACGGTTTACGGTGAGCGTACGTGTTAGGGTAGGGATTAGTGTTAGGGTACGGGTTAGGATTAGGGGACGGGTTAGGGTAAGGCTTCCGGTAAGGCTTAGGGTTAGGGTTAGGGTTAGGGGATGGGGACGGGGACGGTTTAGTGTACAGGTTAGCGTACGACAACGGTTTAGGGTGAGCGTACGTGTTAGGGCAGGGATTAGTGTTAGCGTACGGATTAGGTTTAGTAGACGAGTTAGTGTAAGGCTTCGGGTATGGGTTAGGGTTAGGGTTAGGGTTAGGGTTAGGGGACGGGGACGGTTTAGGGTACAGTTTAGGGTACGACATCGGTTTAGGGAGAGCGTACGTGTTAGGGTACGGGTTAGTGTTAGCGTACGGGTTAGGATTAGGGGACGAGTTAGGGTAAGGCTTTGGGTAAGGGTTAGGGTTAGGGTTAGGGTTAGGGGACGGGGACGGGGACGGTTTACCGTACAGTTTAGGGCATGACAACGTTTTAGGGTTAGTGTACGTGTTAGGGTATGGTTTAGTGTTAGCGTACGGTTTAGGATTAGGGTACGGTTTAGGGTAAGGCTTCGGGTTAGGGTTAGGTTTACGGTTAGGGTTAGGGTTAGGGTTAGGGGACGAGGACGGTTTAGGGTACAGATTAGGGTAAGACAGCGGTTTAGTGTGAGCGTACGTGTTATGGTACGGGTTAGAGTTAGCGTACGGGTTGGGATTAGGGGATGGGTAAGGGTAAGGCTTCGGGTAAGGTTTAGGGTTAGGGTTAGGGTTAGAGTTAGGTTTAGGGATGGGGACGGTTTAGGGTACAGGTTAGAGTATGACAACGGTTTAGGGTGAGCGTACGTGTTAGGGTACGTGTTAGTGTTAGCATACGGATTAGGATTAGGGGACGGGTTAGGGTAAAGCTTCGGGTAAGGATTAGGGTTAGGGTTAGGGTTAGGGGACGGGGATGGTTTAGGGTACAGGTTAGGGTACGACAACGATTTAGGGTGAGCGTACGTGTTAGGGTACGTGTTAGTGTTAGTGTACGGGTTAGAATTAGGGGACGGGTTAGGGTAAGACTTTGGGTAAGGGTTAGGTTTTGGGTTAGGTTTAGGGTTAGGGTTAGGGGACGGGGACGGTATAGGGTACAGGTTAGTGTACGACAACAGTTTAGTGTGAGCGTATGTGTTAGGGTACGGGTTAGTGTTAGCGTACGGGTTAGGATTAGCGGACGGGTTAGGGTAAGGCTTCGGGTTATGGGTAGAGTTAGGGTTAGGGTTAGGGTTAAGGGACGAGGACGTTTTAGGGTACAGGTTAGGGTACGTCAATGGTTTAGGGTTAGCGTACGTGTTAGGGTCCGTGTTAGTTTTAGCGTACGGGTTAGGATTAGGGGACGGGTTAGGGTAAGGTTTCGCGCAATGTTTAGTGTTAGGGTTACGGTTAGGGTTAGGGTTAGGGGACGAGGACGGTTTAGGGTACAGGTTAGGGTACGACATTGGTTTAGGGTGATCGTACGTGTTAGGGTATGGATTAGTGTTATCGTACGGGTTAGGATTAGCGGACGGTTTAGGGTAAGGCTTAAGGTAACGGTTAGGGTTAGGGTTAGGGGACGGGGACGGTCTAGGGTACAGGTTAGGGTACAACAACGGTATAGGGTGAGCGTACGTGTTAGGGTACGGGTTAGTGTTAGCATACGGGTTAGGATTATGGGACGTGTTAGGGTGAGGCTTCGGGTAAGGGTTAGATTTAGGGTTAGGGTTAGGGTTAGGGGACGGGGAAGGTTTAGGGTACAGGTTAGGGTACGACAATGCTTTAGGTTGAGCGTACGTGTTAGGGTATGGGTTCGTGTTAGCCTACGGGTTAGGGTTAGGGGATGGGTTAGTGTAAGGCTTCGGGTAAGGGTTAGGGTTAGTGTTAGGGTTAGGGTTAGGGGACGGTGATGGTTTAGTGTACAGGTTAGTGTAGAACAATGGTTTAGTGTGAGCGTACGTGTTAGGGTACGGGTTAGTGTTATCGTACGGGTTAGGATTAGGGGACCAGTTAGGGTAAGGCTTTGGGTAAGGTTTAGGGTTAGGGTTAGGGTTAGGGTTAGGGGACCGGGACGGGGACGGTTTAAGGTACAGGTTAGGCGATGACAGCGGTTTAGGGTGATCGTACGTGTTAGGTAAAGGGTTAGTGTTAGCGTACGGGTTAGGATTATTGGACGGGTTAGGGAAAGGCTTCGGGTAAGTGTTAGGGTTAGGTTTAGGGTTAGCGTTAGGGTTAGGGTTAGGGTTAGGGGACGGGGACGGTTTAGGGTACAGGTTAGGGTACGACAACGGTTTAGGGTGAGCGTACGTGTTAGGGCACGGGTTTGTGTTATCGTACGGGTTAGGATTGGGGACGGGTTAGGTTAAGGCTTCGGGTAAGGGTTAGGGTTAGGGTTAGGTTTAGGGTTAGGGGACGGTTTAGTGTACAGGTTAGGGTACGACACCGGTTTAGGATGAGCATACGTGTTAGGGTAACGTTTAGTGTTAGCGTACGGGTTAGGATTAGGGGACGGGTTAGGGTAAGGCTTCGGGTAAGGGTTAGGGTTAGGGTTAGGGTTAGGATTAGGGGACGGGGATGGTTTAGGGTACAGGTGAGGGTACGACAACGGTTTAGTGTGAGCATACGTGTTAGGGTACGGGTTAGTGTTAGCGTATGGGTTAGTGTAAGGCTTTGGGTAAGTGTTAGGGTTAGGGTTAGGGTTAGGGGACGGGGACGGTTTAGGGTACAGTTTAGGGTATGACAATGTTTTAGGGTGAGTGTACGTGTTAGGGTACGGGTTAGTTTTAGCGTACTTGTTATTATTAGTGGAAGGGTTAGGGTAAGGCTTCGAGTAAGGGTTAGGGATAGGGTTAGGGTTAGGGTTAGGGGACGGGGAGGGTTTAGGGTACAGGTTAGTGTACAACAACAGTTTAGGGTGAGCGTACGTGATAGCGTACGGGTTAGGATTGGTGACAGTTTAGGGTAAGGCTTCGGGTGAGGGTTAGGGTAAGGTTTAGGGTTAGGGTTATGGGATGGGGAAGGTTTAGGGTACAGGTTAGCGTACAACAACGTTTTAGGGTGAGCGTACGTGTTAGGGCAGGGATTAGTGTTAGCGTACGGTTTAGGATTAGTGAACGGGTTAGGGTAAGGCTTCAGGTAAGGGTTAGGGTTAGGGTTAGGGTTATGTTTAGGGTTAGGGGACGGGGACGGTTTAGGGTACATGTTAGGGTACGACAACGGTTTAGGGTGAGCGTATGTGTTAGGGTACGGTTAGTGTTAGTGTACGGGTTAGGATTAGGGGACGAGTTAGGGTAAGGCTTTGGGTAAGGGTTAGGGTTAGGGTTAGGGTTACGGTTAGGGGACGGGGACGGTTTACGGTACAGTTTAGGGTATGACAAAGTTTTAGGGTGAGTGTACGTGTTAGGGTACGGTTTAGTGTTAGCGTACGGGTTAGGATTAGGGGACGGTTTAGGGTAAGGCTTCGGGTAAGGGTTAGGGTTAGGTTGAAGGTTAGGGTTAGGGTTAGGAGACGGGGACGGTTTAGGGTCCAGGTTAGTGTGCGACAACGGTTTAGTGTGAGCGTACGTGATAGCGTACGGGTTAGGATTGGTGACGGGTTACGGTAAGGCTTCGGGTAAGGATTAGGGTTAAAGTTAGGGTTAGGGTTAGAGTTAGGGGACGAGGACGGTTTAGGGTACAGGTTAGTGTACGACAACGATTTAGGGTGAGCGTACGTGTTAGGGTACGGTTTAGTGTTAGCGTACGGGTTAGGTTTAGGGGACGTGTTAGTTTAAGACTTCGGGAAAGGTTTAGGGTTAAGGTTACGGTTAGGGTTAGGGGACGGGGTCGGGGACGGTTTAGGGTACAGATTAGGGTAAGACAACGGTTTAGGGTGAGTGTACGTGTTAGGGTACGGGTTAGTGTTAGCGTACGGGTTAGGATTAGGGGATGTGATACGGTATGGCTTCGGGTAAGTGTTATGGTTAGGGTTAGGGTTAGGGTTAGGGGACGGGGACGGTTTAAGGTACAGGTAAGAGTACGTCAACGGTTTAGGTTGAGCGTACGTGTTAGGGTATGGGTTAGTGTAAGCGTACGGGTTAGGATTATGGGACGGGTTAGAGTAAGGCTTCGGGTAAGGGTTAGGGTTAAAGTTAGGGTAAGGGTTAGGGTACGGGGATGGTTTAAGGTACAGGTTAGTGTACGAGAACGGTTTAGTGTGAGCGTACGTGTTAGGGCAAGGGTTATTGTTAGCGTATGGGTTAGGATTAGGGGACGGGTTAGGGTAAGGCTTCGGGTAAGGGTTAGGTTTAGGGTTAGGGTTAGGGGATGGGGACGGTTTAGGGTACATGTTAGGGTATTACAATGGTTTAAGGTGAGCGTACATGATAGGGTACGGGTTAGTGTTAGCGTACAGGTTAGGATTAGGAGACGGGTTAGTGTAAGGCTTCGGGTAAGGTTTAGGGTTAGGGTTAGGGGACGGGGACAGTTTAGGGTACAGGTTAGGGTACAATAACGGTTTAGATTGAGCGTACATGTTAGGGTACGGGTTAGTGTTAGCGTACGGATTAGGATTAGGGGACGGGTTAGGGAAAGACTTCGGTTAAGGGATAGGGTTAGCGTTAGGGTTAGGGTTAGGGGACCGGGATGGGGATGGTTTAGGGTACAGGTTAGGTTACGAAAAAGGTTTAGGGTGAGCGTACATGTTTGGGTACGGGTTAGTGTTAGCGTACGGGTTAGGATTAGGGGACGGGTTAGGATAAGGCTTCGGGTAAGGGTTAGGGTTATAGTTAGGGTTAGGGGACGGGGAAGGGGACGCTTTAGGGTACAGGTTAGTGTACAACAACAGTTTAGGCTGAGGGTATGTGTTAGGGTACGGGATAGTGTTAGCGTACGGGTTAGGATTGGGTACGGATTAGCGTAAGATTCGTGTAAGGGTTAGGGTTAGGGTTAGGGTTAGGGGACGGGGACGGTGTAGGGTACAGGTTAGGGTATGACAACGGTTTAGGGTGAGCGTACGTGTTAGGGTACGTATTAGTGTTAGGGTACGGGTTAGGATTAGGGGACGGGTTAGGGTAAGGCTTCGGGTAAGGCTTAGGGTTAGGGTTAGGCTTAGGGTACGGGGACGGTTAAGGGTACAGGTTAGGGTACGACAACGGTTTAGGGTGAGCGTACGTGTTAGGGCAAGGGTTAGTGTTAGCGTACGGGTTAGGATTAGGGGACGTGTTAGGTTAAGGCTTCGGGTAAGGGTTAGGTTTAGGGTTTGGGTTAGGGGACGGGGACGGTTTAGGGTACAGGTTAGGGTACGACAATGGTTTAGGGTGAGCGTACATGTTAGGGTATGGGTTAGTGTTAGCGTACGGGTTAGGATTAGGGGGCGGGTTAGGGTAAGGCTTCGGGTAAGGTTTAGGGTTAGGGTTAGGGGACGGAGACAGTTTAGGGTACAGGTTAGGGTACAATAACGGTTTAGGGTGAGCGTACGTGATAGGGTACGGGTTAGTGTTAGCGTACGGATTAGGATTAGGGGACGGTTAGGGTAAGACTTCGGGTAAGGGATAGGGTTAGTGTTAGGGTTAGGGTTAGGGGACTGGGACGGGGATGGTTTAGGGTACAGGTAAGGGTACGACAAAGGTTTAGTGTGACCGTACATGTTAGGGTACGTGTTAGTGATAGCCTACGGGTTAGAATTAGGGAACGAGTTAGGATAAAGCTTCGGGTAAGGTTTAGGGTTAAAATTAGAGTTAGGGGACGGGGACGGGGAAGGGGACGGTTTAGGGTACAGGTTAGTGTACGACAACAGTTTAGGGTGAGCTTACGTGTTAGAGTATGGGTTATTGTTAGCGTACGGGTTAGGATTAGTGGACGGCTTAGGGTAAGGCTTCGGATAAAGGTTACGTTTATGGTTAGGGTTAGGGTTAGAGTTAGGGGATGGGGACGGTTTAGGGTACAGGTTATGGTACGACAACGGTTTAGCGTGAGCGTACGTGTTAGGGTACAGGTTAGTGTTAGCGTTCGGTTTAGGATTACGGGACGGTTTAGGGTAAGGCTTCGGGTAAGGGTTAGGGATAGGGTTAGGGTTAGGTTTTGGGTTAGGGGATGGGGAGGTTTTAGGGTACAGGTTAGTGTACGACAACAGTTTAGCGTGAGCGTACATGATAGCCTACGGGTTAGGATTGGTGACGGGTTAGGGTAAGGCTTCGGGTGAGGGTTAGGGTTAGGGTTAGGGGACGGGGACGGGGACGGGGACGGTGTAGGGTACAGGTTAGGGTACGACAGCGGTTTAGGGTGAGTGTACGTGTTAGGGCACGGGTTAGTGTTAGCGTACGGAATAGGATTAGGGGACTGGTTAGGGTAAGGCTTCGGGTAAGTGTTAGGGTTAGTGTTAGGTTTAGGATTAGGGTTAGGGTTAGGGGACGGGGATGGTTTAGGCTACAGTTTAGGGTACGAAAACGGTTTAGGGTGAGCGTACGTGTTAGGGCACGGATTAGTGTTAGCTTACGGGTTAGGATTAGGGGACGGGTTAGGGTAAGGCTTCGGGTAAGTGTTAGGTTTAGGTTAAGGGTTAGGGTTAAGTTTAGGGTTAGGGGACGGGGACGGTTTAGTGTACCGGTTAGGGTACGACAACGGTTTAGGGTGAGCATTCGTGTTAGGGTACGGGTTAGTGTTAGCGTACGGGTTAGGATTCGGGGACAGGTTAGTGTAAGGCTTCGGGTAAGGTTTAGGTTTAGGGTTAGGGTTAGGTGACGGGGATGGTTTAGGGTACAGGTTAGGGTACGACAAAGTTTTAGGGTGAGCGTACGTGTTAGGGTATGGGTTAGTGTTAGGGTACGGGTTAGGATAAGGGGACGGGTTAGGGTAAGGCTTCGGGTAAGGGTTAGTGTTAGGGTTAGGGTTAAGAGACGGGGACAGTTTAGGGTACAGTTTAGGTTACGACAACGTTTTAGGGTGAGCGTACGTGTTGGGGTACGGGTTAGTGTTAGCGTACGGATTAGGCTTAGGGGACGGGTTAGGGTAAGGCTACGGGTAAGGGATAGGTTTAGGGTTAGGGTTAGGGGACGGGGACGGGGATGGTTTAGGGTATAGTTGAGGGTACGACAAAGGTTTAGGGTGAGCGTATATGTTAGGGTATGGGTTAGTGATAGCCTACGGGTTAGGATTAGGGGACAGGTTAGGGTAAGGCTTCGGGTAAGGGTTAGGGTTAGAGTTAGGGTTAGGGGACGGGGACGGGAAAGGGGACGATTTAAAGTACAGGTTAGTGTACAACAACAGTTTAGGGTGAGCATACGTGTTAGTGTACGGGTTAGTGTTAACGTACGGGTTAGTATTAGGGGACGGGTTAGGGTAAGGTTCGGGTAAGGGTTAGGGTTAAGGTTAGGGTTAGGGTTAGGGTTAGGGGACGGGGACGGTTTAGGGTACAGGTTAGGCTACGACAACGGTTTAGGGTGAGCGTACGTTTTAGCGTACGGGTTAGTGTTAACGTACGGGTTAGGATTAGGTGACGGGTTACGATAAGGCTTCTGGTAAGGGTTAGGGTTAGGGTTATGGTTAGGGTTAGGGGATGGGGACGGTTTAGGGTACAGGTTAGGGTACGACAACGATTTAGGGTGATCGTACGTGTTAGGGTATGGGTTAGTGTTAGCGTACGGTTTAGGGTTAGGGGACGGGTTAGCGTAAGGCTTCTGGTAAGGGTTAGGGTTAGGGTGAGCGGACGGGGACGGGAACAGTTTAGGGTACAGGTTAGGGTACGACAACGGTTTAGGGTGAGCGTACGTGTTAGGGCACGGGTTAGTGTTAGCGTACGGGTTAGGAATAGGGGACGGGATAGGGTAAGGCTTCGGGTAAGGGTTAGGGTTTGGGTTAGGGTTAAGGTTAGGGTTCGGGGATGGTTTAGGGTACAGGTTAGGGTACGACAACGGTTTAGGGTGAGCGTACGTGTTAGGGCATGGTTTAGTGTTAGCGTACGGGTTGGGATTAGGGGACGGGTTAGGGTAAGGCTTCGGGTAAGTGTTAGGGTTAGGGTTAGGGTTAGGGTTAGGGGACGGGGATGGTTTAGGGTACAGGTTACGGTACGACAACGGTTTAGGCTGAGAGTAGGTGTTAGGGTAATGGTTAGTGTTAGCGTACAGGTTAGGATTAGGTGACGGTTAGGGCAAGGCTTCGGGTACGGCTTACGGTTAGGTTTAGGGGACAGGGACGGTTTAGGGTACAGGTAAGGGTACGACAATTGTTTAGAGTGAGCGTACGTGTTAGGGTACGGGTTAGTGTTAGCGTACGGGTTAGGATTAGGAGACGGGTTAGGTTAAGGATTCTGGTAAGGGTTAGGGGACGGGGACGGGGACGGGGCTCGTTTAGGGTACAGTTTAGGGGACAACAACGGTTTAGGGTGAGCGTACGTGTTAGGGTACGGATTAGTGTTGGCATACAGGTTAGGATTAGGAGACGGGTTAGCGTAAGGCTTCGGGTAAGGTTTACGGTTAGGGTTAGGGTTAGGGTTAGGGGACGAGGATGGTTTAGGGTACAGGTTAGGGTACGACAACGGTTTTGGGTGAGCGTACGTGTTAGGGCACGGGTTAGTGTTACCGTACGGGTTAGGATTAGGTGACGGGTTAAGTTCAGACTTCGGGTAAGGGTTAGGGTTAGGGTTAGGGTTAGGGTTAGGGGACGGGGAAGGTTTAGGGTACAGGTTAGGGTACGACAATGTTTTAGGGTGAGCGTACGTGTAGGGCACGGGTTAGTGTTAGCGTACGGGTTAGCATTAGGGGACGGGATAGGCTAAGGCTTCGGGTAAGGGTTAGGGTTAGGGTTAGGGTTAAGGTTAGGGGACGGGGACGGTTTAGGGTACGACAACGGTTTAGGTTGAGCGTACGTGTTAGGGCACGGGTTAGTGTTAGCGTACGGGTTAGGATTAGGGGACGGGTTATTGTAAGGCTTTGGGCAAGGGTTAGGGTTAGGGTTAGGGTTAGAGTAAGGGGACGGGGAAGGTTTAAGATATAGGTGAGGATACGACAACGGTTTAGGGTGAGCGTACGTGTTACGGTACGTGTTAGTGTTAGCGTACAGGTTAGGATTAGGGGACTGTTAGGGCAAGGATTCGGGTAACGCTTAGGGTTAGGGTTAGGGGACGGGGAAGGTTTAGGGTACAGGTTAGGGTATGACAACGGTTTAGGGTAACCGTACGTGTTAGGGTACGGGTTAGTGTTAGCGTACGGGTTAGGATTGGGGACAGGTTAGGGTAAGGCTTCGGGTAAGGTTTAGGGTTAGGGTTAGGGTTAGGGGATGGGGACTGTGTAGGGTACAGGTTTGGGTACGACAACGCTATAGGGTGAGTGTACGTGTTAGGGTACGTGTTAGTGTTAGCGTACGGGTTAGGATTAGGGGACGGGTTAGGGTAAGGCTTCGGGTAAGGGTTAGGTTTAGTGTTAGGGTTAGGGTTAGGGGACGGGGACTGTTTAGGGTAAGGTTAGGGTATGACAACGGTTTAGGGTGAGCGTACGTGTTAGGGCACGGGTTAGTGTTAGCGTACGGGTTGGGATTAGGGGACGGGTTAGGGTAAGGCTTCAGGAAAGGTTTAAGGTTAGGGTTAGGGTTACGGTTAGTGGACGGGGACGGTTTAGGGTACAGGTTAGGGTACGACAACGGTTTAGCGTGAGCGTACGTGTTAGTGTATTGGTTAGTGTTAGCATACGGGTTAGGATTATGGGTTGGGTGAGTGTAAGGCTTCTGGTAAGGTTCAGGGTTAGGGTTAGGGTTAGGGGACGGGGACAGCGACGGTTTAGGGTACAGGTTAAGGTACGACAACGGTTTAGGGTGAGCGTACGTGTTAGGGTACGGGTTAGTGTTAGGTTACGGTTTAGTGTTAGCGTAGGGGTTAGGATTAGGGGACGAGTTAGTGTAAGGCTTCGGGTAAGGGTTAGAGTTAGGTTTAGGGTTAGGGTTAGGGGACGGGGACGCTTTAGGGTACAGGTTAGGGTACGACAACCGTTTAGGGTGAGCGTACATTTTAGGGTATGGGTTAGTGTTAGGGTACGGTTTAGTGTTAGCGTACGGGTTAGCATTAGGGGACGGGTTAGGGTAAGGCTTCGGGTAAGGGTTAGGGTTATGCTTAGGGTTAGGGTTAGGTTTAGGGGACGGGGACGGTTTAGGGTACAAGTTAGGTTACGACAACGGTTTAGAGTGAGCGTACGTGTTAGGGTAGGCGTTAGTGTTAGCGTACGGGTTAGGATTATGTGACAGGTTAGGATAAGGCTTTGGGTAAGGGTTAGGGTTAGGCTTATGGTTAGTGTTAGGGGACGGGGACGGTTTAGGTTACAGGTTAGGGTACGACAACGGTTTAGGGTGAGCGTACGTGTTAGGGTATGGTTTAGTGTTAGCGTAAGGGTTAGGATTCGGTGACGCGTTAGGGTAAGGCTTTGGGTAAGAGTTAGGTTTAGGGTTAAGGAGAGAGTTAGGGGACAGGGACCGTTTTGGGTAAAGGTTAGTGTACGACAATGGTTTAGATTGAGGGTATGTGTTAGGGTACGGGTTAGTGTTAGCGTACGGTTTAGGATTAGGGGACCGGTTAGGGTAAGGCTTTGGGTAAGGGTTAGTGATACGGTTAGGGTTAGGGTTAGGGTTAGGGGATGGGGACGGTTTAGGGTACAGGTTAGGGTATGACAACGGTTTAGGCTGAGCATACGTGTTAGGGTATGGGTTAGTGTTAGCGTAGGGTTGAGGATTAGGGGACGGGTTAGGGTAAGGCTTCGGGTTATGGGTAGGGTTAGGGTTAGGGTTAGGGGACGGGGATGGGGACGGTTTAGGGTACAGGTTAGGGTATGTCAACGGTTTAGGGTGAGCGTACGTGTTAGGGTACGTGTTAGTTTTAGCGTACGGGTTAGGATTAGGGGACGGGTTAGGGTAAGGCTTCGGGTAATGGTTAGTGTTAGGGTTACGGTTAGGGTTAGGGTTAGGGGACGAGGACGGTTTAGGGTACAGGTTAGGGTACGACATCGGTTTAGGGTGAGCGAACGTGTAGGGTACGGATTAGTGTTAGCGTACGATTTAGGATTAGGGGACAGGTTAGGGTAAAGCTTAAGGTAACGGTTAGGGTTAGGGTTAGGGGACGGGGACGGTCTAGGGTACAGGTTAGGGTACGACAACGGTTTAGGGTGAGCATACGTGTTAGGGTACGGGGTAGTGTAAGCGTACGGGTTAGGATTATGGGACGTGTTAGGGTGAGGCTTCGGGTCAGGGTTAGGTTTAGGGTTCGGGTTAGGGTTAGGGTTAGGGGACGGGGAAGGTTTAGGGTACATGTTAGGGTATGACAACGCTTTAGGTTGAGCGTACGTGTTAGGGTATGGGTTAGTGTTAGCGTACGGGTTACGGTTAGGGGACGGGTTAGGGTAAGGCTTCGGGTAAGGCTTAGGGATAGGGTTAGGGTTAGGGTTAGGGTTAGGGGACGGGGACGGTTTAGGGTACAGGTTAGTGTACGACAACAGTTTATGGTGAGCGTACGTGATAGCGTAAGGGTTAGGATTGGTGACGGGTTTAGGTAAGGCTTCGGGTGAGGGTTAGGGTTAGGGTTAGGGTTTGGGTTAGGGTTAGGGGATGGGTATGGTTTAGGTTACAGGTTAGGGTACAAAAACGGTTTAGGGTAAGCGTACGTGTTAGGGCATGGGTTAGTGTTAGCATACGGGTTAGGATTAGGGGACGGTTTAGGGTAAGGCTTCGGGTAAGGGTTAGGGTTAGGGTTAGGGTTAGGGTTAGAAGATGGGGACGGGGACGGTTTAGTGTACAGGTCAGGGTACGACAACGGTTTAGGGTGAGCATACGTGTTAGGTTACGGGTTAGTGTTAGCGTATGGCTTAGGATTAGGGTACGGGTTACGGTAAGGCTTTGGGTAACGTTTAGGTCTAGGGTTAGGTTTAGGGTTACGGTTCGGGGACGGGGATGGTTTAGGGTACAGGTTAGCGTACAACAATGGTTTAGGGTGAGCGTACGTGTTAGGGTACTGGTTAGTGTTAGCGTACGGGTTAAGATTAGGGGACGGGGTAGGGTAAGGCTCCGGGTAAGGGTTAGGCTTAGGATTAGGGTTAGGGGACGAGGACAGTTTAGGGTACAGTTTAGGGTACGACAACGTTTTAGGGTGAGCGTACGTGGTAGGGTACGGGTTAGTGTTAGTGTACGGATTAGGTTTAGGTGACAGGTTAGGGTAAGGCTTCAGGTAAGGGATAGGTTTAGGGTTACGGTTAGGGTTAGGGGATGGGGACGGGGATGGTTTAGGGTACAGGTTAGGGTACGACAAAGGTTTAGGTTGAGCATACATGTTAGGGTACGGTTAGTGATAGCCTACGGGTTAGGATTAGGGGACAGGTTAGGGTAAGTCTTCGGGTAAGGTTTAGGGTTAGGGTTAGGGTTAGGGGACGGGGACGGGAAAGGGGACGGTTTAAGGTACAGGTTAGTGTACAACAGCAGTTTAGGGTGAGCTTACGTGTTAGAGTACGGGTTAGTGTTAGCATACGCGTTAGGATTAGGGGACGTGTTAGGGTAAGGTTCGGGTAAGGGTTAGGGTTAGGGTTAGGGTTAGGGGATGGGGACGGTTTAGGGTACAGGTTAGGGTACGACAACGATTTAGGGTGAGCGTACGTGTTAGGGTACTGGTTAGTGTTAGCGTATGGGTTAGGATTAGGGGACGGGTTAGGGTAAGGCTTTGGGTAAGGGTTATGGTTAGGGTTAGGGTTAGGGGACGGGGACGGTTTAGGGTACAGTTTAGGATATGACAACGTTTTAGGGTGAGCGTAAGTGTTAGGGTATGGGTTAGTGTTAGCGTACGGGTTAGGATTAGCGGACGGGATAGGGTAAGGCTTTGGGTAAGGTTTAGGTATAGGGTTAGGGTTAGGGTTAGGGTTAGGCTACGGGGACGGTTTAGGGTACAGGTTAGTGTACGACAACAGTTTAGGGTGAACGTACGTGATAGCGTACGGGTTAGGATTGGTGACGGGTTAGGGTAAGGCTTCGGATGAGGTTTAGGGTAAGGCTTTGGGTAAGTATTAGGGTACGGGTTAGGGGCGGGGACGGTTTAGGGTACACGTTAGGGTACGACAACGGTTTAGGGTGAGTGTACGTGTTAGGGCACGGGTTAGTGTTAGCCTACGGGTCAGGATTAGGGGACGTGTTAGGGTAAGGCTTCGGGTAAGGGATAGGGTTAGGGTTAGGGTTCCGGTTAGGGTTAGGGTACGAGGACGGTTTAGGGTACAGGTTAGGTTACGACAACGGTTTAGGGTGATCGTACGTGTTAGGGCATGGGTTAGTGTTAGCGTACGGGTTAGGATTAGAAGACGGGTTAGGGTAAGGGTTCGGGTAAGGTTTAGGGTTAGGGTTAGGGTTAGGGGACGGGTACGGGTACGGTTTAGGGTACAGGTTAGGGTACGAAAATGGTTTAGGGTGAGCGTACGTGTTAGGGTACGGGTTAGTGTTAGGCTACGGGTTAGGATTAGAGGATGGTTTAGGGTAAGGCTTTGGGTAAGGCTTAGGGTTAGGGTTAGGGGACGGGGACGGGGACGGGGATGGTTTAGGGTACAGGTTAGGGTACGACAACGGTTTAGGGTGAGCGTACGTGTTAGGGTACGGGTTAGTGTTAGCATACGGGTTAGGATTAGGGCACGGGTTAGGGTAAGGCTTTGGGTAAGGGTTAGGGTTAGGGTTAGGGGCCGGGGACGGTTTAGGGTACAGTTTAGGGTATGACAACGTTTTAGGGTGAGTGTACGTGTTAGTGTATGGGATAGTGTTAGCGTACGGATTAGGATTAGGGGACAGGTTAGGGTAAGGCTTCGGGTAAGGGTTAGGGTTAGGGTTAAGTTTAGGGTTAGGGTTAGGGGACGGGGTCGGTTTATGGTACAGGTTAGGGTACGAAAACGGTTTAGGGTGAGCTTATGTGTTAGGGTATGGATTAGTATTAGGGTACGGGTTAGGATTAGGGGATGGGTTAGGGTAAGGCTTCGGGTAAGGCTTCGGGCAAGGCTTAGGTTTAGGGTTAGGGTTAGGGTTAGGGGACGGGGACGGTTTAGTGTACAGGTTAGCGTACGACAACGGTTTAGGGTGAGCGTACGTGTTAGGGCACGGATTAGTGTTAGCATACGGATTAGGTTTAGTGGACGGGTTAGTGTAAGGCTACGGGTATGGGTTAGGGTTACGTTAGGGTTACGGTTAGGGTTAGGGGACAGGGACGGTTTAGGGTACAGGTTAGGGTACGACAACGGTTTAGTGTGAGCGTACGTGTCAGGGTACAGATTAGAGTTAGCGTACGGGTTAGGATTATGGGATGTGTTAGGGTAAGGCTTCGGGTAAGGTTTATGGTTAGGGTTAGGGTTAGGTTTAGGGACGGGGACGGTTTAGGGTACAGGTTAGGGTACGACAACGGTTTAGGCTGAGCGTACGTTTTAGGGTATGGGTTAGTGTTAGCATACGGATTAGGATTAGGGGACGGGTTAGGGTAAGGCGTCGGGTAAGGGTTAGAGTTAGGGTTAGGGTTAGGGTTAGGGTTAGGGTTAGGGTTAGGGGGCGGGGACCGTTTAGGGTACAGGTTAGGGTACGACAACGTTTTAGGGTGAGCGTACGTGTTAGGGCACGGGTTAGTGTTAGCGTACGGGTTAGGATTGGGGACGGGTTAGGTTAAGGCTTCGGGTAAGTGTTAGAGTTAGGGTTAGGGTTAGGGTTAGGGTTAGGGGACGGGGACGGTTTACGATACAGTTTAGGTTATGACAACGTTTTAGGGTGAGTGTACGTGTTACGGTACGGTTTAGTGTTAGCATACCGGTTAGGATTAGGGGACGGTTTAGGGTAAGGCTTCGGGTAAGGGTTAGGGTTAGGTTTAGGGTTAGGGTTAGGGTTAGGAGACGGGGATGATTTAGGTTACAGGTTAGTGTGCGACAAAGGTTTACGGTGAGCGTACGTGATAGCGTACGGGTTAGGATTGGTGACGGGTTAGGGTAAGGCTTCAGGTAAGGATTAGGGATACAGTTAGGGTTAGGGTTAAGGTTAGGGCACGAGGAAGGTTTAGGGTACAGGTTAGGGTACGACAACTATTTAGGGTGAGCCTACGTGTTAGGGTATGGTTTAGTGTTAGCGTACGGGTTAGGATTAGGGGACGTGTTAGGGTAAGGCTTCGGGAAATGTTTAAGGTTAAGGTTATGGTTAGGGTTAGGGGACGGGGACGGGGACGGTTTAGGGTACAGATTAGGGGAAGACAACGGTTTAGGGTGAGAGTACGTGTTAGGGTACGGGTTAGAGTTAGTGTACGGGTTAGGATTAGGGGACGGGTTAGGGTAAGGCTTCGGGTAAGGTTTAGGTTTAGTGTTAGGGTTAGGGTTAAGTTTAGGGGACGGGGACGGTTTAGGGTAAATGTTAGGGTATGACAATGGTTTAGGGTGAGCGTACGTGTTAGGGTAGGTGTTACTGTTAGCATATGGATTAGGTTTAGGGGAATGGTTAGGTTAAGGCTTCGGGTACGGTTTAGGGTTAGGGTTAGGGTCAGGGTTAGTGTCAGGGGACGGGGACGGTTTAGGGTACAGGTTAGTGTATGACAACGGTTTAGGGTGAGCGTACGTGTTAGGGTACTGTTTAGTGCTAGCGTACGGGTTAGGATTACGGGACGGGTTACGGTAAGGCCTCAGGTAAGGGTAAGTGTTAGGGTTAGGGTTAGGGTTAGCGTAAGGAGACGGTTTAGGGTAGAGGTTAGAGTACGACAACGATTTAGGGTGAGCGTACGTGTTAGGGTATGGTTTAGTGTTAGCGTACGGGTTAGGATTAGGGGACGGTTTAGGGTAAGGCTTCAGGTAAGTGTTAGGGTTAGGGGTCGGGGACGGCGACAGGGACGGTTTAGGGTACAGGTTAGTGTACGACTACGGTTTAGGGTGAGCGTACGTGTTAGAGTAAGGGTTAGTGTTAGCATACGTGTAAGGATTAGGGGAAGTGTTAGGGTAAGGGTTCGGGTAAGGGTTCGGGTTAGGGTTAGGGTTAGTGTTAGGCGACGGGGACGGTTTAGGGTACAGGTTAGTGTACGACAACAGTTTAGGGTGAGCGTACGTGTTAGGGTACGTGTTAGTGTTAGCATACGGTTTAGTATAAGGGGACGGGTTAGGGTAAGTCTTCGGGTAAGGGTTAGGGTTATGGTTAGGGTTAGGGTTAGGGTCAGGGGACGGGGACGGTTTAGGGTACAGGTTCGGGTACGACCACGGTTTAGGGTGACCGTACTGGTTAGGATTAGGGGCGGGTTAGGATAAGGCTTCGAGTAAGGGTGAGGTTTAGGGTTAGGGTTAGGGTTAGGGGACGGGGACGGGGACGGTTTAGGATACAGGTTAGTGTACGACAACGGTTTAGGGTGAGCGTACATGTTAGGGCACGGGTTAGTGTTAGCGTATGGTTTAGGATTAGGAGACGGGTTAGGGTAAGGCTTTGGGTAAGGGTTAGGGTTAGGGTTAGGGTTAGGGATAGGGGACGGGGACGGTTTAGGGTACAGGTTAGGGTACGACAACGGTTTAGTGTGAGCGTACGTGTTAGGGTACGGGTTAGTGTTAGCGTACGGGTTAGGATTAGGGTACGTGATAGGGTAAGGCTTCGGGTAAGGGTTAGGGTTAGGGTTAGGGTTAGGGGACGGGGACAGTTTAAGGTACAGGTTAGAGTACGTCAACGGTTTAGGGTGAGCGTACGTGTTAGGGTATGGGTTAGTGTAATCGTACCGGATAGGATTATGGGACGGGTTAGAGTAAGGCTTCGGGTAAGGGTTAGGTTTAGGGTTAGGGTAAGGGTTAGGGTATGGGGATGGTTTAAGGTACAGGTTAGTGTACGAGAACGGTTTAGTTTGAGCGTACGTGTTAGGGCAAGGGTTATTTTTAGTGTATGGGTTAGGATTAGGGGACGGGTTAGGGTAAGGCTTCGGGTAAGGGTTAGGTTTAGGGTTAGGTTTAGGGTTAGGGTTAGGGGACGGGGACGGTTTAGGGTACATGTTAAGTTATGACAATGATTTAGGGTGAGCATACACGTTAGGGTATGGGTTAGTTTTAGCGTACGGGTTAGGATTAGGAGTCGGGTTAGGGTAAGGTTTCGGATAAGGGTTAGGGTGAGGGTTAGGGGACGGGGACAGTTAAGGGTACAGGTTAGGGTACAATAACGGTTTAGGGTGAGCGTACGTGATAGGGTATGTGTTAGTGTTAGCATACGGATTAGGATTAGGGGACGGGTTAGGGTAAGGCTTCCGGTAAGTGTTAGGGTTCGGGTTAGGGTTAGGGTTAGGGGACGGGGACGGGGACCGTTTAGGGTACACGGTGGGTACGACAACGGTTTAGGGTGAGCGTACATCTTATGGTACGGGTTAGTGTTAGCGTACGGGTTAGGATTAGGGGACGGGTTAGGGTAAGGTTTCGGTTAAGGTTTAGGGTTAGGGTTAGGGTTAGGGTTAGGGTTACGAGACGGGGACGGTTTAGGGTAGATTAGTGTACGACAACGGTTTAGGGTTAGCGTACGTGTTAGGGCACGGCTTAGTGTTAGTGTACGAGTTACGATTAGGGGACGTGTTAAGGTAAGGCTTCGGGTAAATGTTAGTGTTAGGGTTAGGCTTAGGGTTAGGGGACCGGGACGGTTTAGGGTACAGGTTAGGGTTAGTGTTAGGGTTAGGGTTAAGGTTAGGGGACAGGGACGGTTTAGGGTACAGGTTAGGGTACGACAACGGTTTAGGGTGAGCGTACGTGTTAGGGTACGGGTTAGTGTTAGCGTATGGGTTAGGATTACGTGACGGGTTAGGGTAAGGATTCAGGTAACGGTTAGGGTTAGGGTTACGTTTAGGTTTAGGGTAAGGGGACTGGGATGGTTTAGGGTACAGGTTAGGGTACGACAACGTTTTAGGGTGAGCGAACGTGTTAGGGTACGGGTTAGTTTTAGCGTACGGGTTAGGATTAGGTGACGGTTTAGTGTAAGGCTTCAGGTAAGGTTTAGTGTTAGGGTTAGGGTTAGGGGATCGGGACGGTTTAGGGTACAGGTTAGGGTACGACAGCGGTTTAGGTTGAGCGTACGTGTTAGGGTACAGTTTAGTGTGAGCGTACGGGTTAGGATTAGGGGACGGGTTAGGGTAAGGCTTCGGGGAAGGTTTAGTGTTAGTGTTAGGGTTAGGGTTAGGGGACTGGGATGGGGATGGTTTAGGGTACAGGTTAGTGTACGACAATGGTTAAGGGTGAGGGTACGTGTTCGGGTACGGGTTAGTGTTAGCGTACGGGTTAGGATTAGGGACGGGTTAGGGTAAGGCTTCGGGTAAGGGTTAGGTTTAGGGTTAGCGTTAGGTTTACGGGATGGGAACGGTTTAGTGTACAGGTTAGGGTAGGACAAGGTTTTAGCGTGAGCGTATGTTGTAGGGTATGGGTTAGTGTTAGCGTACGGTTTAGGATTATTGGACGGGTTAGTGTAAGGCTTCGGGTAAGGGTTAGGGTTAGGTTTAGGTTTAGGGTTAGGGGACGGGGACGGTTAAGGGTACACGTTAGGGTATGACAACGGTTTAGGGTGTGCGTACGTGATAGTGTACGGGTTAGTGTTAGCGTACGGGTTAGGATTAGGGGACGGGTTAGGGTAAGGCTTCGGGTAAGTGTTAGGGTTAGGGTTAGGTTTAGGGGACGGGGACGGTTTAAGATACAGGTTAGGGTACCAAAACGGTTCAGGGTGAGCGTACGTGTTATGGTACGAGTTAGTGTTAGTGTACGGGTTAGTATTAGGGGACGGGTTAGAGTAAGGCTTCTGGTAAATGTTAGGGTTAGGGTTAGGGGATGGGGACGGTTTAGGGTACAGGTTAGGGTACGACAACAGTTTAAGTTGAGCGTACGTGTTAGGGTACCGGTTAGCGTTAACATACAGGTTTCGGTAAGGCTTTGGGTAAAGGTTAGAGTTAGGGTTAGGGTACGGTGACGGTTTAGGGTACAGGTTAGGGTACGACAACGTTTTAGGGTGAGCGTACCTGTTAGGGTATGGTTTAGTGTTAGCGAACGTGTTAGGTTTAGGGGACGGTTTAGCGTAAGGCTTCGGGTAAGGGTTAGGGTTAGGTTTAGGGTAAAGCGACGGTTTAAGGTACAGGTTAGGGTACGACAACGGTTTAGGTTGAGCGTATGTGTTAGGGTTCCGCTTAGTGTTAGCGTACGGGTTATGCTAAGACTTCGGGTAAGGGATAGGGTTAGGGTTAGGGGACGGGGACGGTTTAGGGTACAGGTTAGTGTACGACAATGGTGTAGGGTGAGCATAACTGTTAGGGTACGTGTTAGTGTTAGCGTACTGGTAGGAGTAGGGGATGGATTACGGTAAGGCTTCGGGTAAGGGTTACAGTTAGGGTTAGGGTACGGGGACGGTTTAGGGTACAGGTTAGGGTACGACAACGGTTTAGGTTGAGTGTACGTGTTAGGGTACCGGTTAGTGTTAGCATATGGGTTATGGTAAGGCTTCGGGTAAGGGTTAGGTTTAGGGTTAGGGTTAGGATTAGGGCACGTTGAAAGTTTAGGGTACAGATTACGGTACTACAATGGCTTAGGGTGAGCGTACGTGTTAGGGTATGGGTTAGTGTTAGCGTACGGTTTAGGATTAGGGGACGGGTTAGGGTAAGGCTTCGGGTAAGGGTTAGGGTTAAGGTTAGGGGACGGTGACAGGGACGGTTTAGGGTACAGGTTAGGGTACGACAACTGTTTAGGGTGAGCGTGCGTGTTAGGGTACGGCTCAGTGTTAGCGTACGGGTTAGGATTAGGGGACGGGTTAAGGTAAGGCTTCGGGTAAGGGTTAGGGTTAGGGTTAGGGGACGGGGACGGTTTAGGGTACAGGTTGGTGTACGAGATCGGTTTAGGGTGATCGTACGTGTTAGGGTATGGGTTAGTGTTAGCGTACGGAGTAGGATTAGGGGACGGGTTAGTGTAAGGCTTCGGGTAAGGGTTAGGGTTAGGGTTAGGGGAAAGGGACGGTTTAGGGTTACAGGTTAGCGTACGACAAGGGTCTAGGGTGAGCGTACGTTTCAGAGTACGGGTTAGTGTTAGAGTAGGGGTTAGGATTAGGGTACGGGCTAGGGTAAGGCTTTGCGTAAGGGTTAGTGTTAGGGTTAGGGTTAGGGTTATGGTTAGGGGACGGGACGGTTTAGGGTACAGGTTAGAGTACGACAGTATTTTAGGGTGAGCTTACGTGTTAGGGTACATGTTAGTGTTAGCGTACGGGTTAGGATTAGGACATGGTTTAGGGTAAGGCTTCGGGTAAGGGTTAGGGTTAGGGTTAGGGTTAGGTTTAGGGTAAGGGTTAGGGGACAGGGACGATTTAGGGTACCAGTTAGGGTACGACAACCTTTTAGGGTGAGCGTACGTGTTAGGTTATGGGTTAGTGTTAGTGTATGGTTTAGGATTAGGGGACGGGTTAGGGTAACGCTTTGGGTAAGGGTTAGGTTTAGTGTTAGGGTTAGGGGGCGGGGATGGGGACGGATTAGGGTACAGGTTAGGGTACGACGACGGTTTAGTGTGAGCGTAAGTGTTAGGGTATAGCTTAGAGTTAGCGTACGGGTTAGCATTAGGGGACGGGTTAGGGTAAGGCTTTGGGTAAGGGTTAGCCTTACGGTTAGGGTTAGGGTTAGGGTTAGGGGATGGGGACTGTTCAGTTTACAGGTTAGAGTACGACAACGGTTTAGGGTGAGCGTACGTGTTAGGGTAGGGGTTAGTGTTAGCGTACGGGTTAGGATTAGGGGACGCGTTAGGGTAAGGCTTCGGGTAATGGTTAGTGTTAGGGTTAGGTTTAGGGGATGGGGACGGGGACGGTTTAGGGTACACGTTACGGTACGACAACGGTTTAGGGTGAGCGAACGTGTTAGGGTACGGGTTAGTGTTAGCGTACGGGTTAGGATTAGGGGAGAGGTTAGGGTAAGACTTCGGGTAAGTGTTAGGATTATGGTTAGGGTTAGTGTTAGGGTTAGGATAGGGGACAGGAATGGTTTAGGGTAGAGGGTAGGGTACGACAATAGTTTAGGGTGAGCGTACGTGTTAGGGTAGGTGTTAGTGTTAGCGTACCGCTTAGGATTAGGCGACGGATTAGTGTAAGGCTTTGGGTAAGGGTTAGGGTTAGGGTACGGGGACGGTTTAGGGTACAGGTTAGGGTACGACAACAGTTTAGTGTGAACGTACATGTTAGGGTACGGGTTAGTGTTAGCGTACGGGTTAGGATTAGTGGATGTGTTAGTGTAAGGCTTCAGGTAATGGTTAGGTTTAGGGTTAGGGTTAGGGTTAGGGATAGGGGACGGGGACGGTGTAGGGTACAGGTTAGGGTACGACAACGGTTTAGGGTGAACATACGAGTTAGGGTACGGGTTAGTGTTAGCGTACGGGTTAGGTTTAGGGGACAGGTTAGGGTAAGACTTCGGGTAAGGGTTAGGGTTAGGGTTAGGGTTAGGGTTAGGGTTAGGGCACAGCCACGGTTTAGGGTACACATTAGGGTACTACAACCATTTAGGGTGAGCGTACGTGTTAGGGTACGGGTTAGTGTTAGCGTACGGTTTAGGATTAGGGGACGGGTTAGCGTAAGGCTTCAGGTAAGGGTTAGGGTTAAGGTTAGGGTTAGGGTTAGGGGACGGTTTTGGGTAAGGCTTCGGGTAAGGCTTAGGTTTAGGGTTAGGGTTAGGGATAAGGTTAGGGTTAGGGGACGGGGACCGTTTAGGGTACAGGTTAGGGTACGACAACGGTTTAGGGTGAGCGTATGAGTTAGGGTATGGGTTAGTGTTAGCGTACGGTTTAGGAATTGGGGGGAGTTAGGGTAAGGCTTCGGGTAAGGGTTAGGGTTAGGGTTAGGGTTAGGGGACCGGGACGGTTTAGGGTACAGGTTAGGGTTAGGGTTAGGGTTAGGGTTAGGGTTAGGGGACAGGGACGGTTTAGGGTACAGTTTAGGGTACCACAAAGGTTTAGGGTGAGCGTACATGTTAGGGTACGGGTTAGTGTTAGCGTACGGGTTAGTAGTAGGGGACGGGTTAGGGTAAGGCTTCAGGTAACGGTTAGTGTTAGGGTTACGTTTTGGGTTAGGGTTAGGGGACCTGGATGGTTTAGGGTACAGGTTAGAGTACGACAACGGTTTAGGGTGAGCGAACGTGTTAGGGTATGGGTTAGTTTTAGAGTACGGGTTAGGATTAGGTGACGGGTTGCTGTAAGGCTTCAGGTAAGGTTTAGTGTTAGGGTTAGGGTTAGGGGACGGGTCGGTTTAGGGTACAGGTTAGTGTACGACAAGAATTTAGGGTGAGCGTACGTGTTAGGGTACGGGTAAGTGTTAGCGTATTGGTTAGGATTAGGGGACGGGTTAGGGTAAGGCTTCGGGTAAGGGTTAGGGTTAGGGATAGGGGACGGGAATGGTTTAGGGTACAGTTTAGGGTACGACAAGGTTTTAGAGTGAGCGTACGTGTTAGGGTATGGGTTAGTGTTAGCGTATGGGTTAGGATCAGGGGACAGGTTAGGGTAAGGCTTCGGGTATGGGTTAGGGTTAGGGTTACGGTACGGGGATGGTTTAGGATACAGGTTAGTGTACAACAATGGTTTAGGGTGAGCGTACGTGTTAGGGTATAGGTTAGTGTTAGCGTACAGGTTAGGATTATGGGACGGGTTATGGTAAGTCTTCGGGTAAGGGTTAGGGTTAGGGTAGGGTTAGGCTTAGGATTAGGGGATGGGGACGGTTTAGGGTTCAGGTGAGGATATGACAAGGGTTTAGGGTGAGCGTACGTGTTAGAGTATGGGTTAGTGTTAACGTACAGGTTAGGATTAGAGGACGGGTTAGTGTAAGGCTTCAGGTAAAGGTTAGGGTTAGGGTTAGGGTTAGGGGATCGGGACGGTTTAGGGTACAAGTTAGGGTACAACAACGGTTTAGAGTGAGCGTACGTGTTAGGGTACAGGTTACTGTTAGCGTACGGGGTAGGATTAGGGGACGGGTTAGGTTAAGGCTTCAGGTAAGGGTTAGGTTTAGGTTTAGGGTTAGGGTTAGGGAATGGGGACGGTTTAGGGTACAGGTTAGGGTACGACAATGGTTTAGGGTGTGCGTAAGTGTTAGGGTACGAGTTAGTGTTAGCGTACGGTTTAGGATTGGGGAAGTGTTAGGGTAAGACTTCACGTAAGAGTTAGCGTTCGGTTTAGGGTTAGGGTTAGGGTTCGGTGACGGGGACGGTTTAGGGTACAGGTTAGGGTACAACAATGGTTTAGGGGGAGGGTACGTGTCAGGGCACGGGTTAGTGTTAGTGTACGAGTTAGGATTAGGGGACGGGTTAGGGTAAGGCTTCGGGTAAGGGTCAGTGTTAGGGTTAGGCTTAGGGTTAGTGTTAGGGGACAGGGACGGTTTATGGTACAGTTTAAGGTACGACAACGGTTTAGGGTGAGCGTACGTGTTAGGGCACGGGTTAGTGTTAGCGTACGGATTAGGATTATTGGACGGGTTAGGGTAAGGTTTCGGGTAAGTGTTAGGGTTAGGGTTAGGGGACCGGGGTGGTTTAGTGTACAGGTTAGGGTACGACAACGGTTTAGGGTTATCGTACGTGTTCGGGAACGGGTTAGAGGTACCGTACGGGTTAGGTTTAGGGGACGGGTTAGGGTAAGGCTTCGGGTAAGGTTTAGGGTTAGGGTTAGGGTTACAGTTAGGGACGGGGATGGTCTAGGGTACAGGTTAAGGTACGACAATGGTTTAGGGTGAGCGTACGTGTCAGGGTAAGGGTTAGTGTTAACGTTCGGATTAGGATTAGGGGACTGGTTAGGTTAAGGCTTCGGGTAAGGGTTAGGGTTAGGGTTAGGGGACGGGGATGGTTTAGGGTACAGGTCAGGGTACGACAACGGCTTAGTTTGAGCGTACCTGTTAGGGTACATATTAGTGCTAGTGTACCGGTTAGGATTAGGGGACAGGTTAGAGTAAGGCTTCGGCTAAGTGTTAGGGTTAGGTTTAGGGGATGAGGACGGGGACGGTTTAGGGTAGAGGTTAGGGTACGACAACATTTTAGGGTGAGCGTACATGTTAGGGTATGGGTTAGTGTTAGCGTACGGTTTAGGATTATGGGACGGGTTAGTGTAAGGCTTTTGGTAAGTGTTAGGGTTAGGGTTAGGGTTAGGGGACGGGGACGGTTTAGGGTACAGGTTAGCGTACAACAACCGTTTAGGGTGAGCGTACGTGTTAGGGTATGGGTTAGTGTTAGCGTACGGGTTACGATTAGGGGACGGGTTAGGTTAAGGCTTCGGGTAAGGGTTAGGGTTAGGGTTAGGGTTCGGGTTAGGAGACAGGAGCGGTTTAGGGTACAGGTTAGGGTACGAAAACGGTTTAGGGTGAGCGTACGTGTTAGGGTATGGGATAGCGTTAGCGTAGGGTTTAGGATTAGGGGATGGGTTAGGGTAAGTGTTCGGGTAAGTGTTAAGGTTAGGGTTAGGGTTAGGGGACGGGTACAGTTTAGGGTAGAGGTTTGGGTACGACAACGGTTCAGGGTGAGCTTACGTGTTAGTGTATGGGTTAGTGTTAGCGTACCGGTTAGGATTAGGGGACGAGTTAGGGTAAGGCAAGGCTTCGTGTAAGGGTTAGGGTTAGGGTTAGGGTTAGGGTTAGGAGACGGGGACGATTTAGGGTAGAGGTTACGGTACGACAACTGTTTAGAGTGAGCGAACGTGATAGGGTACATGTTAGTGTTAGCGTACGGGTTAGGATTAGGGGACGGTTTAGGGTAAGGCTTCGGGTAAGGGTTAGGGTTAGGGTTAGGGTTAGGGGACGGGGATGGTTTAGGGTACAAGTTAGGGTACGACAATGGTTTAGGGTGAGCGTACGTGTTAGGGTACTGGTTAGTGTTAGCGTACGGGTTAGGATTAGGGGAGAGGTTAGGGTAAGGCTTCGGGTAAGGGTTAGGGTTAGGGTTAGGGTATGGGGACGGTTTAGGGTACAGGTTAGTGTACGACAACGTTTTAGTGTTAGCGTACGTGTTAGGCTATGTGTTAGTGTTAGCGTAGGGGTCATGGTAAGGCTTCGGGTAAGGGTTAGGGTTAGGGGAAGGGGATGGTTTAGGGTACAGGTTAGTGTACGACAACGGTTTAGGGTGGGCATAAGTTTTAGGGTACGTTTTAGTGTTAGCGTACGGGTTAGGAGTAGGGGACGGGTTAGTGTAAGGCTTCGGGTAAGGGTTAGGTTTAGGGTTAGGGTTAGGGTTAGGGTTAGTGGATGGGGACGGTTTCGTGTACAGGATACTGTACGACAACGGTTTAGGCTGAGCGTACGTGTTAGGGTACAGGTTAGTGTTAGCGTACGTGTTAGGATTAGGGGACCGGTTAGGGTAAGGCTTCGGGTAAGGGTTAGGGTTAGGGTTAGGGTTACTGTTAGGGTTAGGGGACGGGGACGGTTTAGTGTACAGGTTAGGGTACGACAACGGTTTAGGGTGAGCGTACGTGTTAGGGTACGGGTTAGTGTTAGCGTACAGGTTAGGATTAGGGGACAGGTTAGGGTAAGACTTCGGGTAAGTGTTAGGATTAGGGTTAGGGTTAGTGTTAGGGTTAGGATAGGGGACAGGAATGGTTTAGGGTAGAGGGTAGGGTACGACAATAGTTTAGGGTGAGCGTACGTGTTAGGGTAGGTGTTAGTGTTAGCGTACCGCTTAGGATTAGGCGACGGATTAGTGTAAGGCTTTGGGTAAGGGTTAGGGTTAGGGTACGGGGACGGTTTAGGGTACAGGTTAGGGTACGACAACGGTTTAGTGTGAACGTACATGTTAGGGTACGGGTTAGTGTTAGCGTACGGGTTAGGATTAGTGGATGTGTTAGTGTAAGGCTTCAGGTAATGGTTAGGTTTAGGGTTAGGGTTAGGGTTAGGGATAGGGGACGGGGACGGTGTAGGTTACAGGATATGGTACGACAACGGTTTAGGGTGAGCGTACGTGTTAGGGTACAGGTTAGTGTTAGCATACGTGTTAGGATTAGGGGACCGGTTAGGGTAAGGCTTCGGGTAAGGGTTAGGGTTAGGGTTAGGGTTACTGTTAGGGTTAGGGGACGGGGACGGTTTAGTGTACAGGTTAGGGTACGACAACGGTTTAGGGTGAGCGTACGTGTTAGGGTATGGGTTAGTGTTAGCATACGGGTTAGGATAATGGGACGGGTTAGGGTAAGGCTTCGGGTAAGGGTTAGGTTTAGGGTTAGTGTTAGGGTTAGTGTTAGGGGACAGAAACAGTTTAGGGTACAGGTTAGGGTACCACAAAGATTTAGGGTGAGCGTACGTGTTAGGGTACGGGTTAGTGTTAGCGTACGGGTTAGGATTAGGGGATGGTTTAGGGTAAGGCTTCGGCTAAGGGTTAGGTTTAGGGTTAGAGTTAGGGTTAGGAGACGGGGACAGTTTAGGTTACAGGTTAGTGTACGACAATGTTTTAGGTTGAGCGTACGTGTTAGGGTATGGTTAGGTTTAGCGTACGGTTTAGGATTATGGGACAGGTTAGAGTAAGGCTTCGGGTAAGGGTTAGGGTTAGGGTTAGGGTTAGGGGACGGGGACGGTTTAGGGTACATGTTAGGTTATGACAACGGTTTAGGGTGAGCGTACATGTTAGGGTACGGGTTAGTGTTAGCATACGGGTTACGATTAGGCGATGGGTTAGGGTAAGGCTTCGGGTAAGGGTTAGGGTTATGGTTAGGGTTAGGGTTAGGGGACAGTAATGGTTTAGGGTAGAGGTTAGGGTACGACAACGGTTTAGGGTGAACGTACGAGTTAGGGTACGGGTTAGTGTTAGCGTACGGGTTAGGTTTAGGGGACAGGTTAGGGTAAGACTTCGGGTAAGGGTTAGGGTTAGGGTTAGGGTTAGGGTTAGGGTTAGGGCACGGCCACGGTTTAGGGTACACATTAGGGTACTACAACCATTTAGGGTGAGCGTACGTGTTAGGGTACGGGTTAGTGTTAGCGTACGGTTTAGGATTAGGGGACGGGTTAGCGTAAGGCTTCAGGTAAGGGTTAGGGTTAAGGTTAGGGTTAGGGTTAGGGGACGGTGATGGGGACGGTTTAGGGTACAGGTTAGGGTACGACAATGGTTTAGGGTGAGCGTACGTGTTAAGGTATGGGTTAGTGTTAGCGTACGGGTTAGGGTTAGGGGACGGGTTAGGGTAAGGCTTCGGGTAAGGGTTAGGGTTAGGGTTAGGATTAGGGTTAGGGGACGGGGACGGGGACGGTTTAGGGTACAGGTTAGGGTACGACAAAGGTTTAGTATGAGCGTACGTTTTAGGGTACGGTTTAGCGTTAGCGTACGTGTTAGGATTAGGTGACAGGTTAGTGTAAGGATTCGGGTAAGGGTTTGGGTTAGGTTTAGGGTTAGGGTTAGGGGATGGGGACGGTTTAGGGTACAGGTTAGTGTACGTCAACGGTTTACGGTGAGCGTACGTGTTAGGGTACGTGTTAGTGTTACCGTTCAGGATAAGATTATGGGACGGGTTAGGGTAAGGCTTCGGGTAAGAGTTAGGGTAGGGTTAGGGTTAGGGTTAGGGGACGGGGACGGGGACTGTTTAGGGTACAGTTTAGGGTATGACAAAGGTTTAGGGTGAGTGTACGTGTTAGGGTACGGGTTAGTGTTAGCGTACGGGTTAGGATTAGGTGACGGGTTAGGGTAAGGGTTAGGTTTAGGGGTAGGGTTACGGTTAGGTGACGGGGACGGTTTAGGTTACAGGTTAGGGTACGGCAACTGTTTAGTGTGAGCGTACGTCTTAGGGTATGTGTTAGTGTTAGCGTATGGGTTAGTATTAGGGGACGGGTTAGGGTAACGCCTCGGGTAAGCGTTAGGGTTAGGGGACGGGGACGGTTTAGGGTATAGGTTATGGTACAACAACGGATTAGGGTGAGCATACGTGTTAGGGTACGGGTTAGTGTTAGTGTACGGGATAGGATTAGGGGATGGGTTAGGGTAAGGTTTCGGGTAAGGGTTAGGTTTAGGGTTATTGTTATGGTTAGGGTTATGGGACGGGGACGGCTTAGGGTACAGGGTAGAGTACAACAACGATTTAGGGTGAGCGTACGTATTAGGGAACGGGTTAGTGTTAGCGTACGGGTTAGGATTAGGGGACGGTTTTGGGTAAGGCTTCGGGTAAGGCTTAGGTTTAGGGTTAGGGTTAGGGATAAGGTTAGGGTTAGGGGACGGGGACCGTTTAGGGTACAGGTTAGGGTACGACAACGGTTTAGGGTGAGCGTATGAGTTAGGGTATGGGTTAGTGTTAGCGTACGGTTTAGGAATTGGGGGGAGTTAGGGTAAGGCTTCGGGTAAGGGTTAGGGTTAGGGTTAGGGTTAGGGGACGGGGACGGTTTAGGGTACAGGTTAGGGTTAGGGTTAGGGTTAGGGTTAGGGTTAGGGGACAGGGACGGTTTAGGGTACAGTTTAGGGTACCACAAAGGTTTAGGGTGAGCGTACATGTTAGGGTACGGGTTAGTGTTAGCGTACGGGTTAGTAGTAGGGGACGGGTTAGGGTAAGGCTTCAGGTAACGGTTAGTGTTAGGGTTACGTTTTGGGTTAGGGTTAGGGGACGGGGATGGTTTAGGGTACAGGTTAGTGTACGACAACGGTTTAGGGTGAGCGAACGTGTTAGGGTATGGGTTAGTTTTAGCGTACGGGTTAGGATTAGGTGACGGGTTGCTGTAAGGCTTCAGGTAAGGTTTAGTGTTAGGGTTAGGGTTAGGGGACGGGTCGGTTTAGGGTACAGGTTAGTGTACGACAAGAGATTAGGGTGAGCGTACGTGTTAGGGTACGGGTTAGTGTTACCGTACGGGTTAGGATTAGGGGACAATTTAGGGTAAGGCTTCGGGTAAGGTTTAGAGTTATGGTTAGGGTGTGGGTTAGGGTTAGGAGACGGGGATGGTTTAGGGTACAGGTTAGTGTACGGCAACCGTTTAGGATGAGTGTACGTGTTAGGGTACGGGTAAGAGTTAGCGTACGGGTTAGGATTAAGGGACGTATTAGGGTAAGGCTTCGGGTAAGGGTTAGGTTTAGAGTTAGGGTTAAGGTTAGGGTTAGGGGATGGGGACGGTTTAGGGTACAGGTTAGGGTACAACAACGGTTTAGGGTGAGCGTACGTGTTAGGGTATGTATTAGTTTTAGCGTACGGTTTAGGATTAGGTTACGGGTTAAGGTAAGGCTTCGTGTAAGGGCTAGGGTTAGGGTTAGGGTTAGGGTTAGGGGACGGGGATGGTTTAGGGTACAGGTTAGGGTACGACAACGGTTTAGGGTGAGCGCACGTGTTAGTGTACGGGTTAGTGTTAGCCTACGGTTTAGGATTAGGGGACGGGTTAGGTTAAGGCTTCGGTTAAGGGTTAGGTTTAGGGTTAGGGTTAGGGTTAGGGGACGGGGATGGTTTAGGGTACATGTTAGGGTATGACAACGATTTAAGGTGAGCGTATGTGTTAGGGTATGGTTTATTGTTAGCGTACGGGTTAGGATTATGGGACGGGTTAGGGTAAGGCTACAGGTAAGGGTTAGGGTTAGGGTTTGTGTTAGGGGACAGGGACGGGGACGGGGACGGTTTAATGTACAGGTTAGGGTACAACAACGGTTTAGGGTGAGCGTACGTGTTAGGGAACGGTTTAGTGTTAGCATACGGGTTAGGATTAGGGGACGTGTTAGTGTAAGGCTTTGGGTAAGGTTTAGGCTTAGGGTTAGGGTTAGGGATAGGGGACGGGTACGGGGGCAGTTTAGGGTACAGGTTAGGGTACGACAACAGTTTAGGTTGAGCGTACATGTTAGGGTACGGGTTAGTGTTAGCGTAGGGGTTAGGATTAGGGGACGTGTTAGGGTAAGGCTTCGTGTAAGGGTTAGGGTTTGGGTTAGGGTTAGGGTTAGGGGATGGGGACGGTTAGGGTACAGGTTAGGGTACAACAACGGTTTAGGTTGAGCGTACGTGTTAGGGTACGAGTTAGTGTTAGCGTACGGGTTAGGATTAGGGGACGGTTTAGGGTAAGGCTTCGGGTAAGTGTTAGGGTAAGGGTTAGGGGACGGGGACGGTTTACGGTACAGGTTAGTGTACGACAACAGATTAGGGTGAGCGTACGTGTTAGGGTATGGCTTAGTGTTAGGGTACGGGTTAGGATTTGGGGACGGGTTAAGGTAAGGTTTCGGGTAAGGGTTTGTCTTAGGGTTAGGGTTAGGGGTAGGGTTAGGGGACGGGGACCGTTTAGGGTACAGGTTAGGGTACAAAAACGGTTTAGGGTGAGCGTACGTTTTAGGGTATGTGTTAGTGTTAGAGTACGGGTTAGGATTAGGGGGCGGGTTAGGGTAAGGCTTCGGGTAAGTGTTAGGTTAAGGATTAGGGTTAGGGGACGGTGACGGTTTAGGGTACAGGTTAGGGTACGACAACGGTTTAGGGTGAGCGCAGGTGTTAGAGTACGGGTTAGTGTTTGCGTATGGGTTAGGATTAGGGGACGGTTTAGTGTAAGGCTTCGGGTAAGGGTTAGCGTTAGGGTTACGGTTAGGGGCCGGGGACGGTTTAGGGTACAGGTTAGGGTATGACAACTGTTTAGGGTGAGCGTACGTGTTAGGGTACGTGTTTGTGTTAGCGTACAGGTTAGGATTAGGTGACGGGTTAGGGGAAGGCTTCGGGTAAGGGTTAGGGTTAGGGTTAGGGTTAGTGGCCGGGTACAGGGACAGTTTAGAGTACAGGTTAGGGTATGACAACGGTTTAGGGTGAGCGTACGTGTTAGGGTATGGGTTAGGGTTAGCGTACCGTTTAGGATTATGAGACGGGTTAGGGGAAGGCTTCGGGTAAGGGTTAGGGTTAGGGTTAGGGTTAGGTTTAGGGGACGGAGACGGTTTAAGTTACAGGTTAGGGTATGACCACGGTTTAGGGTGAGCGTACGTGTTAGGGTACGGGTTAGTGTTAGCGTACTGGTTAGGATTAGGGGACGGATTAGGGTAAGGTTTCGGGTAAGTGTTAGGCTTAGTGTTAGGGTTAGGGTCCGGGGACGGTTTAGGATACAGGTTAGTGTACGACAACTGTTTAGGGTCAGTGTACGTGTTAGGGCACGGGTTAGTGTTAGGGTACGGATTAGGATTAGGGGACGGGTTAGGGTAAGCCTTCGGGTACGGGTTAGTGTTAGGTTTAGGGTCAGGGTTAGGGTTAGGACACGGGGACGGGCACGGTTTAGGGTACAGGTTAGGGTACGACAATGGTTTAGGGTGATCGTACGTGTTAGGGTACGGGTTAGTGTTTGCGTACGGGTTAGGATTAGGGGACGGGATAGGGTACGGTTTCGGGTAAGGGTTAGGGTTAGGGTTATGGTACGGGGACAGTTTAGGGTACAGGTTAGCGTACGCCACGGGTTTAGGGTGAGCATACGTTTTAGGGCAATGGTTATGTTAGCGTACGGTTTAAGATTAGGGGGCGGGTTAGGTTAAGGCTTCAGATACGGGTTAGATTTAGGGTTAGGTTTAGGGTTAGGGTTAGGGGATGGGGATGGTTTAGGGTACAGGTTCGCATACGACCAAGGTTTAGGGTGAGTGTACGTGTTAGCATACGGGTTAGTGTTAGCGTACGGGTTAGGATTAGGGAACGGGTTAGAGTAAGGCTTCGGGTAAGGGTTAGTGTTAGGGTTAGGGTTAGGGGACGGGGACGGTTTAGGGTACATGTTAGTGTACGACAACGGTTTAGGGTGAGCGTACGTGTTAAGGCACGGGTTAGTGTTAGTGTACGTGTTAGATTTAGGGGACGGGTTAGGGTAAGGCTTCGGGTAAGGGTTAGGGCTAGGATTAGGGTTAGGGTTAGTGTTACGGGATGGGGACGTTTTAGGGTACAGGTTAAGGTACGACAACGGTTTAGGGTGAGTGTTCGTGTTAGGGTACGGGTTAGTGTTAGCGGATGTGTGCGGATTATGCGACGGGTTAGGGTAATGCTTCGGGTAAGGGTTAGGGTTTGTGTTAGGGTTAGGGTTAGGGGAGGGGGACGGTTTAGTGTACCGGTTAGGGTACGAAAACGGTTTAGGGTGAGCGTACGAGTTAGGGCATGGGTTATTGTTAGCGTACAGTTTCAGATTAGGGGACGGGTTAGGGTAAGGCTTCGGGTAAGGATGAGGGTTAGTGTTAGGGTTAGGGTGAGGGTTAGGGGGCGGGGACTGTTTAGGGTACAGGTTAGGGTACAACAACGGTTTAGGTTGAGCGTACGTGTTAGGGTACGAGTTAGTGTTAGCGTACGGGTTAGGATTAGGGGACGGTTTAGGGTAAGACTTCGGGTAAGTGTTAGGGTTAGGGTTAGGGTCTGGGGACGGTTTAGGATACAGGTTAGTGTACGACAACTGTTTAGGGTGAGTGTACGTGTTAGGGCACGGGTTAGTGTTAGCGTACGGATTAGGATTAGGGGACGGGTTAGGGTAAGGCTTCGGGTACGGGTTAGTGTTAGGTTTAGGGTTAGGAGACGGGGACGGGCACGGTTTAGGGTACAGGTTAGGGTACGACAACGGTTTAGGGTGAGCGTACGTGTTAGGGTACGGGTTAGTGTTTGCGTACGGGTTAGGATTAGGGGACGGGATAGGGTACGGTTTCGGGTAAGGGTTAGGGTTAGGTTTATGGTACGGGGACGGTTTAGGGTACAGGTTAGCGTACGCCAACGTTTTAGGGTGAGCATACGTTTTAGGGCAATGGTTAGTGTTAGTGTACGGTTTCAGATTAGGGGGCGGGTTAGGTTAAGGCTTCGGATACGGGTTAGATTTAGGGTTAGATTTAGGGTTAGTGTTAGGGAATGGGGATGGTTTAGGGTACAGGTTCGCATACGACCAAGGTTTAGGGTGAGCGTACGTGTTAGGGTACGGGTTAGTGTTAGCGTACGTTTTAGGATTAGGGGACGGGTTAGGGTAAGGCTTCGGGTAAGGGTTAGGCTTAGGGTTAAGGTTAGGGTTAGGGTTAGGTGACGGGGACGGTTTAGTATACAGGTTAGAGTACGACAACGGTTTAGGATGAGCATACGTGTTAGGGCACGGGTTAGTGTTAGCGTACGGGTTAGGATTAGGGGACGGGTTAGGGTAAGGCTTCAGGTAAGGGTTAGGGTTAGGGCTAGGGTTAGGGGACGGGGAAGGTTTAAGGTACAGCTTAGGGCAAGACAACGGTTTAGGGTGAGCGTACGTGTTAGGGTACGGGTTAGTGTTAGCGTAAGGGTTAGGATTAGGAGACGTGAGAGGGTAAGGCTTCAGGTAAGGGTTAGTGTTCGGGTTGGGTTAGGGTTAGGGTTAGGGGACGGGGACGGTTTAGGGTACAGGTTAGAGTACGACAATGGTTTAGGGTGAGCGTACGTGTTAGGGTACGGGTTAGTGTTAGCGTACGGGTTAGGATTATGGGACAGGTTAGAGTAAGGCTTCGGGTAAGGGTTAGGGTTAGGTTTAGGGGACGGGGACGGGGAAGGGGACGGTTTAGGGTACAGGTTAGGGTACGAAAACGGTTTAGGGTGAGCGTACATGTTAGAGTACGGTTTCGTGTTAGCATAAGGCTTAGGATTAGGAGACGGTTTATGGTAAGGCTTCGGGTAAGGGTTAGGGTTAGGGTTAAGGTTAGGGTTAGGGTTAGGGTTAGGGTTAGGGGACGGTTTAGGGTACAGTTTAGGGTACGACAACATTTTAGGGTGAGCGTACGTGTTAGGGCACGGGTTAGTGGTAGCGTACGGGTTAGGGTTATGGGACGGGTTAGGGTAAGGCTTCGGGTAAGGGTTAGGGTTTGTGTTAGGGTTAGGGTTAGGGGACGGGGACGGTTTAGTGTACCAGTTAGGGTACGACAACGGTTTAGGGTGAGCGTACGATTTAGGGCATGGGTTATTGTTAGCGTAGAGTTTCAGATTAGGGGACGGGTTAGGGTAAGGCTTCGTGTAAGGATGAGTGTTAGTGTTAGGGTTAGGGTGAGGGTTAGGGGGCGGGGACGGTTTAGGGAACAGGATAGTGTACGACAATGGTTTAGGGTGAGCGTACATCTTAGGGTACGGCTTAGTGTTAGCGTACGGATTAGGATTAGGGGATGGGTTAGTGTAAGGCTTCGGGTAAGAGTTAGGGTTAGGGTTAGGGTTAGGGGATGTGGACGGTTTAGGGTACAGGTTAGGTTACGACAACGGTTTAGGGTGAGCGTACGTGTTAGGGTACGGGGTAGTTTTAGAGTATGGGTTAGGATTAGGGGATGTGTTAGGGTAAGGCTTCGGGTAAGGGTTAGGGTTAATGTTAGGGTTAGGAGACGGGGATGGTTTAGGGTACAGGTTAAGGTACGACCACGGTTTATGGTGAGCGTACGTGTTAGCGTATGGGTTAGTGTTAGCGTATGGTTTAGGATTAGGGAACGGGTTAGGGTAAGGCTTCGGGAAAGGGTTAGGGGACGGGGACGGGGACGGTTTAGGGTACAGGTTAGGGTACGACAACGGATTAGGGTGAGCGTAGGTTTTAGGGCACGGTTTATTGTTAGTATACGGGTTAGGATTAGGGGACGGTTTAGTGTAAGGCTTTGGGTAAGGTTTAGGTTTAGGGTCAGGGTTAGGATTAGGGGACGGGGACGGGGGCAGTTTAGGGTACAGGTTAGGGTACGACACTGGTTTAGGTTGAGCGCACGTGTTAGGGTATGGGTTAGAGTTAGCGTACGGGTTAGGATTAGGGGACGTGTTAGGGTAAGGCTTCGGGTAAGGGTTAGGTTTAGGGTTAGGGTTAGGGTTAGGGGACGGGGACGGGGACGGTTTAGGGTACAGGTTAGGGTACGACAACGGTTTAGGGTGAGCGTACGTGTTAGGGTACGGGTTAGTGTTAGCGTACGGGTTAGGATTAGGGGACGGGTTAGGGTAAGGCTTTGGGTAAGGTTTACGGTTAGGGTTAGGGTTAGGGTTAGGGGATGGGAATGGGGATGGTTTAGGGTAAAGTTTACGGTACGACAACGGTTTAGGGTGAGCGTACGTGTTAGGGTACGGGTTAGTGTTAGCGTACGGGTTAGGATTAGGGGACAGTTTAGGGTAAGGATTCGGGTAAGGTTTAGAGTTATGGTTAGGGTGTGGGTTAGGGTTAGGGGACGGGGATGGTTTAGGGTACAGGTTAGGGTACGACAACGGTTTAGGATGAGCGCACGTGTTAGTGTACGGGTAAGTGTTAGCCTACGGTTTAGGATTAGGGGACGGGTTAGGTTAAGGCTTCGGTTAAGGGTTAGGTTTAGGGTTAGGGTTAGGGTTAGGGGACGGGGATGGTTTAGGGTACATGTTAGGGTATGACAACGATTTAAGGTGAGCGTATGTGTTATGGTACGGTTTATTGTTAGCGTACGGGTTAGGATTATGGGACGGGTTAGGGTAAGGCTACGGGTAAGGGTTAGGGTTAGGGTTAGTGTTAGGGCACAGGGACGGGGATGGGGACGGTTTAATGTACAGGTTAGGGTACAACAACGGTTTAGGGTGAGCGTACGTGTTAGGGCACGGTTTAGTGTTAGCATACGGGTTAGGATTAGGGGACGTGTTAGTGTAAGGCTTTGGGTAAAGTTTAGGCTTAGGGTTAGGGTTAGGTATAGGGGACGGGTACGGGGGCAGTTTAGGGTACAGGTTAGGGTACGACAACAGTTTAGGTTGAGCGTACATGTTAGGGTACGGGTTAGTGTTTGCGTAGGGGTTAGGATTAGGGGACGTGTTAGGGTAAAGCTTCGTGTAAGGGTTAGGGTTTGGGTTAGGGTTAGGGTTAGGGGATGGGGACGGTTTAGGGTACAGGTTAGGGTACAACAACGGTTTAGGTTGAGCGTACGTGTTAGGGTACGAGTTAGTGTTAGCGTACGGGTTAGGATTAGGGGACGGTTTAGGGTAAGGCTTCGGGTAAGTGTTAGGGTAAGGGTTAGGGGACGGGGACGGTTTACGGTACAGGTTAGTGTACGACAACAGATTAGGGTGAGCGTACGTGTTAGGGTATGGCTTAGTGTTAGGGTATGGGTTAGGATTTGGGGACGGGTTAGGGTAAGGTTTCGGGTAAGTGATAGGCTTAGGGTTAGGGTTAGGGTTAGGGTTAGGGGACGGGGACCGTTTAGGGTACAGGTTAGGGTACGAAAACGGTTTAGGGTGAGCGTACGTTTTAGGGTATGTGTTAGTGTTAGAGTATGGGTGAGCATTAGGGGGCGGGTTATGGTAAGGCTTCAGGTAAGTGTTAGGTTAAGGATTAGGGTTAGGGGACGTTGACGGTTTAGGGTACAGGTTAGGGTACGACAACGGTTTAGGGTGAGCGCAGGTGTTAGAGTACGGGTTAGTGTTTGCGTATGGGTTAGGATTAGGGGACGGTTTAGTGTAAGGCTTCGGGTAAGGGTTAGCGTTAGGGTTAGGGTTAGGGTTACGGTTAGGGGACGGGGACGGTTTAGGGTACAGGTTAGGGTATGACAACTGTTTAGGGTGAGCGTACGTGTTAGGGTACGTGTTAGTGTTAGCGTACAGGTTAGGATTAGGTGACGGGTTAGGGGAAGGCTTCGGGTAAGGGTTAGGGTTAGGGTTAGGGTTAGGGTTAGTGGCCGGGTACAGGGACAGTTTAGAGTACAGGTTAGGGTATGACAACGGTTTAGGGTGAGCGTACGTGTTAGGGTATGGGTTAGGGTTAGCGTACCGTTTAGGATTATGAGACGGGTTAGGGGAAGGCTTCGGGTAAGGGTTAGGGTTAGGGTTAGGGTTAGGGTTAGGGGACGGAGACGGTTTAACTTACAGGTTAGGGTACGACCACGGTTTAGGGTGAGCGTACGTGTTAGGGTACGGGTTAGTGTTAGCGTACTGGTTAGGATTAGGGGACGGATTAGGGTAAGGGTTCGGGTAAGTGTTAGGCTTAGTGTTAGGGTTAGGGTCCGGGGACGGTTTAGGATACAGGTTAGTGTACGACAACTGTTTAGGGTGAGTGTACGTGTTAGGGCACGGGTTAGTGTTAGGGTACGGATTAGGATTAGGGGACGGGTTAGGGTAAGCCTTCGGGTACGGGTTAGTGTTAGGTTTAGGGTCAGGGTTAGGGTTAGGACACGGGGACGGGCACGGTTTAGGGTACAGGTTAGGGTACGACAATGGTTTAGGGTGATCGTACGTGTTAGGGTACGGGTTAGTGTTTGCGTACGGGTTAGGATTAGGGGACGGGATAGGGTACGGTTTCGGGTAAGGGTTAGGGTTAGGGTTATGGTACGGGGACAGTTTAGGGTACAGGTTAGCGTACGCCAAGGGTTTAGGGTGAGCATACGTTTTAGGGCAATGGTTATGTTAGCGTACGGTTTAAGATTCGGGGGCGGGTTAGGTTAAGGCTTCAGATACGGGTTAGATTTAGGGTTAGGTTTAGGGTTAGGGTTAGGGGATGGGGATGGTTTAGGGTACAGGTTCGCATACGACCAAGGTTTAGGGTGAGTGTACGTGTTAGCATACGGGTTAGTGTTAGCGTACGGTTTAGGATTAGGGAACGGGTTAGAGTAAGGCTTCGGGTAAGGGTTAGTGTTAGGGTTAGGGTTAGGGGACGGGGACGGTTTAGGGTACATGTTAGTGTACGACAACGGTTTAGGGTGAGTGTATGTGTTAGGGCACGGGTTAGTGTTAGTGTACATGTTAGATTTAGGGGACGGGTTAGGGTAAGGCTTCGGGTAAGGGTTAGGGCTAGGGTTAGGGTTAGGGTTAGTGTTACGGGATGGGGACGTTTTAGGGTACAGGTTAAGGTACGACAACGGTTTAGGGTGAGTGTACGTGTTAGGGTACGGGTTAGTGTTAGCGGACGTGTGCGGATTATGCGACGGGTTAGGGTAATGCTTCGGGTAACGGTTAGGGTTTGTGTTAGGGTTAGGGTTAGGGGAGGGGGACGGTTTAGTGTACCGGTTAGGGTACGACAACGGTTTAGGGTGAGCGTACGAGTTAGGGCATGGGTTATTGTTAGCGTACAGTTTCAGATTAGGGGACGGGTTAGGGTAAGGCTTCGGGTAAGGATGAGGGTTAGTGTTAGGGTTAGGGTGAGGGTTAGGGGGCGGGGACTGTTTAGGGTACAGGTTAGGGTACAACAACGGTTTAGGTTGAGCGTACGTGTTAGGGTACGAGTTAGTGTTAGCGTACGGGTTAGGATTAGGGGACGGTTTAGGGTAAGGCTTCGGGTAAGTGTTAGGGTAAGGGTTAGGGGACGCGGACGGTTTACGGTACAGGTTAGTGTACGACAACAGATTAGGGTGAGCGTACGTGTTAGGGTATGGCTTAGTGTTAGGGTACGGGTTAGGATTTGGGGACGGGTTAGGGTAAGGTTTCGGGTAAGGGTTAGTCTTAGGGTTAGGGTTAGGGTTAGGGTTAGGGGACGGGGACCGTTTAGGGTACAGGTTAGGGTACGAAAACGGTTTAGGGTGAGCGTACGTTTTAGGGTATGTGTTAGTGTTAGAGTACGGGTTAGGATTAGGGGGCGGGTTAGGGTAAGGCTTCGGGTAAGTGTTAGGTTAAGGATTAGGGTTAGGGGACGGTGACGGTTTAGGGTACAGGTTAGGGTACGACAACGGTTTAGGGTGAGTGCAGGTGTTAGAGTACGGGTTAGTGTTTGCGTATGGGTTAGGATTAGGGGACGGTTTAGTGTAAGGCTTCGGGTAAGGGTTAGCGTTAGGGTTACGGTTAGGGGACGGGGACGGTTTAGGGTACAGGTTAGGGTATGACAACTGTTTAGGGTGAGCGTACGTGTTAGGGTACGTGTTAGTGTTAGCGTACAGGTTAGGATTAGGTGACGGATTAGGGTAAGGCTTCGGGTAAGGGTTAGGGTTAGGGTTAGGGTTAGGGTTAGTGGCCGGGGACAGGGACAGTTTAGAGTACAGGTTAGGGTATGACAACGGTTTAGGGTGAGCGTACGTGTTAGGGTATGGGTTAGGGTTAGCGTACCGTTTAGGATTATGAGACGGGTTAGGGGAAGGCTTCGGGTAAGGGTTAGGGTTAGGGTTAGGGTTAGGGTTAGGGGCCGGAGACGGTTTAAGTTACAGGTTCGGGTACGACCACGGTTTAGGGTGAGCGTACGTGTTAGGGTACGGGTTAGTGTTAGCGTACTGGTTAGGATTAGGGGACAGATTAGGGTAAGGGTTCGGGTAAGTGTTAGTTTTAGTGTTAGGGTTAGGGTTAGGGTTAGGGTCCGGGGACGGTTTAGGATACAGGTTAGTGTACGACAACTGTTTAGGGTGAGTGTATGTTTTAGGGCACGGGTTAGTGTTAGCGTACGGATTAGGATTAGGGGACGGGTTAGGGTAAGGCTTCGGGTACGGGTTAGTGTTAGGTTTAGGGTTAGGAGACGGGGACGGGCACGGTTTAGGGTACAGGTTAGGGTACGACAACGGTTTAGGGTGAGCGTACGTGTTAGGGTACGGGTTAGTGTTTGCGTACGGGTTAGGATTAGGGGACGGGATAGGGTACGGTTTCGGGTAAGGGTTAGGGTTAGGGTTATGGTACGGGGACGGTTTAGGGTACAGGTTAGCGTACGCCAACGGTTTAGGGTGAGCATACGTTTTAGGGCAATGGTTAGTGTTAGTGTACGGTTTCAGATTAGGGGGCGGGTTAGGTTAAGGCTTCGGATACGGGTTAGATTTAGGGTTAGATTTAGGGTTAGGGTTAGGGAATGGGGATGGTTTAGGGTACAGGTTCGCATACGACCAAGGTTTAGGGTGAGCGTACGTGTTAGGGTACGGGTTAGTGTTAGCGTACGTTTTAGGATTAGGGGACGGGTTAGGGTAAGGCTTCGGGTAAGGGTTAGGCTTAGGGTTAAGGTTAGGGTTAGGGGACGGGGACGGGGACGGTTTAGGATACAGGTTAGAGTACGACAACGGTTTAGGATGAGCATACGTGTTAGGGCACGGGTTAGTGTTAGCGTACGGGTTAGGATTAGGGGACGGGTTAGGGTAAGGCTTCGGGTAAGGGTTAGGGTTAGGGCTAGGGTTAGTGGATGGGGATGGTTTAAGGTACAGCTTAGGGTAAGACAACGGTTTAGGGTGAGCGTACGTGTTAGGGTACGGGTTAGTGTTAGCGTACGGGTTAGGATTAGGAGACGTGATAGGGTAAGGCTTCAGGTAAGGGTTAGTGTTCGGGTTGGGTTAGGGTTAGGGTTAGGGGACGGGGACGGTTTAGGGTACAGGTTAGAGTACGACAATGGTTTAGGGTGAGCGTACGTGTTAGGGTACGGGTTAGTGTTAGCGTACGGGTTAGGATTATGGGACAGGTTAGAGTAAGGCTTCGGGTAAGTGTTAGGGTTAGGTTTAGGGGACGGGGACGGGGAAGGGGACGGTTTAGGGTACAGGTTAGGGTACAAAAACGGTTTAGGGTGAGCGTACATGTTAGAGTACGGTTTCGTGTTAGCATAAGGCTTAGGATTAGGAGACGGTTTATGGTAAGGCTTCGGGTAAGGGTTAGGGTTAGGGTTAAGGTTAGGGTTAGGGTTAGGGTTAGGGTTAGGGTACAGTTTAGGGTACGACAACGTTTTAGGGTGAGCGTACGTGTTAGGGCACGGGTTAGTGTTAGCGTACGGGTTAGGATTATGGGACGGGTTAGGGTAAGGCTTCGGGTAAGGGTTAGGGTTTGTGTTAGGGTTAGGGTTAGGGGACGGGGACGGTTTAGTGTACCAGTTAGGGTACGACAACGGTTTAGGGTGAGCGTACGAGTTAGGGCATGGGTTATTGTTAGCGTACAGTTTCAGATTAGGGGACGGGTTAGGGTAAGGCTTCGTGTAAGGATGAGTGTTAGTGTTAGGGTTAGGGTGAGGGTTAGGGGGCGGGGACGGTTTAGGGAACAGGATAGTGTACGACAATGGTTTAGGGTGAGCGTACGTGTTAGGGTACGGGTTAGTGTTAGTGTACGGGTTAGGATTAGGGGACGGGTTAGGGGAAGGCTTTGGGTAAGGTTTAGGGTTAGGGTTAGGTTTAAGGTTAGGGGACGGGGACGGTTTAGGGTACAGGTTAGGGTACGACAACAGTTTAGGGTGAGCGTACGTGTTAGGTAAGTGTTAGTGTTAGCGTACGGGTTAGGATTAGGGAACGGGTTAGTGTAAGGCTTTGGGTAAGGCTTAGGGTTAGGGTTAATGTTAGGGTTAGGGCATGGGTATGGTTTAGTGTACAGGTTAGGGTACGACAATGGTTTAGGTTGAACGTACGTGTTAGGGGACGGGTTAGTGTCAGCGTACCGGTTAGGATTAAGGGACGGGTTAGTGTAAGGCTTTGGGTAAGGGTTAGGGTTAGGGTTAGGGTTAGAGGGCAGGGACGGGGATGGTTAAGGGTACAGGTTAGGGTACAACAATGGTTTAGGGTGAGCGTACATGTTAGGGTACAAGTTAGTGTTAGCGTACAGGTTTGGATTATGGGACGGGTTAGGTTAAGGCTTCGGGTAAGGGTTAGGGTTAGGGTTAGGTTTAGGGTTAGGGGAGCGGAAGGTTTAGGGTACAGGTTAAGGTAGGACAACAGTTTAGGGTGAGCCTACGTGTTAGGGTGCGTTTTAGCGTTAGCTTACGGGTTACGATTAGGGTACGGGTTAGGGTAAGGTTTTGGGTAAGGGTTAGGTTTAGGGTTAGGGTTAAGGTTAGGGTTAGGTATGGCTTAGGGTTAGGTTTTGGGGACGGGGACGGTTTAGGGTACAGGTTACGGTAGGACAACGGTTTAGGGTGAACGTACATGTTATGTCATGGGTTAGAGTTAGCGTACGGGTTAGGATTAGGGGACGGGTTAGGTTAAGGCTTCGGGTAAGTGTTAGGGTTAGGGTTAGGGTTAGGCTTAGTGGACGGGGACGGTTTAGGGTACAGGTTAGGGTACGACAACGGTTTAGGGTGAGGGTACGTGTTAGGGTAGAGGTTACTGTTAGCGTACGGGTTAGGATTAGGGTACGGGTTAGGGTAAGGCTTCGGGGAAGTGTTAGGGTTAAGGTTAGTGTTAGGGTTAGGGTTAGGGGAAGGGGACGGTTTAGGGTACAGGTTAGGGTACGACAACTCTTTAGGGTGAGCATACGTGTTAGGGTACGGGTTAGTGTTAGCGTACAGGTTAGGATTAGGGGACGGGTTAGGGTAAGGCTTCGGGTAAGGGTTACAGTTAGGGTTAGGGTAAGGGTTAGGGAACAGGGACGGTTTAGGGTACAGGTTAGGGTACGACAACGGTTTAGGGTGAGCATACGTGTTAGGGTACGTGTTAGTGTCAGCGTACGGGTTAGGAGTAGAGGACGGGTTAGGGTAAGGCTTCGGGTAAGGATTAGAGTTAGGGTTAGGGTTAGGGTTAGGGGACGGGGAAGGGGAAGGTTTAGGGTACAGGTTAGGGTACGACAACAGTTTAGGGTGAGTGTACGTGTTAGGGTACGGGTTAGTGTTAGCGTACGGGTTATCATTAGGGGACCGGTTAGTGTAAGGCTTCGGGTAAGTGTTAGTGTTAGAGTTAGGGTTAGGGTTAGGGGACAGGGATGGTTTAGCTTCAGGTTAGGGTACAGCAACGGTTTAGGGTGAGCGTACGTGTTAGGGTATGGGTTAGAGTTAGAGTACGGGTTAGGAGTAGGGGACGTGTTAGGGTAAGGCTCCGGGTAAGGGTTAGGTTTAGGGTTAGTGTTAGGGTTAGGGGACGGGGAAGGGGACGGTTTAGGGTACAGGTTAGGGTACGTCAACAGTTTAGGGTGAGTGTACGTGTTAGGGTATGGGTTAGTGTTAGCGTACGGGTTATCATTAGGGGACCGGTTAGTGTAAGGCTTCGGGTAAGTGTTGGTGTTAGGGTTAGGGTTAGGGTTAGGGGACAGGGATGGTTTAGATTACAGGTTATGGTACGGCAACGGTTTAGGGTGAGCGTACGTGTTAGGGTACGGGTTAGCGTTAGAGTACGGGTTAGGAATAGGGGACGTGTTAGGGTAAGGCTCCGGGTAAGGGTTAGGTTTAGGGTTTGGGTTAGGGGACGGAGACGGGGCCGGGAACAGTTTAGGGTACAGGTTAGGGTACGACAACGGTTTAGGGTGAGCATACGTGTTAGGGTACGGGTTAGTGTTAGCGTACGGTTTAGCATTGGGGACGGTTTAGGTTAAGGCTTCGGGTAAAGGTTAGGGTTAGGGTTAGGATTAGGGATAGGGAACGGGGACGGTTTAGGGTACAGGTTAGGGTACGACAACGGTTTTTGGTGAGCGTACGTGTTAGGGTACGGGTTAGTGTTAGCGTACGGGTTAGGATTAGGGAATGGGTTAGGGTAAGGCTTCGGGTAAGGGTTAGGTTTAGATTTAGGGTTAGGGTTAGTGTTAGGGTTAGGGTTAGGGTACGGCGACGGTTTAGGGTACAGGTAATGGTACGACAACGGTTTAGAGTGAGCGTACACTTAGGGTACGGTTTAGTGTTAGCGTACGGGTTAGGATTAAGGGATGGGTTAGGGTAAGGCTTTGGGTAAGGGTTAGGGTTAGGGTTAGGGGACGGGGACGGGGACAGGGACGGTTTAGGGTAGAGGTTAAGGTACGACAACTGTTTAGGGTGAGCGTAAGTGTTAGGGTACGGGTTAGTGTTAGCGTACGGGTTAGGATTAGGGCACGGTTTAGGGTAAGGTTTCGGGTAAGGGTTAGGGTTAGGGTTAGGGTTAGGGGACGGGGACGGTTTAGGATACAGGTTAGGGTACGAAAACAGTTTATGGTGAGCGTACGTGTTAGGTTACGGGTTAGTGTTAGCGTACGGGTTAGGATTCGGGAACGGATTAGGGTACGGCTTCGGGTAAGGGTTAGGTTTAGAGTTAGGGTTAGGGTTAGGGTTAGGGGACGGGGACGGGTTAGGGTACAGCTTACGGTATGACAACGGTGTAGTGTGAGCGTACGTGTTAGCGTACGGTTTATTGTTAGCGTACGGGTTAGGATTAGGGGACGGGTTAGAGTAAGGATTCGGGTAAGGTTTAGGGTTAGGGTTAGTGTTAGTGGATGGGGACGGGTACGGGGACGGTTTAGTGTACAGGTTAGGGTACGACAAAGGTTTAGGGTGAGCGTACGTATTAGGGTACAGCTTAGTGTTAGCGTACGAGTTACGATTAGGGGACGGGTTAGGGTAAGACTTCGGGTAAGGGTTAGGGTTAGGGTTAGGAGATGGGGACGGTTTAGGGTACAGGTTAGGGTACGAAAAGGGTTTATGGTGAGCGTACATGTTAGAGTACGAGTTAGTGTTAGCGTACGGGTTAGGATTAGGGGACGGGTTAGTGTAAGGCTTCGGGTAAGTGTTAGGGTTAGGGTTAGGGGAAAGGGACGGGGACGGTTTAGGGTACAGGTTAGGGTACGACAACGGTTTATGGTGAGCGTACGTGTTAGCGTACGGGTTAGGATTAGGGAACGGGTTAGGGTAAGGCTTCGGGTAAGGGTTAGTGTTAGGTTTAGGGTTAGGGGACGGGGACGGTTTAGGGTACATGTTAGTGTACGACAACGGTGTAGGGTGCGCGTACGTGTTAGGGCACGCGTTAGTGTTAGTGTACGTGTTAGATTTAGGGGACGGGTTAGGGTAAGGCTTCGGGTAAGGGTTAGGGCTAGGGTTAGGGTTAGGGTTAGTGTTACGGGATGGGGACGGTTTAGGGTACAGGTTAAGGTACGACAACGGTTTAGGGTGAGTGTAAGTGTTAGGGTACGGGTTAGTGTTAGCGGACGTGTGCGGATTATGCGACGGGTTAGGGTAATGCTTCGGGTAAGGGTTAGGGTTTGTGTTAGGGTTAGGGTTAGGGGACGGGGACGGTTTAGTGTACCAGTTAGGGTACGACAACGGTTTAGGGTGAGCGTACGAGTTAGGGCATGGGTTATTGTTAGCGTACAGTTTCAGATTAGGGGACGGGTTAGGGTAAGGCTTCGAGTAAGGATGAGGGTTAGTGTTAGGGTTAGGGTGAGGGTTAGGGGGCGGGGACGGTTTAGGGAACAGGATAGTGTACGACAATGGTTTAGGGTGAGCGTACATCTTAGGGTACGGCTTAGTGTTAGCGTACGGTATAGGATTAGGGGACGGGTTAGTGTAAGGCTTCGGGTAAGAGTTAGGTTTAGGGTTAGGGTTAGGGGATGTGGACGGTTTAGGGTACAGGTTAGGTTACGACAACGGTTTAGGGTGAGCGTACGTGTTAGGGTACGGGGTAGTTTTAGAGTACGGGTTAGGATTAGGGGATGTGTTAGGGTAAGGCTTCGGGTAAGGGTTAGGGTTAATGTTAGGGTTAGGGGACGGGGATGGTTTAGGGTACAGGTTAAGGTATGACCACGGTTTATGGTGAGCGTACATGTTAGCGTATGGGTTAGTGTTAGCGTATGGTTTAGGATTAGGGAACGGGTTAGGGTAAGGCTTCGGGAAAGGGTTAGGGTTAGGGTTAGGGGACGGGGACGGGGACGGGGCCGGTTTAGGGTACAGGTTAGGGTACGACAACGGTTTAGGGTGAGCGTACATTTTAGGGTAGGTGTCAGTGTTAGTGTACGGTTTAGGATTACGGGACGGGTTAGTGTAAGGCTTTGGGTAAGGTTTAGGGTTAGGGTCAGGGTTAGGATTAGGGGACGGGGATGGGGGCAGTTTAGGGTACAGGTTAGGGTACGACAATGGTTTAGGTTGAGCGCACGTGTTAGGGTATGGGTTAGTGTTAGCGTACGGGTTAGGATTAGGGGACGAGTTAGGGTAAGGCTTCGGGTAAGGGTTAGGTTTAGGGTTAGGGTTAGGGTTAGGGGACGGGGACGGGGACGGTTTAGGGTACAGGTTAGGGTACGACAACGGTTTAGGGTGAGCGTACGTGTTAGGGTACGGGTTAGTGTTAGCGTACGGGTTAGGATTAGGGGACGGGTTAGGGTAAGGCTTTGGGTAAGGTTTAGGATTAGGGTTAGGGTTAGGGTTAGGGGATGGGAATGGGGATGGTTTAGGGTACAGTTTACGGTACGACAACAGTTTAGGGTGAGCGTACGTGTTAGGGTACGGGTTAGTGTTAGCGTACGGGTTAGGATTAGGGGACGGGTTAGGGTAAGGCTTCGGGTAAGTGTTAGGGTTAGGGTTAGGCTTAGGGTTAGGGAATGGGGACGGTTTAGGGTACAAGTTAGGGTAGGACAACGGTTTATGCTGAGCGTACGTGTTAGGGTATGGGTTAGTGTTAGCGTACGGGTTAGGATTAGGGGACGGTTTAGGGTAAGGCTTCGGGTAAGGTTTAGAGTTATGGTTAGGGTGTGGGTTAGGGTTAGGGGATGGGGATGGTTTAGGGTACAGGTTAGGGTACGACAACGGTTTAGGGTGAGCATACGTGTTAGGGTACGGGTTAGTGATAGCGTACGCTTAAGGATTAGGGAACGGTTTAGGGTAAGGCTTCGGGTAAGGGTTAGGGTTAGGGGACGGGGATGGGGACGGGAACGGTTTAGGGTACAGGTTAGGGTACGACAACGGTTTAGGATGAGTGTACGTGTTAGGGTATGGGTAAGAGTTAGCGTACGATTTAGGATTAAGGGACGTGTTAGTGTAAGGCTTCGGGTAAGGGTTAGGTTTAGGTTTAGGGTTAGGGTTAGGGGGCGGGGACGGGGACGGTTTAGGGTACAGGTTAGGGTATGACAACGGTTTAGTGTGAGAGTATGTGTTAGGGTACGGGTTAGTGTTAGCGTACGTGATAGGATTAGGGGACGGGTTAGGGTAAGGCTTCCGTAAGGGTTAGGGTTTGGGTTAGGGTTAGTGTTACGGGACGGGGACGGTTTAGGGTACAGGTTAGGGTAGGACAACGGTTTATGGTGAGCGTACGTGTTAGGGTACGGGTTAGTGTTAGCGTACGGATTAGGATTAGGAAACGTATTAGGGTAAGGCTTCGGGTAAGGGTTAGGTTTAGAGTTAGGGTTAGGGTTAGGGTTAGGGGATGGGGACGGTTTAGGGTACAGATTAGGGTACGACAACGGTTTAGGGTGAGTGTACGTGTTAGGGTATGTATTAGTTTTAGCGTACGGTTTAGGATTAGGTTACGGGTTAAGGTAAGGCTTCGGTTAAGGGTTAGGTTTAGGGTTAGGGTTAGGGTTAGGGGACGGGGATGGTTTAGGGTACATGTTAGGGTATGACAACGATTTAAGGTGAGCGTATGTGTTAGGGTACGGTTTATTGTTAGCGTACGGGTTAGGATTATGGGACGGGTTAGGGTAAGGCTTCGGGAAAGGGTTAGGGTTAGGGTTAGGGTTAGGGGACGGGGACGGGGACGGTTTAGGGTACAGGTTAGGGTACGTCAACGGATTAGGGTGAGCGTAGATTTTAGGGCACGGTTTAGTGTTAGTATACAGGTTAGATTTAGGGGACGGGTTAGTGTAAGGCTTTGGGTAAGGTTCAGGGTTAGGGTCAGGTTTAGGATTAGGGGACGGGGACGGGGGCAGTTTACGGTACAGGTTAGGGTACGACAATGGTATAGGTTGAGCGCACGTGTTAGGGTATGGATTAGTATTAGCGTACGGGTTAGGATTAGGGGACGTGTTAGGGTAAGGCTTCGGGTAAGGGTTAGGTTTAGGATTAGGGTTAGGGTTAGGGGACGGGGACAGGGACGGTTTAGGGTACAAGTTAGGGTACGACAACGGTTTAGGGTGAGCATACGTGTTAGGGTACGGGTTAGTGTTAGCGTACGGGTTAGGATTAGGGGACGGGTTAGGGTAAGGCTTTGGATAAGGTTTAGGGTTAGGGTTAGGGGATTGGAATGGGGATGATTTAGGGTACAGTTTACGGTACGACAACAGTTTAGGGTGAGCGTACGTGTTAGGGTACGCGTTAGTGTTAGCGTACGGGTTAGGATTAGGGGACGGGTTAGGGTAAGGCTTCGGGTAAGTGTTAGGGTTAGGGTTAGGCTTAGGGTTAGGGGACGGGGACGGTTTAGGGTATAGGTTAGGGTAGGACAACGGTTTATGGTGAGCGTACGTGTTATGGTACGGATTAGTGTTAGCGTACGGGTTAGGATTAGGGGACGGTTTAGGGTAAGGCTTCGGGTAAGGTTTAGAGTTATGGTTAGGGTGAGGGTTAGGGTTAGGGGACGGGGATGGTTTAGGGTACAGGTTAGGGTACGACAACGGTTTAGGGTGAGCGTACGTGTTAGGGTACGGGTTAGTGATAGCGTACGCTTAAGGATTAGGGAACGGGTTAGGGTAAGGCTTCGGGTAAGGGTTATGGTTAGGGTTAGGGGACGGGGACGGGGACGGGGACGGTTTAGGGTACAGGTTAGGGTACGACAACGGTTTAGGGTGAGCGTACGTGTTAGGGTACATATTAATTTTAGCGTACGGTTTAGGATTAGTGGACGGGTTAAGGTAAGGCTGTGTGTAAGGGCTAGGGTTAGGGTTAGGGTTAGGGTTAGGGGACGGGGATGGTTTAGGGTACAGGTTAGGGTACGACAACGTTTTAGGTTGAGCACACGTGTTAGTGTACGGGTTAGTGTTAGCCTACGGTTTAGGATTAGGGGACGGGTTAGGTTAAGGCTTCGGTTAAGGGTTAGGTTTAGGGTTAGGGTTAGGGTTAGTGGACGGGGATGGTTTAGGGTACATGTTAGGGTATGACAACGATTTAAGGTGAGCGTATGTGTTAGGGTATGGTTTATTGTTAGCGTACAGGTTAGGATTATGGGACGGGTTAGGGTAAGGCTACGGGTAAGGGTTAGGGTTAGGGTTAGTGTTAGGGGACAGGGACGGGGACGGGGACGGTTTAATGTACAGGTTAGGGTACAACAACGGTTTAGGGTGAGCGTACGTGTTAGGGCACGGTTTAGTGTTAGCATACGGGTTAGGGTTAGGGGACGTGTTAGTGTAAGGCTTTGGGTAAGGTTTAGGCTTAGGGTTAGGGTTAGGGATAGGGGACGGGTACGGGGGCAGTTTAGGGTACAGGTTAGGGTACGACAACTGTTTAGGTTGAGCGTAAGTGTTAGGGTACGGGTTAGTGTTAGCGTACGGGTTAGGATTAGGGGACGTGTTAGGGTAAAGCTTCGTGTAAGGGTTAGGGTTTGGGTTAGTGTTAGGGTTAGGGGATGGGGACGCTTTAGGGTACAGGTTAGGGTACAACAACGGTTTAGGATGAGCGTATGTGTTAGGGTACGAGTTAGTGTTAGCGTACGGGTTAGGATTAGGGGACGGTTTAGGGTAAGGCTTCGGGTAAATGTTAGGGTAAGGGTTAGGGAACGGGGAAGGTTTACGGTACAGGTTAGTGTACGACAACAGATTAGGGTGAGCGTACGTGTTAGGGTATGGCTTAGTGTTAGGGTACGGGTTAGGATTTGGTGACGGGTTAGGGTAAGGTTTCGGGTAAGGGTTAGGCTTAGGGTTAGGGTTAGGGTTAGGGTTAGGGGACGGGGACCGTTTAGGGTACAGGTTAGGGTACGAAAATGGTTTAGGGTGAGCGTACGTTTTAGGGTATGTGTTAGTGTTAGAGTACGGGTTAGGATTAGGGGGCGGGTTAGGGTAAGGCTTCGGGTAAGTGTTAGGTTAAGGATTAGGTTTAGGGGACGGTGACGGTTTAGGGTACAGGTTAGGGTACGACAACGGTTTAGGGTGAGCGTACGTGTTAGGGTATGGGTTAGGGTTAGCGTACCGTTTAGGATTATGAGACGGGTTAGGGGAAGGCTTCGGGTAAGGGTTAGTGTTAGGGTTAGGGTTAGGGGACGGAGACGGTTTAAGTTACAGGTTCGGGTACGACCACGGTTTAGGGTGAGCGTACGTGTTAGGGTACGGGTTAGTGTTAGCGTACGGGTTAGGATTAGGGAACGGGTTAGAGTAAGGCTTCGGGTAAGGGTTAGTGTTAGGGTTAGGGTTAGGGGACGGGGATGGTTTAGGGTACACGTTAGGGTACGACAACAGTTTAGGGTGAGCACACGTGTTAGTGTACGGGTTAGTGTTAACCTACGGTTTACGATTAGGGGACGGGTTAGGTTAAGGCTTCGGTTAAGGGTTAGGTTTAGGGTTAGGGTTAGGGTTAGGGGACGGGGATGGTTTAGGGTACATGTTAGGGTATGACAACGATTTAAGGTGAGCGTATGTGTTAGGATACGGTTTATTGTTAGCGTACGGTTTAGGATTATGGGACGGGTTAGGGTAAGGCTACGGGTAAGGGTTAGGGTTAGGGTTAGTGTTAGGGGACAGGGATTGGGACGGGGACGCTTTTAATGTACAGGTTAGGGTAAAACAACGGTTTAGGGTGAGTGTACGTGTTAGGGCACGGTTTAGTGTTAGCATACGGGTTAGGATTAGGGGACGTGTTAGTGTAAGGCTTTGGGTAAGGTTTAGGCTTAGGGTTAGGGTTAGGGATAGGGGACGGGTACGGGGGCAGTTTAGGGTACAGGTTAGGGTACGACAACAGTTTAGGTTGAGTGTACGTGTTAGGGCACGGGTTAGTGTTAGCGTATGGATTAGGATTAGGGGACGGGTTAGGGTAAGGCTTCGGGTACGGGTTAGTGTTAGGTTTAGGGTCAGGGTTAGGGGACGGGGACGGTTTAGGGTACAGGTTAGTGTACGACAATGGTTTAGGGTGAGCGTACGTGTTAGGGTACAGGATTGAGTTAGCGTACGGGTTAGGATTAGGGGACGGGTTAGGGTAAGGTTTAGGGTTAGGGTTAGGGTTAGGGTTAGGGGATTGGAATGGGGATGGTTTAGGGTACAGTTTACGGTACGACAACGGTTTAGGGTGAGCGTACGTGTTAGGGTACGCGTTAGTGTTAGCGTACGGGTTAGGATTAGGGGACGGGTTAGGGTAAGGCTTCCGGTAAGTGTTAGGGTTAGGGTTAGGCTTAGGGTTAGGGGACGGGGACGGTTTAGGGTACAGGTTAGTGTAGGACAACTGTTTATGGTGAGCGTACGTGTTATGGTACGGGTTAGTGTTAGCGTACGGGTTAGGATTAGAGGACGGTTTAGGGTAAGGCTTCGGGTAAGGTTTAGAGTTATGGTTAGGGTGAGGGTTAGGGTTAGGGGTCGGAGATGGTTTAGGGTACAGGTTAGGGTACGACAACGGTTTAGGGTGAGCGTACGTGTTAGGGTACGGGTTAGTGATAGCGTACGCTTAAGGATTAGGGAACGGGTTAGTGTAAGGCTTCGGGTAAGGGTTAGGGTTAGGGTTAGGGGACGGGGACGGGGACGGGGACGGGGACGGTTTAGGGTACAGGTTAGGGTACGACAACGGTTTAGGGTGAGCGTACGTGTTAGGGTACGTATTAATTTTAGCGTACGGTTTAGGATTAGTGGACGGGTTAAGGTAAGGCTGTGTGTAAGGGCTAGGGTTAGGGTTAGGGCTAGGGTTAGGGGACGGGGATGATTTAAGGTACAGCTTAGGGTAAGACAACGGTTTCGGGTGAGCGTACGTGTTAGGGTACGGGTTAGGATTAGGAGACGTGATAGGGTAAGGCTTCAGGTAAGGGTTACTGTTAGGCTTAGGGTTAGGGTTAGGGTTAGGGGACGGGGATGGTTTAGGGTACAGGTTAGAGTACGACAATGGTTTAGGGTGAGCGTACTTGTTAGGGTACGGGTTAGAGTTAGCGTACGGGTTAGGATTATGGGACAGGTTAGAGTAAGGCTTCGGGTAAGGGTTAGGGTTAGGGTTAGGGGACGGGGACGGGGACGGGGAAGGGGACGGTTTAGGGTACAGTTTAGGGTACGAAAACGGTTTAGGGTGAGCGGACATTTTAGAGTACGGTTTCGTGTTAGCGTAAGGCTTAGGATTAGGAGACGGTTTATGGTAAGGCTTCGGGTAAGGGTTAGGGTTAGAGTTAGGGTTAGGGTTAGGGGACGGTTTAGGGTACAGTTTAGGGTACGACAACATTTTAGGGTGAGCGTACGTGTTAGGGCACGGGTTAGTGTTAGCGTACGGGTTAGGATTAGGGGATGGGTTAGGGTAAGGCTTCGGGTAAGGGTTAGGGTTAGGGTTAGGGTTTGGATTAGTGTTAGGGTTAGGGGATGGGTATGGTTTAGGGTACATATTAGGGTACGGCAACGGTTTAGGGTGAGCGTACGTGTTAGGGTACGGATTAGTGTTAGGGTACGGTTTAGGATTAGGGGACGGGTTAGAGTAAGGCTTCCGGTAAGGCTTAGGGTAAAGGGACGGGGACAGTTTACGGTACAGGTTAGTGTACGACAACAGTTTAGGGTGAGCGTACATGATAGCGTACGGGTTAGGATTCGTGACGGGTTAGGGTAAGGCTTCGGATAAGGGTTAGGTTTAGGGTTAGGGTTAGGGTTAGAGGACGGGGACGGTTTAGGGTACAGATTAGGGTACGAAAACGGTTTAGGGTAATCGTACGTGTTAGGGTATGTGTTAGTGTTAGCCTACGGGTTAGGATTAGGGGACGTGTTAGGGTAAGGCTTTCGGAAAGGGTTAGGGTTAGGGTTAGTTTTAGGGAGTAGGGGACGGGGACGGGGATGGTTTAGGGTACAGATTAGGGTACGACTACGGTTTAGGGTGAGCGTATGTGTTAGGGTACGGATTAGTGTTAGCGTACGGGTTAGGATTAGGGGACGGGTTAGCGTAAGGCTTCGGGTAAGGTTTAGGGTTAGGGATTGGGTTAGGGTTAGCGTTAGGAGATGGGGACGGTTTAGGGTACAGCTTAGGTTACGACAACGGTTTAGGGTGAGCATACGTTTTAGGGTACGGTTTAGTGTTAACGTACGGGTTAGGATTAGGGGACGGGTTAGGGTAAGGCTTCGGGTAAGGGTTAGGGTAGGGTTAGGGTTAGGGTTAGCGGACGGGGATGGTTTAGGGTACAGGTTAGGGTACGACAACAGTTTAGGGTGAGCGTACGTGTAAGGGTATGGGTCAGTGTTTGCGTAGAGATTAGGATTAGGGGACGGGTTAGGGTAACGCTTCCGGTAAGATTTAGGGTTAGGGTTACGGTTAGGGTTAGGGTTACGGTTAGGGTTAGGGTTAGGGGACATGGACGGTTTAGAGTAGAGGTTAGGGTACGACAAAGGTTTAGGGTGAGCGTACGTGTTAGGGTACGGGTTAGTGTTAGCGTACGGGTTAGGATGAGGGAACGGTTTAGGGTAAGGCTTTGGGTAAGGGTTAGGGTTACGGTTAGGGTTAGGGGACGGGGACGGTTTAGGGTACAGGTTAGGGTACGACAACGTTTTAGGGTGAGTGTACGTGTTAGGGTATGGGTTAGTGTTAGCGTACGGGTTAGGATTATGGTACGGGTTAGGGTAAGGCTTCGGGTTAGGGTTAGGTTTAGGGTTAGGGTTAGGGGACGGGGATGGGGACGGGTACGGTTTAGGGTACAGGTTAGGGTACGACAAAAGTTTAGGGTGAGCGTACGTGTTAGGGTACGGGTTAGTGTTAGCGTACAGGTTAGGATTAGGGGACGGTTAGGGCAAGGCTTCGGGTACGGCTTAGGGTTAGGGTTAGGGGACGGGTACGGTTTAGGGTACAGGTTAGTGTATGACAGTGGTTTAGGGTGAGAATACGTGTTAGGGTACGGGTTAGTGTTAGCGTACGGTTTAGGATTAGGAGACGGGTTAGGGTAAGGCTTTGGTTAAGTGTTAGGGTTAGGGTTAGGGTTAGGGGACGGGGACGGTTTAGGGTACAGGTTAGGGCACGACAACGATTTAGGGTGAGCGTAGGTGTTAGGGCACGGGTTAGTGTTACCGTACAGGTTAGGATTAGGGGACGGGTTAGGTTTAGACTTCGGGTAAGGGTTAGGGTTTTGGTTAGGGTTACGGTTAGGGTTAGGGGATGGGGATGGTTTTGGTACAGGTTAGGGTACGACAAGGTTTTAGGGTGAGAGTACGTGTTAGGGTACGGATTAGTGTTAGCGTACGGGTTAAGATTAGGGGACGGGTTAGGGTAAGGCTTCTGGTAAGGGTTAGGGTTAAGGTTAGCATTACGGTTAGGGGATGGGGACGGTTTAGGGTACAGGTTAGGGTATGACAACGGTTTAGTGTGAGCGTACGTGTTAGGGTACGGGTTAGTGTTAGCGTACGGTACAGGATTAGGGGACGGGTTACGATAATGCTTCTGGTAAGGGTTAGGGTTAGGGTAAGGGTTAGGGTTAGGGTTAGGCTTAGGGGACGGGGAAGGTTTAGGGTACAGGTTAGGGTATGACAACGGTTTAGGGTAACCGTACGTGTTAGGGTACGGGTTTGTGTTAGCGTACGGGTTAGGATTGGGGAAAGGTTAGGGTAAGGCTTCGGGTAAGGGTTAGGGTTAGGGTTAGGGGACGGGGACGGGGACCGAGTAGGGTACAGGTTTGGGTACGACAACGGTATAGGGTGAGTGTATGTGTTAGGGTACGTGTTAGTGTTAGTGTACGGGTTACGATTAGGGGACGGGTTAGGGTAAGGCTTCGGGTAAGGTTTAGGGTTAGGGTTAGGGTTAGGGGACGGGGAAGGGGATGGTTTAGGGTAAGGTTAGGGTATGACAACGGTTCAGGGTGAGACTACGTGTTAGGGTATGGGTTAGTGTTAACCTACGGGTTAGGATTAGGGAACGGGTTAGGTTAAGACTTAGGGTAAGGTTTAGGGTTAGGGTTAGGGTTAGGGGACGGGGACGGTTTAGGGTACAGGTTAGGGTATGACAACGGTTTAGGGTGAGCGTACGTTTTGGGGTACGGGTTAGTGTTAGCATACGGGTTAGGATTAGGGGACGGGTTAGTGTAAGGTTTCGGGTAAGTTTTAGGGTTAGGGTTAGGGTTAGGGGATGGGGACAGTTAAGGGTACAGGTTAGGGTACGATAATGGTGTAGGGTGAGCGTACGTGTTAGGGTACGGGTTAGTGTAAGCGTACGGATTAGGATTAGGGGACGATTTAGTGTAAGGCTTCAGGTAAGGGATAGGTTTAGGGTTAGGGTTAGGGTTAGGGGACGGGGACGGGGATGGTTTAGGGTACAGGTTAGGGTTAGGGTTAGGGGACGGGGACGGGGAAGGGGACGGTTTAGCGTACATGTTAGGGTACGACAACGTTTTAGGGTGAACGTACGTGTTAGGGCACGGGTTAGTGTTAGCGTACGGGTAAGGATTAGGGGACGGGTTAGGGTAAGGCTTCGGGTAAAGGTTAGGTTTAGGGTTAGGGATAGGGTTACAGTTAGGGGACCGGGACGTTTTAGGGTACAGGTTAGGGTACGACAACGGTTTAGGTTGAGCGTACGTGTTAGGGTACAGGTTAGGGTTAGCGTACGGGTTAGGATTAGGGGACGGTTTAGGGTAAGGCTTCGGGTAAGGGTTAAGGATAGGGTAAGGGTTAGGGTTATGGTTAGGGGACGGGGCGGTTTAGGGTACAGGTTAGTGTATGACAACAATTTAGGGTGAGCGTACGTGATAGCGTACGGGTTAGGATTGGTGACGGGTTAGGGTAAGGCTTCGGGTAAGGGTTAGGGTTAAGGTTAGGGTTAGGGTTAGGGTTAGCGGATGGTAACGGTTTTGGGTACAGATTAGGGTACGACAACGGTTTAGGTTCAGCGTACGTGTTAGGGTACGGTTTAGTGTTAGCGTACGGGTTATGATTAGGGGACGTGTTAGGGTAAGGCTTCGGGAATGGGTTAGGGTTAGGGTCAGGTTTAGGGAGTAGGGGACGGGGACTGGGACGGTTTAGGGTACAGATTAGGGTACGACAACGGTTTAGGGTGAGCGTACGTGTTAGTGTATGGGTTAGTGTTAGCGTACGGGTTAGGAATAGGGGACGGTTTAGGGTAAGGCTTCGGGTAAGGTTTAGAGTTAGGGTTTGTGTTAGGGTTAGGGTTAGGGGATGGGGACGGTTTAGGGTGCAGGTTAGGGTACGACAGTGGTTTAGGTTGAGTGTACATGTTAGGGTACGGGTTAGTGTTAGCATACGGATTAGGATTAGGGGACGGGTTAGGGTAAGGATTCAGGTAAGGGTTAGGGTTAGGGGACTGGGACGGTTTAGGGTAGAGTTTAGGGTACGACAACGGTTTAGGGTGAGCGTAAGTGTTAGGGTACGGGTTAGTGTTAGCGTACGGGTTAGGATTAGGGAACGGGTTAGGGTAAGGTTTCGGGTAAGGGTTAGGGTTACGGTTAAGTTTAGGGTTAGTGTTAGGGGACGGGTACGGTTTAGGGTACAGTTTAGTGTACGACAACGGTTTAGGGTGAGCATACGTGTTAGGGTATGGGTTAGTGTTAGCGTATGGGTTCGGATTAGGGGACGGGTTAGGTAAGGCTTCGGGTAAGGGTTAGGGATAGGGTTAGGGTTAGGGGACGGGGACAGGGATGGTTTAGGGTACAGGTTAGTGTACGACAACTGTTTAGGGTGAGCGTACGTGTTAGGGCACGGTTTAGTGTTAGCGTATGGATTAGGATTATGGGACTGGTTAGGGTAAGGCTTCGGGTAAGGGTTAGGGTTAGGGTTAGGGTTAGTGTTAGGGGACAGGGACGGTTTAGTGTACAGGTTAGTGTACGACAACGGTTTAGGGTGAGCATACGTGTTAGGGTATGGTTTAGTGTTAGCGTACGGGTTAGGATTAGGAGACGGGTTAGTGTAAGGCTTCGGGTAAGGGTTAGGGTTAGGGTTAGGTTTAGGGTTAATGCTAGGGGACGGGGATGGTTTAGGGTACAGGTGAAGGTACGACAACGGTTTAGGGTGAGCGTACGTGTTAGGGTAACTGTTAGTGATAGCGTACGGGTTAGGATTAGGCGACGGATTAGTGTAAGGCTTCGGGTAAGGGTTAGGGTTAGGGTTAGGGTTAAGGTTAGGGGACGGGGACGGTTTAGGGTACAGTTTAGAGTATGACAACGTTTTAGGGTGAGTGTACGTGTTAGGGTACGGGTTAGTGTTAGCGTAAGGTTTAGGATTAGTGGACGGGTTAGGGTAAGGCTTCGGGTAAAGGTTAGGTTTAGGGTTAGGGTTAGGATTAGAGTTAGGGGACGGGGACGCTTTAGGGTACAGGTTAGGGCACGACAACGGTTTAGGGTGAGTGTACGTGTTAGGGTATGGGTTAGTGTTAGCGTACGGTTTAGGATTAGGGGACGGTTTAGGGTAAGGCTTCGGGTAAGGGTTAGGGATAGGGTTAGGGTTAGGGTTAGGTGACGGGGACGGTTTAGGGTACAGGTTAGTGTACGACAACAGTTTAGGGTGAGCGTACGTGATCGCGTACGGGTTAGGATTGTTGACGGGTTAGGGTAAGGTTGCCGGTGAGGGTTAGGGTTAGAGTTAGGGTTTGGGTTAGGGTTAGGGGACGGGGACGGTTTAGGGAACAGGTTAGGGTACGATAGCGGTTTAGGGTGAGCGTACGTGTTAGGGCACGGGTTAGTGTTAGCGTACGGGTTAGGATTAGGGGACGGTTTAGGGTAAGGCTTCGTGTAAGGGTTAGGGTTAGGGTTAGGGTTAGGGGATGGGGACGGGGACGTTTTAGTGTATGACAACGATTTATGGTGAGCATACGTGTTAGGGTACGGGTTAGTGTTAGCGTACGGGTTAGGATTAGGGGACGGATGAGGGTAAGGCTTCGGGTAAGGGTTAGGTTTAGGGTTAGGTTTTGGGTTAGGGTTAGGGGATGGGGATGGCTTAGGGTACAGGTTAGGGTACGACAATGGTTTAGGATGAGCGTACGTGTTAGGGTACGGGTTAGTGTTAGCGTACAGATTAGGATTAGGGGACGGGTTAGGGTAAGGCTTCAGGTAAGGGATAGGTTTAGGGTTAGGGTTAGGGTTAGGGGACAGGGACGGGGATGGTATAGTGTACAGGTTAGGGTACGACAAAGGTTTAGGGTGAGCGTACATGTTCGGGTACGGTTAGTGTTAGCGTACAGGTTAGGATTACGGGACGGCTTAGGGTAAGGCTTCAGGTAAGGGTTAGGGTTAGGGTTAGGGTTAGGTGACGTGGACAGGGACGGTTTAGGGTACAATTTAGTGTACGAGAACGGTTTAGGGTGAGCGTGTTAGGGTACGGGTTAGTGTTAGGGTACGGTTTAGGATTAGGGGACGGTTTAGGATAAGGCTTTGGGTAAGGTTTAAGGTTAGGGTTAGCGTACGTGTTAGGGTATGGGTTAGTGTTAGCGTACGGGTTAGGATTAGGGGACGGGTTAGGGTAAGGCTTCGGGTAAGGGTTAGAGTTAGGTTTAGGGTTACGGATAGGGTTAGGGGACGGGGATGGTTTAGGGTACAGGTTAGGGTATGACACCGGTTTACGGTGAGCGTACGTGTTAGGGTACGGGTTAGTGTTGGGGTACGGGTTAGGATTAGGGAACGGGTTAGGGTAAGGCTTTGGGTAAGGCTTGGGGTTAGGGTTAGGGTTAGGGTTAGGGGACGGGAATGTTTTAGGGTACAGGTTAGCATACGACAACGGTTTAGGGTGAGCGAACGTGTTAGGGTACGGATTAGTGTTAGCGTACGGGTTAGGATTAGGGGATGGGTTAGGGTAAAGCTTCGGGTAAAGGTTAGGGTTAGGGTTAGGGGACGGGGACGGTTTAGGGTACAGTTTAGGGTATGACAACATTTTAGGGTGAGTGTACGTGTTAGGGTACGGGTTATTGTTAGCGTACGGGTAAGGGTTAGTGGACGGCTTAGGGTAAGGCTTCGGGTAAAGGTTAGGTTTATGGTTAGGGTTAGGGTTAGAGTTAGGGGACGGGGACGGTTTAGGGTACAGGTTAGGGTACGACAACGGTTTAGAGTGAGCGTACATGTTAGGGTACAGGTTAGTGTTAGCGTACGGGTTAGGATTAGGGGACGGTTTAGGGTAAGGCTTCGGGTAAGGGTTAGGGATAGGGTTATGGTTAGGGTTTGGGTTAGGTGACGGGGACGTTTTAGGATACAGGTTAGTGTACGACAACAGTTTAGGGTGAGCGTACGTGATAGCGTACGGGTTAGGATTGGTGATGTGTTAGGGTAAGGCTTCGGGTGAGGGTTAGGGTTTGGGTTAGGGTTAGGGTTAGGGGACGGGGACGGGGACGGTGTAGGGTACAGGTTAGGGTATGACAACGGTTTAGGGTGAGCGTACGTGTTAGGGCATGGGTTAGTGTTAGCGTACGGGTTAGGATTAGGGGACTGGTTAGGGTAAGGCTTCGTGTAAGGGTTAGGGTAAGGTTTAGGGTTAGGGTTAGGGTTAGGGGACGGGGACGGTTTAGGCTACAGGTTAGGGTACGACAACGGTTTAGGGTGAGCGTACGTGTTAGGGCATGGATTAGTGTTAGCTTACGGGTTAGGATTAGGACATGGGTTAGGGTAAGGCTTCGGGTAAGGCTTAGGGTTACGGTTAGGGTTGGGTTAGGGTTAGGGTTAGGGGACGGGGATTGTTTAGTGTACCGGTTAGGGTACGAAAAAGGTTTATGGTGAGCGTACGTGTTAGAGTATGGGTTAGTGTTAGCATACGGATTAGGATTAGGGGACGTGTTAGGGTAAGGCTTCCGGTAAGGGATAAGTTTAGGTTTAGGGTTAGGGTTAGGGGACGGGGACGGGGATGGTTTAGGGTACAGGTTAGGGTATGACAAAAGTTTAGGGTGAGCGTACATGTTAGGGTACGGGTTAGTGATAGCCTACGGGTTAGGATTAGGGGACAGGTTATGGTAAGGCTTCGTGTAAGGGTTAGGGATAGGGGTAGGGTTAGGTGATGGGGACGGGAAAGGGGACGATTTAAAGTACAGTTTAGTGTACAACAACAGTTTAGGGTGAGCATACGTGTTAGGGTACGGGTTAGTGTTAGCATACGGGTTAGGATTAGGGGACGAGTTAGGGTAAGGTTCGGGTAAGGGATAGGGTTAAGGTTAGGGTTAGGGTTAGGGGATGGGGACAGTTTAGGGTACAGGTTAGGGTACGACAACGTTTTAGGGTGAGCGTACGTGTTAGGGCACGGGTTAGTGTATGGGTTAGGATTAGGGGATGGGTTAGGGTAATTCTTCAGGTAAGGGTTAGGGTTAGGTTTAGGGTTAGGGTGAGGGGACGGGGACGGGGACGGTTTAGAGTACAGGGTATGGTACGACAACGGTTTAGGGTGAGCGTACATGTTAGAGTACGATTTAGTGTTAGGGTACGGGTTAGGATTAGGGGACCGGTTAGGGTAAGGCTTTGGGTAAGTCTTAGGTTTAGGGTTAGGATTAGGGGACGGGAACGGTTTAGGGTACAGTTTATGGTATGACAACGTTTTAGGGTGAGTGTACATGTTAGGGTACCGGTTAGTGTTAGCGTACGGGTTAGGATTAGTGGACGGGTTAGGGTAAGGCTTCGGGTAAAGGGTTAGGTTTAGGGTTAGGGTTAGGGTTAGAGTTAGGGGAAGGCGAAGGTTTAGAGTACAGGTTAGGGCACGAAAACTGTTTAGGGTGAGCGTACGTGTTAGGGTACAGGTTAGTATTAGCGTACGGGTTAGGATTAGGGGACGGTTTAGGGTAAGGCTTCGGGTAAGTGTTAGGGATAGGTTTAGGGTTAGGGTTAGGGTTAGGGGACGGGGACGGTTTAGGGTACAGGTTAGTGTACGACAACAGTTTAGGGTGAGCGTACGAGATAGCGTACGGGTTAGGATTGGTGATGGGTTAGGGTAAGGCTTCGGGTGAGGGTTAGGGTTAGGGTTAGGGTTTGGGTTACGGTTAGGGGACGGGGATGGTTTAGGTTACAGGTGAGGGTAGAAAACGGTTTAGGGTAAGCGTACGTGTTAGGGCACGGGTTAGTGTTAGGGTACGGGTTAGGATTAGGGGACGGATTAGGGTAAGGGTTAGGGTTAGGGTTAGGGTTAGGGGACGGGGACGGGGACGGGGACGATTTAGTGTACAGTTCAGTGTACAACAACGGTTTAGTGTGTGCATACGTGTTAGGGTACGGGTTAGTGTTAGCGTACGGGTTAGGATTAGGGGACGGGTTAGGGTAAGGCTTTGGGTAAGGTTTAGTTCTAGGGTTAGGTTTAGGGTTAGGGTTAGGGGACGGCGATGGTTTAGGGTACAGGTTAGCGTACGACAATGGTTTAGGGTGAGCGTACGTGTTAGGTTACGCGTTAGTGTTAGCTTACAGGTTAGGATTAGGGGACGGGTTAGGGTAAGGCTCCAGGTAAGGGTTAGGCTTAGGATTAGGGTTAGGGGACGGGGACACTTTAGGGTACAGTTTAGGGTACGACAACGTTTTAGGGTGAGCGTACGTGTTAGGGTACGGGTTTGTGTTAGCGTACGGATTAGGATTAGGGGACGGGTTAGGGTAAGGCTTTGGGTAAGGGTTAGGGGACGGGGACGGGGACGGGGACGGTTTAGGGTACAGTTTAGGGTATGACAACGTTTTAGGGTGAGTGTACGTGTTAGGGTATGGGTTAGTGTTAGCGTACGGGTTAGGATTAGTGGACGGGTCAGTGTAAGGCTTCGGGTAAGTGTTAGGGATAGGGTTAGGGTTCGGGTTAGGGTTAGGGGACGGGGACGGCTTAGGGTACAGGTTAGTGTACGACAACAGTTTAGGGTGAGCGTATGTGATAGCGTACGGGTTAGGATTCGTGACGGCTTAGCTTAAGGCTTCGGGTGAGTGTTAGGGTTAGGGTTAGGGTTAGGGTTAGGGGATGTGGACGGTTTACGGTACAGGTTAGTGCACGACAACGTTTTAGGGTGAGCGTACGTGTTAGGGCACGGGTTAGTGTTAGCGTACGGATTAGGATTAGGGGACGGGTTAGGGTAAGGCTTCGGGTAAGGTTTAGGGTTAGGGTTATGGTTAGGGGACGGGGACGGGGACGGGGACGGTTTAGGGTACAGGTGAGGGTACGACAACGGTTTAGGGTGAGCGTACGATTTAAGGCACTGGTTAGTGTTAGCGTACGGGTTAGGATTAGGGGACGGGTTAGGGTAAGGCTTCGGGTAAGGGTTAGTGTTACGGTTAGGGTTAGGGGACGGGGACGGTTTTGGGTACAGGTTAGGGCACAACAATGGTTTAGGGTGAGCGTACGTGTTAGGGCAGGGAGTAGTGTTAGCGTACGGATTAGGATTAGGGGATGGGTTAGGGTAAGGCTTCGGGTAAGGCTTAGGGTTAGGGTTAGGGTTAGGGGACGGGGAAGGTTTAGTGTACAGGTTAGCGTACAACAACGGTTTAGGGTGAGCGTACGTGTTAGGGCAGGGAGTAGTGTTAGCGTACGGATTAGGTTTAGTGGACGGGTTAGTGTAACGCTTCGGGTATGGGTTAGGGTTAGGGTTAGGGTTAGGGTTAGGGTTAGGGGACGGGGACGGTTTAGCGTACATTGTAGGGTATGACAACGGTTTAGGGTGAGCGTACGTGTTAGGGTACGGGTTAGTGTTAGCGTACGTGTTAGGATTAGGGGACGAGTTAGGGTAAGGCTTTGGGTAAGGGTTAGGGTTAGGGTTAGGGGGCAGGGACGGGGACGGTTTAGGGTACAGTTTAGGGTACGACAATGGTTTAGGGTGAGTGTACGTGTTAGGGTATGGGTTAGTGTTAGCGTACGTTTTCGGATTAGTGGACGGGTTAGGTAAGGCTTTGGGTAAGGGTTAGAGATAGGGTTAGGTTTAGGGTTAGGTTTAGGGTTAGGGGACGGGGATGGTTTAGGGTACAGGTTAGGGTACGACAACGGTTTAGGGTGAGCGTACGTGTTAGGGCACGGGTTAGTGTTAGCGTACGGGTTAGGATTAGGGGACAGTTTAGGGTAAGGCTTCGGGTAAGGGTTAGGGTTAGGGTTAAGGTTAGGGTTAGGGGACGGCGACTGTTTAGGGTACAGGTTAGTGTACGACAATGGTTTAGGGTGAGCGTACGTGTTAGGCTACGGTTTAGTGTTAGCATACGGGTTAGGATTAGGGGACCGGTTAGGGTAAGGCTTCGGGTAAGGTTTAGGTTTAGGGTTAGGATTAGGGTTAGGGGACGGTGACGGGGACGGTTTAGGGTACAGGTTAGTGTACGACAGCAGTTTAGTGTGAGCGTACGTGTTAGGGTACGGGTTAGTGTTAGCGTACGGGTTAGGATTAGGTGACGGGTTAGGGTAAGGCTTCGGGTAAGTGTTAGTGTTAGGGTTAGGGTTAGGGGACGGGGACGGTTTAGGGTACAGGTTAGGGTTCGACAAAGGTTTAGGGTGAGCGTACGTGTTAGGGTAGGGATTAGTGTTAGGGTACGGGTTAGGATTAGGGGACGGGTTAGGGTAAGGCTTCCGGTAAGGCTTAGGGTTAGGGTTAGGGCCTTAGGTTAGCGTACGACAACGGTTTAGGGTGAGCGTACGTGTTAGGGCAGGGATTAGTGTTAGCGTACGGATTAGGTTTAGTAGACGAGTTAGTGTAAGGCTTCGGGTAAGGTTTAGGGTTAGGGTTAGGGTTAGAGTTAGGTTTACGGACGGGGACGGTTTAGGGTACAGGTTAGAGTACGACAACTGTTTAGGGTGAGCGTACGTGTTAGGGTACGTGTTAGTGTTAGCATACGGATTAGGATTAGGGGACGGGTTAGGGTAAAGCTTCGGGTAAGGATTAGGGTTAGGGTTAGGGTTAGGGGACGGGGATGGTTTAGGGTACAGGTTAGGGTACGACAACGGTTTAGGGTGAGCGTACGTGTTAGGGTACGTGTTAGTGTTAGTGTACGGGTTAGGATTAGGGGACGGGTTAGGGTAAGACTTTGGGTAAGGGTTAGGTTTTGGGTTAGATTTAGGGTTAGGGTTAGGGGACGGGGACGGTATAGGGTACAGGTTAGTGTACGACAACAGTTTAGTGTGAGCGTACGTGTTAGGGTACGGGTTAGTGTTAGCGTACGGGTTAGGATTAGGGGACGGGTTAGGGTAAGGCTTCGGGTTATGGGTAGGGTTAGGGTTAGGGTTAGGGTTAGGGGACGGGGACGTTTTAGGGTACAGGTTAGGGTACGTCAATGATTTAGGGTTAGTGTACGTGTTAGGGTCCGTGTTAGTTTTAGCGTACGGGTTAGGATTAGGGGACGGGTTAGGGTAAGGTTTCGCGCAATGTTTAGTGTTAGGGTTACGGTTAGGGTTAGGGTTAGGGGACGAGGACGGTTTAGGGTACAGGTTAGTGTACGACATTGGTTTAGGGTGATCGTACGTGTTAGGGTACGGATTAGTGTTATCGTACGGGTTAGGATTAGCGGACGGTTTAGGGTAAGGCTTAAGGTAACAGTTAGGTTTAGGGTTAGGGGACGGGGACGGTCTAGGGTACAGGTTAGGGTACAACAACGGTATAGGGTGAGCGTACGTGTTAGGGTACGGGTTAGTGTTAGCATACGGGTTAGGATTATGGGACGTGTTAGGGTGAGGCTTCGGATAAGGGTTAGATTTAGGGTTAGGGTTAGGGTTAGGGGACGGGGAAGGTTTAGGGTACAGGTTAGGGTACGACAATGCTTTAGGTTGAGCGTACGTGTTAGGGTATGGGTTCGTGTTAGCGTACGGGTTAGGGTTAGGGGACGGGTTAGTGTAAGGCTTCGGGTAAGGGTTAGGGTTAGTGTTAGGGTTAGGGTTAGGGTATGGTTAGGGGACGGGGACGGTTTAGGGTACAGTTTAGGGTATGACAATGTTTTAGGGTGAGTGTACGTGTTAGGGTACGGGTTAGTTTTAGCGTACTTGTTATTATTAGTGGACGGGTTAGGGTAAGGCTTCGGGTAAGGGTTAGGGATAGGGTTAGGGTTAGGGTTAGGGTTATGGGACGGGGAAGGTTTAGGGTACAGGTTAGCGTACAACAACGTTTTAGGGTGAGCGTACGTGTTAGGGCAGGGATTAGTGTTAGCGTACGGATTAGGATTAGTGGATGGGTTAGGGTAAGGCTTCGGGTAAGGGTTAGGGTTAGGGTTAGGGTTAGGGTTATGTTTAGGGTTGGGGACGGGGACGGTTTAGGGTACAGGTTAGGGTACGACAACGGTTTAGGGTGAGCGTATGTGTTAGGGTACGGTTAGTGTTAGCGTACGGGTTAGGATTAGGGGACGAGTTAGGGTAAGGCTTTGGGTAAGCGTTAGGGTTAGGGTTAGGGTTACGGTTAGGGGACGGGGACGGTTTATGGTACAGTTTAGGGTATGACAACGTTTTAGGGTGAGTGTACGTGTTAGGGTACGGTTTAGTGTTAGTGTACGGGTTAGGATTAGGGGGCGGTTTAGGGTAAGGCTTCGGGTAAGGGTTAGGGTTAGGTTTAAGGTTAGGGTTAGGGTTAGGAGACGGGGACAGTTTAGGGTACAGGTTAGTGTGCGACAACGGTTTAGTGTGAGCGTACGTGATAGCGTACGGGTTAGGATTGGTGACGGGTTAGGGTAAGGCTTCGGGTAAGGATTAGGGTTACAGTTAGGGTTAGGGTTAGAGTTAGGGGATGAGGACGGTTTAGGGTACAGGTTAGTGTACGACAACGATTTAGGGTGAGCCTACGTGTTAGGGTACGGTTTAGTGTTAGCGTACGGGTTAGGTTTAGGGGACGTGTTAGTTTAAGGCTTCGGTGAAGGTTTAGGGTTAAGGTTACGGTTAGGGTTAGGGGACGGGGTCGGGGACGGTTTAGGGTACAGATTAGGGTAAGACAACGGTTTAGGGTGAGTGTACGTGTTAGGGTACGGGTTAGTGTTAGCGTACGGGTTAGGATTAGGGGATGTGATACGGTATGGCTTCGGGTAAGGGTTATGGTTAGGGTTAGGGTTAGGGTTAGGGGACGGGGACGGTTTAAGGTACAGGTTAGAGTACGTCAACAGTTTAGGTTGAGCGTACGTGTTAGGGTATGGGTTAGTGTAAGCGTACGGGTTAGGATTATGGGACGGGTTAGAGTAAGGCTTCGGGTAAGGGTTAGGGTTAAAGTTAGGGTAAGGGTTAGGGTACTGGGATGGTTTAAGGTACAGGTTAGTGTACGAGAACGGTTTAGTGTGAGCGTACGTGTTAGGGCAAGGGTTATTGTTAGCGTATGGGTTAGGATTAGGGGACGGGTTAGGGTAAGGCTTCGGGTAAGGGTTAGGTTTAGGGTTAGGGTTAGGGGATGGGGACGGTTTAGGGTACATGTTAGGGTATTACAATGGTTTAGGGTGAGCGTACATGATAGGGTACGGGTTAGTGTTAGCGTACAGGTTAGGATTAGGAGACTGGTTAGTGTAAGGCTTCGGGTAAGGTTTAGGGTTAGGGTTAGGGGACGGGGACATTTTAGGTAACAGGTTAGGGTACAATAACGGTTTAGATTGAGCGTACATGTTAGGGTACGGGTTAGTGTTAGCGTACGGATTAGGATTAGGGGACGGGTTAGGGAAAGACTTCGGTTAAGGGATAGGGTTAGCGTTAGGGTTAGGGTTAGAGGACCGGGATGGGGATGGTTTAGGGTACAGGTTAGGTTACGACAAAGGTTTAGGGTGAGCGTACATGTTAGGGTACGGGTTAGTGATAGCCTATGGGTTAGGATTAGGGGACGGGTTAGGATAAGGCTTCGGGTAAGGGTTAGGGTCATAGTTAGGGTTAGGGGACGGGGAAGGGGATGCTTTAGGGTACAGGTTAGTGTACAACAACAGTTTAGGCTGAGGGTACGTGTTAGGGTACGGGATAGTGTTAGCGTACGGGTTAGGATTGGGTACGGGTTAGCGTAAGATTCGGGTAAGGGTTAGGGTTAGGGTTAGGGTTAGGGGACGGGGACGGTCTAGGGTACAGGTTAGGGCATGACAACGGTTTAGGGTGAGCGTACATGTTAGGGTACGTATTAGTGTTAGGGTACGGGTTAGGTTTAGGGGACGGGTTAGGGTAAGGCTTCGGGTAAGGCTTAGGGTTAGGGTTAGGGTTAGGGTACGGGGATGGTTAAGGGTACAGGTTAGGCTACGACAACGGTTTAGGGTGAGCTTACGTGTTAGGGCAAGGGTTAGTGTTAGCGTACGGGTTAGGATTAGGGGACAGGTTAGGTTAAGGCTTCGGGTAAGGGTTAGGTTTAGGGTTAGGTTTAGGGTTTGGGTTAGGGGACGGGGACGGTTTAGGGTACAGGTTAGGGTACGACAATGGTTTAGGGTGAGCGTACATTTTAGGGTACGGGTTAGTGTTAGCGTACGGGTTAGGATTAGGAGTCGGGTTAGGGTAAGGCTTCGGGTAAGGGTTAGGGTTAGGGTTAGGGGACGGAGACAGTTTAGGGTACAGGTTAGGGTACAATAACGGTTTAGGGTGAGCGTACGTGATAGGGTACGGGTTAGTGTTAGCGTACGGATTAGGATTAGGGGACGGTTAGGGTAAGACTTCGGGTAAGGGATAGGGTTAGGGTTAGGGTTAGGGTTAGGGGACTGGGACGGGGATGGTTTAGGGTACAGGTAAGGGTACGACAAAGGTTTAGGGAGACCGTACATGTTAGGGTACGTGTTAGTGATAGCCTACGGGTTAGAATTAGGGGACGAGTTAGGATAAAGCTTCGGGTAAGGTTTAGGGTTAAAATTAGAGTTAGGGGACGGGGACGGGGAAGGGGACGGTTTAGGGTACAGGTTAGTGTACAACAACAGTTTAGGTTGAGCGTACGTGTTAGGGTATGGGATAGTGTTAGCGTACGGGTTAGGATTAGGGGACGGGTTAGCGTAAAGTTCGGGTAAGGGTTAGGTTTATGGTTAGGGTTAGGGATAGGGTTAGGGGACGGGGACGGTTTAGGGTACAGGTTAGGGTACGTCAACGGTTTATGGTGAGCGTACGTGTTAGAGTAAGGGTTAGTGTTAGCGTAAGGGTTAGGATTAGGGGACGGGTTAAAGTAAGGCTTCGGGTAAGGGTTAGGGTTAGGGTTAGGGTTAGGGTTAGGGTTAGGGTTAGAGGACAGGAATGGTTTAGGGTAGAGGTTAGTGTACGACAACAGTTTAGGGTGAGCGTACGTGTTAGGGTACAGGTTAGTGTTAGCGTACGGTTTAGGATTACGGGACGGTTTAGGGTAAGGCTTCGGGTAAGGGTTAGGGATAGGGTTAGGGTTAGGGTTTGGGTTAGGGGATGGGGAGGTTTTAGGGTACAGGTTAGTGTACGACAACAGTTTAGGGTGAGCGTACGTGATAGCGTACGGGTTAGGATTGGTGACGGGTTAGGGTAAGGCTTCGGGTGAGGGTTAGGGTTAGGGGACGGGGACGGGGACGGGGACGGGGACGGTGTAGGGTACAGGTTAGGGTACGACAACGGTTTAGGGTGAGCGTACGTGTTAGGGCATGGGTTAGTGTTAGCGTACGGATTAGGATTAGGGGACTGGTTAGGGTAAGGCTTCGGGTAAGTGTTAGGGTTAGTGTTAGGTTTAGGGTTAGTGTTAGGGTTAGGGGACGGGTCGGATTAGGCTACAGTTTAGGGTACGACAACGGTTTAGGGTGAGCGTACGTGTTAGGGCACAGATTAGTGTTAGCTTACGGTTTAGGATTAGGGGACGGGTTAGGGTAAGGCTACGGGTAAGGGATAGGTTTAGGGTTAGGGTTAGGGGACGGGGACGGGGATGGTTTAGGGTACAGTTGAGGGTGCGACAAACGTTTAGGGTGAGCGTATATGTTAGGGTATGGGTTAGTGATAGCCTACGGGTTAGGATTAGGGGACAGGTTAGGGTAAGGCTTCGGGTAAGGGTTAGGGTTAGAGTTAGGGTTAGGGGACGGGGACGGGAAAGGGGACGATTTAAAGTACAGGTTAGTGTACAACAACAGTTTAGGGTGAGCATACGTGTTAGGGTACGGGTTAGTGTTAACGTACGGTTTAGTATTAGGGGACGGGTTAGGGTAAGGTTCGGGTAAGGGTTAGGGTTAAGGTTAGGGTTAGGGTTAGGGTTAGGGGACGGGGACGGTTTAGGGTACAGGTTAGGCTACGACAACGGTTTAGGGTGAGCGTACGTTTTAGCGTACGGGTTAGTGTTAGCGTACGGGTTAGGATTAGGGGACGGGTTACGATAAGGCTTCTGGTAAGGGTTAGGGTCAGGGTTATGGTTAGGGTTAGGGGATGGGGACGGTTTAGGGTACACGTTAGGGTACGACAACGATTTAGGGTGATCGTACGTGTTAGGGTATGGGTTAGTGTTAGCGTACGGTTTAGGGTTAGGGGACGGGTTAGCGTAAGGCTTCTGGTAAGGGTTAGGGTTAGGGTGAGCGGACGGGGACGGGAACACTTTAGGGTACAGGTTAGGGTACGACAACGGTTTAGGGTGAGCGTACGTGTTAGGGCACGGGTTAGTGTTAGCGTACGGGTTAGGAATAGGGGACGGGATAGGGTAAGGCTTCGGGTAAGGGTTAGGGTTAGGGTTAGGGTTAAGGTTAGGGGACGGGGACGGTTTAGGGTACGACAACGGTTTAGATTGAGCGTACGTGTTAGGGCACGGGTTAGTGTTAGCGTACGGTTTAGGATTAGGGGACGGGTTATTGTAAGGCTTCGGGCAAGGGTTAGGGTTAGGGTTAGGGTTAGAGTAAGGGGATGGGGAAGGTTTAGGATACAGGTTAGGATACGACAACGGTTTAGGGTGAGCGTACGTGTTACAGTACGTGTTAGTGTTAGCGTACAGGTTAGGATTAGGGGAGTGTTAGGGCAAGGATTCGGGTAACGCTTAGGGTTAGGGTTAGGGGACGGGGACGGTTTAGGGTACAGGTTAGGGTATGACAACGGTTTAGGGTAACCGTACGTGTTAGGGTACGGGTTAGTGTTAGCGTACGGTTTAGGATTGGGGACAGGTTAGGGTAAGGCTTCGGGTAAGGGTTAGGTTTAGGGTTAGGGTTAGGGGATGGGGACTGTGCAGGGTACAGGTTTGGGTACGACAACGCTATAGGGTGAGTGTACGTGTTAGGGTACGTGTTAGTGTTAGCGTACGGGTTAGGATTAGGGGACGGGTTAGGGTAAGGCTTCGGGTAAGGGTTAGGTTTAGGGTTAGGGTTAGGGTTAGGGGACGGGGACTGTTTAGGGTAAGGTTAGGGTATGACAACGGTTCAGGTTGAGCCTACGTTTTAGGGTACGGTTTAGTGTTAGCGTACGGGTAGGATTAGGGTAAGGGTTAGAGTAAGGCTTCAGGAAAGGTTTAGGGTTAGGGTTAGGGTTTCGGTTAGGGGACGGGGACGGTTTAGGGTACAGGTTAGGGTACGACAACGGTTTAGGGTGAGCGTACGTGTTAGATTACGGGTTAGTGTTAGCCTACGGGTTAGGATTAGGGGACGGGTTAGGTTAAGACTTTGGGTAAGGTTAGGGTTAGGGTTAGGGTTAGGGTTATGGGACGGGGACGGTTTAGGGTACAGGTTTGGGTACGCCAACGGTTTAGCGTGAGCGTACGTGTTAGTGTATTGGTTAGTGTTAGCATACGGGTTAGGATTATGGGTTGGATGAGTGTAAGGCTTCTGGTAAGGTTCAGGGTTAGGGTTAGGGTTAGGGGACGGGGACAGGGACGGTTTAGGGTTCAGGTTAAGGTACGACAACAGTTTAGGGTGAGCGTACATGTTAGGGTATGGGTTAGTGTTAGGTTACGGTTTAGTGTTAGCGTAGGGGTTAGGATTAGGGGACGAGTTAGTGTAAGGCTTCGGGTAAGGGTTAGAGTTAGGTTTAGGGTTAGGGTTTGGGGACGGGGACTCTTTAGGGTACAGGTTAGGGTACGAAAACCGTTTAGGGTGAGCGTACATTTTAGGGTATGGGTTAGTGTTAGGGTACGGTTTAGTGTTAGCGTACGGGTTAGCATTAGGGGACGGGTTAGGGTAAGGCTTCGGGTAAGGGTTAGGGTTATGCTTAGGGTTAGGGTTAGGTTTAGGGGACGGGGACGGTTTAGGGTACAAGTTAGGGTACGACAACGGTTTAGAGTGAGCGTACGTGTTAGGGTAGGCGTTAGTGTTAGTGTACGGGTTAGGATTATGTGTCAGGTTAGGATAAGGCTTTGGGTAAGGGTTAGGGTTAGGCTTAGGGTTAGTGTTAGGGGACGGGGACTGTTTAGGTTACAGGTTAGGGTACGACAACGGTTTAGGGTGAGCGTACGTGTTAGGGTATGGGTTAGTGTTAGCGTAAGGGTTAGGATTCGGTGACGCGTTAGGGTAAGGCTTCGGGTAAGAGTTAGGTTTAGGGTTAGGGAGAGAGTTAGGGGACAGGGACCGTTTAGGGTAAAGGTTAGTGTACGACAACGGTTTAGATTGAGGGTATGTGTTAGGGTACGGGTTAGTGTTAGCGTACGGTTTAGGATTAGGGGACCGGTTAGGGTAAGGCTTTGGGTAAGGGTTAGTGTTACGGTTAGGGTTAGGGTTAGGGTTAGGGTACGGGGACGGTTTAGGGTACAGGTTAGGGTACGACAACGGTTTAGGGTGAGTGTACGTGTTAGGGTATGGGTTAGTGTTAGCGTAGGGTTGAGGATTAGGGGACGGGTTAGGGTAAGGCTTCGGGTTATGGGTAGGGTTAGGGTTAGGGTTAGGGGACGGGGACGGGGACGGTTTAGGGTACAGGTTAGGGTATGTCAACGGTTTAGGGTGAGCGTACGTGTTAGGGTACGTGTTAGTTTTAGCGTACGGGTTAGGATTAGGGGACGGGTTAGTGTAAGGCTTCGGGTAATGGTTAGTGTTAGGGTTACGGTTAGGTTTAGGGTTAGGGGACGAGGACGGTTTAGGGTACAGGTTAGGGTACGACATCGGTTTAGGGTGAGCGAGCGTGTAGGGTACGGATTAGTGTTAGCGTACGATTTAGGATTAGGGGACGGGTTAGGGTAAGGCTTAAGGTAACGGTTAGGGTTAGGGTTAGGGTTAGGGGACGGGGACGGGGAAGGGGACGGTTTAGGGTACAGGTTAGTGTACAACAACATTTTAGGTTGAGCGTACGTGTTAGGGTATGGGATAGTGTTAGCGTACGGGTTAGGATTAGGGGACGGGTTAGCGTAAAGTTCGAGTAAGGGTTAGGTTTATGGTTAGGGTTAGGGATAGGGTTAGGGGACGGGGACGGTTTAGGGTACAGGTTAGGGTACGTCAACGCTTTATGGTGAGCGTACGTGTTAGAGTAAGGGTTAGTGTTAGCGTAAGGGTTAGGATTAGGGAACGGGTTAAAGTAAGGCTTCGGGTAAGGGTTAGGGTTAGGGTTAGGGTTAGGGTTAGAGGACAGGAATGGTTTAGGGTAGAGGTTAGTGTACGACAACAGTTTAGGGTGAGCGTACGTGTTAGGGTAGGTGTTAGTGTTAGCGTACCGGTTAGGATTAGGGGACGGATTACTGTAAGGCTTCGGGTAAGGGTTAGGGTTAGGGTTAAGGTTAGGGGACGGGGACGGTTTAGGGTACAGGTTAGGGTACGACAACGGTTTAGGGTGAGCGTACGTGTTAGGGTACAGGTTAGTGTGAGCGTACGGGTTAGGATTAGGGGACGGATTAGGGTAAGGCTTCGGGTAAGTGTTAGGGTTAGGGTTAGGGTATGGGGACGGTTTAGGGTACAGGTTAGGGTACGACAACGGTTTAGTGTGAGCGTACGTGTTAGGGTACGGGTTAGTGTTAGCGTACGGGTTAAGATTAGTGGACGTGTTAGTGTAAGGCTTCGGGTAAGGGTTAGGGTTAGGGTTAGGGGTCGGGGACGGGGACGGGGACAGTTTAGGGTACAGGTTAGCATACGACATCGGTTTAGGGTGAGCGTACGTGTTAGGGTACGGGTTAGTGTTAGCGTACGGGTTAGGATTAGGGGACGGGTTAGGGTAAGTCTTTGAGTAAGGTTTAGGGTTAGGGATAGGGTTAGGGTTAGGGTATGGCGACGGTTTAGGGTACAGTTTAGGGTGTAACAACGTTTTAGGGTGAGTGTACGTGTTAGAGTACGGGTTATTGTTAGCGTACGGGTTAGGATTAGTGGACGGCTTAGGGTAAGGCTTCGGATAAAGGTTACGTTTATGGTTAGGGTTAGGATTAGAGTTAGGGGATGGGGACGGTTTAGGGTACAGGTTACGGTATGACAACAGTTTAGGGTGAGCGTACGTGTTAGGGTACAGGTTAGTGTTAGCGTACGGTTTAGGATTACGGGTCGGTTTAGGGTAAGGCTTCGGGTAAGGGTTAGGGATAGGGTTAGGGTTAGGGTTTGGGTTAGGGGATGGGGAGGTTTTAGGGTACAGGTTAGTGTACGACAACAGTTTAGGGTGAGCGTACGTGATAGCGTACGGGTTAGGATTGGTGACGGGTTAGGGTAAGGCTTCGGGTGAGGGTTAGGGTTAGGGTTAGGGTTAGGGGACGGGGACGGGGACGGTGTAGGGTACAGGTTAGGGTACGACAACGGTTTAGGGTGAGCGTACGTGTTAGGGCACGGGTTAGTGTTAGCGTACGGATTAGGATTAGGGGACTGGTTAGGGTAAGGCTTCGGGTAAGTGTTAGGGTTAGTGTTAGGTTTAGGGTTAGTGTTAGGGTTAGGGGACGGGTCGGATTAGGCTACAGTTTAGGGTACGACAACGGTTTAGGGTGAGCGTACGTGTTAGGGCACAGATTAGTGTTAGCTTACGGTTTAGGGTTAGGGGACGGGTTAGGGTAAGGCTTCGGGTAAGTGTTAGGTTTAGGTTAAGGGTTAGGGTTAAGTTTAGGGTTACGGGACGGGGACGGTTTAGTGTACCGGTTAGGGTACGACAACGGTTTAGGGTGAGCATACGTGTTAGGGTACGGGTTAGTGTTAGCGTACGGGTTAGGATTAGGGGACGGGTTAGTTTAAGGCTTCGGGTAAGGTTTAGGTTTAGGGTTAGGGTTAGGTGATGGGGATGATTTAGGGTACAGGTTAGGGTACGACAAAGTTTTAGGGTAAGCGTACGTGCTAGGGTATGGGTTAGTGTTAGGGTACGGGTTAGGATAAGGGGACGGGTTAGGGTAAGGCTTCGGGTAAGGGTTAGTGTTAGGGTTAGGGTTAAGAGACGGGGACAGTTTAGGGTACAGTTTAGGGTACGACAACGTTTTAGGGTGAGCGTACGTGTTGGGGTATGGGTTAGTGTTAGCGTACGGATTAGGCTTAGGGGACGGGTTAGGGTAAGGCTACGGGTAAGGGATAGGTTTAGGGTTAGGGTTAGGGGACGGGGACGGGGATGGTTTAGGGTACAGTTGAGGGTACGACAAACGTTTAGGGTGAGCGTATATGTTAGGGTATGGGTTAGTGATAGCCTACGGGTTAGGATTAGGGGACAGGTTAGGGTAAGGCTTCGGGTAAGGGTTAGGGTTAGAGTTAGGGTTAGGGGACGGGGACGGGAAAGGGGACGATTTAAAGTACAGGTTAGTGTACAACAACAGTTTAGGGTGAGCATACGTGTTAGGGTACGGGTTAGTGTTAACGTACGGTTTAGTATTAGGGGACGGGTTAGGGTAAGGTTCGGGTAAGGGTTAGGGTTAAGGTTAGGGTTAGGGTTAGGGTTAGGGGACGGGGACGGTTTAGGGTACAGGTTAGGCTACGACAACGGTTTAGGGTGAGCGTACGTTTTAGCGTACGGGTTAGTGTTAGCGTACGGGTTAGGATTAGGGGACGGGTTACGATAAGGCTTCTGGTAAGGGTTAGGGTCAGGGTTATGGTTAGGGTTAGGGGATGGGGACGGTTTAGGGTACACGTTAGGGTACGACAACGATTTAGGGTGATCGTACGTGTTAGGGTATGGGTTAGTGTTAGCGTACGGTTTAGGGTTAGGGGACGGGTTAGCGTAAGGCTTCTGGTAAGGGTTAGGGTTAGGGTGAGCGGACGGGGACGGGAACACTTTAGGGTACAGGTTAGGGTACGACAACGGTTTAGGGTGAGCGTACGTGTTAGGGCACGGGTTAGTGTTAGCGTACGGGTTAGGAATAGGGGACGGGATAGGGTAAGGCTTCGGGTAAGGGTTAGGGTTTGGGTTAGGGTTAAGGTTAGGGGACGGGGACGGTTTAGGGTACAGGTTACGGTACGACAACGGTTTAGGGTGAGCGTACGTGTTAGGGCACGGGTTAGTGTTAACGTACGGTTTGGGATTAGGGGACGGGTTAGGGTAAGGCTTCGGGTAAGTGTTAGAGTTAGGGTTAGGGTTAGGGTTAGGGTTAGGGGACGGGGATGGTTTAGGGTACAGGTTACGGTACGACAACGGTTTAGGCTGAGAGTAGGTGTTAGGGTAAGGGTTAGTGTTAGCGTACAGGTTAGGATTAGGTGACGGTTAGGGCAAGGCTTCGGGTACGGCTTACGGTTAGGTTTAGGGGACAGGGACGGTTTAGGGTACAGGTAAGGGTACGACAATGGTTTAGGGTGAGCGTACGTGTTAGGGTACGGGTTAGTGTTAGCGTACGGGTTAGGATTAGGAGACGGGTTAGGGTAAGGATTCGGGTAAGTGTTAGGGTTAGGGTTAGGGGACGGGGACGGGGACGGGGCTGGTTTAGGGTACAGTTTAGGGGACAACAACGGTTTAGGGTGAGCGTACGTGTTAGGGTACGGATTAGTGTTGGCATACAGGTTAGCATTAGGAGACGGGTTAGCGTAAGGCTTCGGGTAAGGTTTATGGTTAGGGTTAGGGTTAGGGTTAGGGGACGAGGATGGTTTAGGGTACAGGTTAGGGTACGACAACGGTTTGGGGTGAGCGTACGTGTTAGGGCACGGGTTAGTGTTACCGTACGGGTTAGGATTAGGTGACGGGTTAAGTTCAGACTTCGGGTAAGAGTTAGGGTTAGGGTTAGGGTTAGGGTTAGGGGACGGGGAAGGTTTAGGGTACAGGTTAGGGTACGACAATGTTTTAGGGTGAGTGTACGTGTTAGGGCATGGGTTAGTGTTAGCGTACGGGTTAGCATTAGGGGACGGGATAGGCTAAGGCTTCGGGTAAGGGTTAGGGTTAGGGTTAGGGTTAAGGTTAGGGGACGGGGACGGTTTAGGGTACGACAACGGTTTAGATTGAGCGTACGTGTTAGGGCACAGGTTAGTGTTAGCGTACGGTTTAGGATTAGGGGACGGGTTATTGTAAGGCTTCGGGCAAGGGTTAGGGTTAGGGTTAGGGTTAGGGTTAGAGTAAGGGGATGGGGAAGGTTTAGGATACAGGTTAGGATACGACAACGGTTTAGGGTGAGCGTACGTGTTACAGTACGTGTTAGTGTTAGCGTACAGGTTAGGATTAGGGGAGAGTTAGGGCAAGGATTCGGGTAACGCTTAGGGTTAGGGTTAGGGGACGGGGACGGTTTAGGGTACAGGTTAGGGTATGACAACGGTTTAGGGTAACCGTACGTGTTAGGGTACGGGTTAGTGTTAGCGTACGGTTTAGGATTGGGGACAGGTTAGGGTAAGGCTTCGGGTAAGGGTTAGGTTTAGGGTTAGGGTTAGGGGATGGGGACTGTGCAGGGTACAGGTTTGGGTACGACAACGCTATAGGGTGAGTGTACGTGTTAGGGTACGTGTTAGTGTTAGCGTACGGGTTAGGATTAGGGGACGGGTTAGGGTAAGGCTTCGGGTAAGGGTTAGGTTTAGGGTTAGGGTTAGGGTTAGGGGACGGGGACTGTTTAGGGTAAGGTTAGGGTATGACAACGGTTCAGGTTGTGCCTACGTTTTAGGGTACGGTTTAGTGTTAGCGTACGGGTAGGATTAGGGTAAGGGTTAGGGTAAGGCTTCAGGAAAGGTTTAGGGTTAGGGTTAGGGTTTCGGTTAGGGGACGGGGACGGTTTAGGGTACAGGTTAGGGTACGACAACGGTTTAGGGTGAGCGTACGTGTTAGATTACGGGTTAGTGTTAGCCTACGGGTTAGGATTAGGGGACGGGTTAGGTTAAGACTTTGGGTAAGGTTAGGGTTAGGGTTAGGGTTAGGGTTATGGGACGGGGACGGTTTAGGGTACAGGTTTGGGTACGCCAACGGTTTAGCGTGAGCGTACGTGTTAGTGTATTGGTTAGTGTTAGCATACGGGTTAGGATTATGGGTTGGATGAGTGTAAGGCTTCTGGTAAGGTTCAGGGTTAGGGTTAGGGTTAGGGGACGGGGACAGGGACGGTTTAGGGTTCAGGTTAAGGTACGACAACAGTTTAGGGTGAGCGTACGTGTTAGGGTATGGGTTAGTGTTAGGTTACGGTTTAGTGTTAGCGTAGGGGTTAGGATTAGGGGACGAGTTAGTGTAAGGCTTCGGGTAAGGGTTAGAGTTAGGTTTAGGGTTAGGGTTTGGGGACGGGGACTCTTTAGGGTACAGGTTAGGGTACGAAAACCGTTTAGGGTGAGCGTACATTTTAGGGTATGGGTTAGTGTTAGGGTACGGTTTAGTGTTAGCGTACGGGTTAGCATTAGGGGACGGGTTAGGGTAAGGCTTCGGGTAAGGGTTAGGGTTATGCTTAGGGTTAGGGTTAGGTTTAGGGGACGGGGACGGTTTAGGGTACAAGTTAGGGTACGACAACGGTTTAGAGTGAGCGTACGTGTTAGGGTAGGCGTTAGTGTTAGTGTACGGGTTAGGATTATGTGTCAGGTTAGGATAAGGCTTTGGGTAAGGGTTAGGGTTAGGCTTAGGGTTAGTGTTAGGGGACGGGGACTGTTTAGGTTACAGGTTAGGGTACGACAACGGTTTAGGGTGAGCGTACGTGTTAGGGTATGGGTTAGTGTTAGCGTAAGGGTTAGGATTCGGTGACGCGTTAGGGTAAGGCTTCGGGTAAGAGTTAGGTTTAGGGTTAGGGAGAGAGTTAGGGGACAGGGACCGTTTAGGGTAAAGGTTAGTGTACGACAACGGTTTAGATTGAGGGTATGTGTTAGGGTACGGGTTAGTGTTAGCGTACGGTTTAGGATTAGGGGACCGGTTAGGGTAAGGCTTTGGGTAAGGGTTAGTGTTACGGTTAGGGTTAGGGTTAGGGTACGGGGACGGTTTAGGGTACAGGTTAGGGTACGACAACGGTTTAGGGTGAGTGTACGTGTTAGGGTATGGGTTAGTGTTAGCGTAGGGTTGAGGATTAGGGGACGGGTTAGGGTAAGGCTTCGGGTTATGGGTAGGGTTAGGGTTAGGGTTAGGGGACGGGGACGGGGACGGTTTAGGGTACAGGTTAGGGTATGTCAACGGTTTAGGGTGAGCGTACGTGTTAGGGTACGTGTTAGTTTTAGCGTACGGGTTAGGATTAGGGGACGGGTTAGTGTAAGGCTTCGGGTAATGGTTAGTGTTAGGGTTACGGTTAGGGTTAGGGTTAGGGGACGAGGACGGTTTAGGGTACAGGTTAGGGTACGACATCGGTTTAGGGTGAGCGAGCGTGTAGGGTATGGATTAGTGTTAGCGTACGATTTAGGATTAGGGGACGGGTTAGGGTAAGGCTTAAGGTAACGGTTAGGGTTAGGGTTAGGGGACGGGGACGGGGATGGTCTAGGGTACAGGTTAGGGTACGACATCGGTTTAGGGTGAGCATACGTGTTAGGGTACGGGTTAGTGTAAGCGTACGGGTTAGGATTAGGGGACGTGTTAGGGTGAGGCTTCGGGTAAGGGTTAGGTTTAGGGTTCGTGTTAGGGTTAGGGGACGGGGAAGGTTTAGGGTACATGTTAGGGTACGACAACGCTTTAGGTTGAGCGTACGTGTTAGGGTATGGGTTAGTGTTAGCGTACGGGTTAGGGTTAGGGGACGGGTTAGTGTAAGGCTTCGGGTAAGGCTTAGGGATAGGGTTAGGGTTAGGGTTAGGGTTAGGGGACGGGGACGGTTTAGGGTACAGGTTAGTGTACGACAACAGTTTATGGTGAGTGTACGTGATAGCGTAAGGGTTAGGATTGGTGACGGGTTTAGGTAAGGCTTCGGGTGAGGGTTAGGGTTAGGGTTAGGGTTTGGGTTAGGGTTAGGGGATGGGTATGGTTTAGGTTACAGGTTAGGGTACAAAAACGGTTTAGGGTAAGCGTACGTGTTAGGGCACGGGTTAGTGTTAGCATACGGGTTAGGATTAGGGGACGGTTTAGGGTAAGGCTTCGGGTAAGGGTTATGGTTAGGGTTAGGGTTAGGGTTAGGGTTAGAGGACGGGGACGGGGACGGTTTAGGGTACAGGTTAGCATACAACAATGGTTTAGGGTGAGCGTACGTGTTAGGGTATGGGTTAGTGTTAGCGTACGGGTTAGGATTAGGGGACGGGGTAGGGTAAGGCTCCGGGTAAGGGTTAGGCTTAGGATTAGGGTTAGGGGACGAGGACAGTTTAGGGTACAGTTTAGGGTACGACAACGTTTTAGGGTGAGCGTACGTGTTAGGGTACGGGTTAGTGTTAGCGTACGGATTAGGATTAGGTGACGGGTTAGGGTAAGGCTTCGGGTAAGGGATAGGTTTAGGGTTACAGTTAGGGTTAGGGGATGGGGACGGGGATGGTTTAGGGTACAGGTTAGGGTTCGACAAAGGTTTAGGTTGAGCATACATGTTAGGGTACGGTTAGTGATAGCCTACGGGTTAGGATTAGGGGACAGGTTAGGGTAAGTCTTCGGGTAAGGTTTAGGGTTAGGGTTAGGGTTAGGGGACGGGGACGGGAAAGGGGACGGTTCAAGGTACAGGTTAGTGTACAACAGCAGTTTAGGGTGAGCTTACGTGTTAGAGTACGGGTTAGTGTTAGCATACGCGTTAGGATTAGGGGACGTGTTAGGGTAAGGCTTCAGGTAAGGTTTAGGTATAGGGTTAGGGTTAGGGTTAGGGTTAGGGTTAGGAGACGGGGATGATTTAGGTTACAGGTTAGTGTGCGACAAAGGTTTACGGTGAGCATACGTGATAGCGTACGGGTTAGGATTGGTGACGGGTTAGGGTAAGGCTTCGGGTAAGGATTAGGGATACAGTTAGGGTTAGGGTTAAGGTTAGGGCACGAGGAAGGTTTAGGGTACAGGTTAGGGTACGACAACTATTTAGGGTGAGCCTACGTGTTAGGGTACGGTTTAGTGTTAGCGTACGGGTTAGGATTAGGGGACGTGTTAGGGTAAGGCTTCGGGAAATGTTTAAGGTTAAGGTTATGGTTAGGGTTAGGGGACGGGGACGGGGACGGTTTAGGGTACAGATTAGGGTAAGACAACGGTTTAGGGTGAGAGTACGTGTTAGGGTATGGGTTAGAGTTAGTGTACGGGTTAGGATTAGGGGACGGGTTAGGGTAAGGCTTCGGGTAAGGTTTAGGTTTAGGGTTAGGGTTAAGTTTAGGGGACGGGGACGGTTTAGGGTAAATGTTAGGGTATGACAATGGTTTAGGGTGAGCGTACGTGTTAGGGTAGGTGTTACTGTTAGCATACGGATTAGGTTTAGGGGAATGGTTAGGTTAAGGCTTCGGGTAAGTGTTAGGTTTAGGGTTAGGGTTAGGGTTAGGGTTAGGGGACTGGGACGTTATAGGGTACAGGTTAGTGTACGACAACAGTTTAGTGTGAGCGTACGTGTTAGGGTACAGGTTAGTGTTAACGTATGGGTTAGGCTTAGGGGACAGGTTAGGGTAAGGCTTCGGCTAAGGGGTAGGGTTAGGGTTAGGGTTAGGGTTAGGGGACGGGGACGGGGATGGTTTAGGGTACAGGTTAGGGTACGTCAACGGTTTAGGGTGAGCCTACGTGTTAGGGTACGGGTTAGTATTAGCGTACGGGTTAGGATTAGGGGACGGGTTAGTGTAAGGCTGCGGATAACGGTTAGTGTTAGGTTTACGGTTAGGGTTAGGGTTAGGGGACGAGGACGGTTTAGGGCACAGGTTAGGGTACGACAACGGTTTAGGGTGAGCATACGTGTTAGGGTACGGGTTAGTGTTAGCGTACGGGTTCGGATTAGGGGACGGTTTAGGGTAAGGAATCGGGTAAGGGTTAGGTTTAGGGTTAGGGTTAGGTTTAGGGGACAGGAACGGGGATGGTTTAAGGTATAGGTTAGGGGACCACAGCGGTTTAGGGTGAGCGTACGTGTTAGGTAACGTGTTAGTGTTAGCGTACGGGTTAGGATTACGGGAAGGGTTAGGGTAAGGCTTCGGGTACGGGTTAGGGTTAGGGTTAGGGTCAGGGTTAGTGTTAGGGGACGGGGACGGTTTAGGGTACAGGTTAGTGTACGACAACGGTTTAGGGTGAGCGTACGTGTTAGGGTATGGTTTAGTGCTAGCGTACGGGTTAGGATTACGATACGGGTTACAGTAAGGCTTCAGGTAAGGGTAAGTGTTAGGGTTAGGGTTAGGGTTAGCGTACGGAGACGGTTTAGGGTAGAGGTTAGAGTACGACAACGATTTAGGGTGAGCGTACGTGTTAGGGTACTGTTTAGTGTTAGCGTACGGGTTAGGATTAGGGAACGGTTTAGGGTAAGGCTTTGGGTAAGTGTTAGGGTTAGGGGTCGGGGACGGCAACAGGGACGGTTTAGGGTACAGGTTAGTGTACGACTACGGTTTAGGGTGAGCGTACGTTTTAGGGTACGGGTTAGTGTTAGTATATGTGTAAGGATTAGGGGAAGTGTTAGGGTAAGGGTTCGGGTAAGGGTTCGGGTTAGGGTTAGGGTTAGTGTTAGGCGATGGGGACGGTTTAGGGTACAGGTTAGTGTACGACAACAGTTTAGGGTGAGCGTACGTGTTAGGGTACGTGTTAGTGTTAGCATACGGTTTAGTCTAAGGGGACGGGTTAGGGTAAGTCTTCGGGTAAGGGTTAGGGTTAGGTTTAGGGTAAGGGGACGGGGATGGTTTAGGGTACAGGTTAGTGTACGAGAACGGTTTAGGGTCAGCGTACGTGTTAGGGTACGGGTTAGAGTTCGCATACGGTTAGGATTAGGGGACGGGTTAGTGGAAGGCTTCGGGTAAGGTTTAGGGTTATGGTTAGGGTTAGGGTTAGGGTCAGGGGACGGAGACGGTTTAGGGTACAGGTTCGGGTACGACCACGGTTTAGGGTGAGCGTACTGGTTAGGGTACGGGTTACTGTTAGCGTACGGGTTAGGATTAGGGGTGGGTTAGGATAAGGCTTCGAGTAAGGGTGAGGCTTAGGGTTAGGGTTAGGGGACGGGGACGGGGACGGTTTAGGATACAGGTTAGTATACGACAACGGTTTAGGGTGAGCGTACGTGTTAGGGCACGGGTTAGTGTTAGCGTACGGTTTAGGATTAGGGGACGGGTTAGGGTAAGGCTTTGGGTAAGGGTTAGGGTTAGGGGACGGGGACGGGGACGGGGACGGTTTAGGGTACAGGTTAGGGTACGACAACGGTTTAGTGTGAGCGTACGTGTTAGGGTACGGGTTAGTGTTAGCGTACGGGTTAGGATTAGGGTACGTGATAGGGTAAGGCTTCGGGTAAGGGTTAGGGTTAGGGTTAGGTTTAGGGTTAGGGATAGGGGACGGGGACGGTTTAGGGTACATGTTATGACAATGGTTTAGGGTGAGCGTACATGTTAGGGTACGGGTTAGTGTTAGCGTACGGGTTAGGATTAGTAGACGGGATAGGGTAAGGCTTCGGGTAAGGGTTAGGGTTAGGGTTAGGGTTAGTGTTAGGGGATGGGGACGGTCTAGGGTACAGGTTAGAGTACGACAACGGTTTACGGTGAGCGTACGTGTTAGGGTACGTATTAGTGTTAGGTTACGGGTTAGGATTAGGGGACGGGTTAGGGTAAGGCTTCGGGTAAGGTTTAGGGTTAGGGTTAGGGTTAGGTTTAGGGTACGGGGACAGTTTAGGGTACAGGTTAGGCTACGACAACGGTTTAGGATGAGCGTACATGTTAGGGCAACGGTTAGTGTTAGCGTACGGGTTGGATTAGGGGACGGGTTAGGTTAAGGCTTCGGGTAAGGGTTAGGTTTAGGGTTAGGTTTAGGGTTAGGGTTAGGGGACGGGGACGGTTTAGGGTACAGGTTAGGGTACGACAATGGTTTAGGGTGAGAGTACATGTTAGGGTACGTGTTAGTGTTAGCGTACGGGTTAGGATTAGGAGTCGGGTTAGGGTAAGGTTTTGGATAAGGGTTAGGGTTAGGGTTAGGGGACGGGGACAGTTTAGGGTACAGGTTATGGTACAATAACGGTTTAGGGTGAGCGTACGTGATAGGGTATGTGTTAGTGTTAACGTATGGATTAGGATTAGGGGACGGGTTAGGGTAAGACTTCGGGTAAGGGATAGGGTTAGGGTTAGGGTTAGGGGACCGGGACAGGGATGCTTTAGGGTATAGGTTAGGGTATGACAAAGGTTTAGGGTGAGCGTACATGTTAGGGTACGGGTTAGTGATAGCCTACGGGTTAGAATTAGGGGACGAGTTTGGATAAAGCTTCGGGTAAGGGTTAGGGTTAAAGTTAGAGTTAGGGGACGGGGACGGGGAAGGGGATGGTTTAGGGTACAGGTTAGTGTACAACAACAGTTTAGGGTGAGCGTACGTGTTAGGGTATGGGATAGTGTTAGCGTACGGATTAGGATTAGGGGACAGGTTAGCGTAAGTTTCGGGTAAGGGTTAGGGTTATGGTTAGGGTTATGGTTAGGTTTAGGGGACGGGGACGGTTTAGGGTACAGGTTAGGGTACGTCAAAGGTTTAGGGTGAGCGTACGTGTTAGAGTACGGGTTAGTGTTAGCGTAAGGGTTAGGATTAGGGGAGGGGTTAGGCTAAGGCTTCGGGTAAGGGTTAGGGTTAGGGTTAGGTTTAGGGTTAGGGTTAGGTTTAGGGGACAGGAATGGTTTAGGTTCGAGGTTAGGGTACGACAACAGTTTAGGGTGAGCATACGTGTTAGGGTAGGTGTTAGTGTTAGTGTACCGGTTAGGATTAGGGGACGGATTACTGTAAGGCTTCGGGTAAGGGTTAGGGTTAGGGTTAGGGTTAGGGGACGGGGACGGTTTAGGGTACAGGTTAGGGTATGAGAACGGTTTAGGGTGAGCGTACGTGTTAGGGTACAAGTTAGGGTGAGCGTACGGGTTAGGATTAGGGGACGGGTTAGGGTAAGGCTTCGGGTAAGTGTTAGGCTTAGGGTTAGGGAACGGGGACGGTTTAGGGTACAGGTTAGGGTACGACAACGGTTTAGTGTGAGCGTACGTGTTAGGGTACGGGTTAGTGTTAGCATACGGGTTAAGATTAGTGGACGTGTTAGTGTAAGGCTTCGGGTAAGGGTTAGGTTTAGGGTTAGGGTTAGCGTTAGGGATAGGGGACGGGGACGGTGTAGGGTACAGGTCAGTGTACGACAACAGTTTAAGGTGAGCGTACGAGTTAGGGTACGGGTTAGTGTTAGCGTACGGGTTAGGATTAGTGGAAGGGTTAGGATAAGACTTCGGGTAAGGGTTAGGGTTAGGGTTAGGGTTAGGGCACGGGGACTGTTTAGGGTACAGATTAGGGTACTACAACGGTTTAGGGTGAGCGTACGTGTTAGGGTACGGGTTAGTGTTAGCGTACGGTTTATGGTTATGTGACATGTTAGGGTAAGCATTCGGGTAAGGGTTTGGGTTACGGTTAGGGTTAGGGTTAGGGGAGGGGGACGGTTGAGGGTACAGATTAGGGTACGTCAACAGTTTAGGGTGAGCGTACGTGTTAGGGTACGGGTTATTGTTAGCGTACGGGTTAGGATTAGGGGACAGGTGAGGGTAAGGCTTCGGGTAAGGGTTAGGTTTAGGGTTAGTGTTAGGGTTAGGGGACGGGGACGGTTTAGGGTACAGGTTAGGGTACGACAACAGTTTAGTGTGAGCGTACGTGTTTGGGTATGTTTTAGTGTTAGCATACGGGTTAGTATTAGGGGACTGGTTAGTGTAAGGCCTCGGGTAAGCGTTACAGTTAGGTTTAGCGTTAGGGTTAGTTGACGGGGATGGTTTAGGGTATAGGTTAGGGTACGACAACGGTTTAGGGTGAGCGTACGTGTTAGGGTACGGCTTAGTGTTAGCGTACGGGATAGGATTAGGGGACGGGTTAGTGTAAGGTTTCGGGTAAGGGTTAGGTTTAGGGTTATTGTTAGGGTTAGGGTTATGGGACGGGGATGGTTTAGGGTACAGCGTAGAGTACAACAACGGTTTAGGGTGAGCGTACATATTAGGGTACGGGATAGTGTTAGCGTACGGGTTAGGATTAGGGGACGGGTTAGGGTAAGGCTTCGGGTAAGGGTTAGGTTTAGGGTTAGGGTTAGGGTTATGGTTAGGGGATGAGGACGGTTTAGGGTACAGGTTAGGATACGTCAATGGTTTAGGGTGAGCGTACGTATTAGGGAACAGGTTAGTGTTAGCATACGGGTTTGGATTAGGGGACGGGTAAGGGTAAGGCTTCAGGTAAGGGTTAGGGTTAGGGATAGGGTACGGGGACCGTTTAGGGTACAGGTTAGGGTACGACAACGGTTTAGGGTGAGCGTACGTGTTAGGGTACGTGTTTGTGTTAGCGTACGGGTTAGGATTTGGGGACGCGTTAGGGTAAGGCTTCGGGTAAGGGTTAGGGTTAGGGTTAGGGTTAGGGGACAGGGACGGTTTAGGGTACAGGTTAGGGTATGACAACGTTTTAGGGTGAGCGTACGTGTTAGGATAGGTTTAGTTTTAGTGTACGGGTTAGGATTAGGGAATATGTTAGGGTAAGGCTTCGGGTAAGGTTTAGGGTTAGGGTTAGAGTTAGGGTTAGGGGATGGGGACGTTTTAGGTTACAGGTTAGTGTACAACAACGGTTTAGTGTGACCGTACGTGTTAGGTATGTGTTAATGTTAGCGTAGGGGTTAGAATTAGGGGACAGCTTAGGCTAAGGCTTCGGGTAAGGTTTAGGGTTAGGGTTACGGTTAGGGTTAGGGGACGGGGACAGTTTAGGTTACAGGTTAGGGTACGACAACGGTTTAGGGTGAGCGTACGTGTTAGGGTACGGGTTAGTGTTAGTGTACGGTTTAGGATTTGGGGACGGGTTAGGGTAAGGCTTCGGGTAAGGGTTAGGGTTAGGGTTAGGGTTAGGGTTAGGGGATGGGGACGGTTTAGGGTACACGGTGGGTACGACAACGGTTTAGGGTGAGCATACATCTTATGGTACGGGTTAGTGTTAGCGTACGGGTTAGGATTAGGGGACGGGTTAGGGTAAGGCTTCGGTTAAGGTTTAGGGTTAGGGTTAGGGTTAGGGTTAGGGTTATGAGACGGGGACGGTTTAGGGTAGATTAGTGTACGACAACGGTTTAGGGTGAGCGTACGTGTTAGGGCACGGGTTAGTGTTAGTGTACGAGTTACGATTAGGGGACGTGTTAAGGTAAGGCTTCGGGTAAATGTTAGTGTTAGGGTTAGGCTTAGGGTTAGGGGACCGGGACGGTTTAGGGTACAGGTTAGGGTTAGTGTTAGGGTTAGGGTTAAGGTTAGGGGACAGGGACGGTTTAGGGTACAGGTTAGGGTACGACAACGGTTTAGGGTGAGCGTACGTGTTAGGGTACGGGTTAGTGTTAGCGTATGGGTTAGGATTACGGTAAGGATTCAGGTAACGGTTAGGGTTAGGGTTACGTTTAGGTTTAGGGTAAGGGGACTGGGATGGTTTAGGGTACAGGTTAGGGTACGACAACGGTTTAGGGTGAGCGAACGTGTTAGGGTACGGGTTAGTTTTAGCGTACGGGTTAGGATTAGGTGACGGGTTAGTGTAAGGCTTCAGGTAAGGTTTAGTGTTAGGGTTAGGGTTAGGGGACCGGGACGGTTTAGGGTACAGGTTAGGGTACGACAGCGGTTTAGGTTGAGCGTACGTGTTACGGTACGGGTTAGTGTTAGCGTACGGGTTAGGATTAGGGGACGGGTAAGGGTAAGGCTTCGGGTAAGGATTAGGGTTAGGGTTAGGGTTACGGTTAGGTTTAGGAGACGGGGACGATTTAGGGTACAGGTTAGGGTAAGACAACGGTTTAGGGTGAGTGTACGTGTTGGGTACGGGTTAGTGTTTGCGTACGGGTTAGGATTAGTGGAAGGGTTAGGGTAAGGCTTCAGGTAAGGGTTAGGGTTAGGGTTAGGGTTAGGGGACGGGGACTGTTTATGGTACAGGTTAGAGTGCGACAACATTTTAGGCTGAGCGTACGTGTTAGGGTACGTGTTAGTGTTAGCGTCCAGGTTAGGATTAGGGGACGGGTTCGGGTAAGGCTTCGGGTAACGGTTAGGGTTAGGGTTAGGGTGAGGGGATGGGGCCGGGGACGGTTTAGGGTACACGTTAGGGTACAGCAACGATTTAGGGTGAGCGAACATGTTAGGGTACGCGTTAGTGTTAGCGTGCAGGTTAGGATTAGGGGACGGGTTAGTGTAAGACTTCGGGTATGGGTTAGTGTTAGGGTTATGGTTAGGGTTAGGGGACAGGGACGGTTTAGTGTACAGGTTAGGGTACGTCAACGGTTTAGGGCGAGCATATGTGTTAGGGCATGGGTTAGTGTTAGCGTACCGGTTAGGATTAGGGGACGGGTTAGGGGAAGGCTTTGGGTAAGGGTTAGGGTTAGGGTTAGGGAACGGGGACGGGGACGGTTTAGGCTACAGTTTAGGTTATGACAACTGTTTATGGTGAGCGTACGTGTTAGGGTACAGGTTAGTGTGAGAGTATGGGTTAGGATTAGGGGACGGGTTAGGGTAAGGCTTCGGGAAGGTTTAGTGTTAGTGTTAGGGTTAGGGTTAGGGGACTGGGATGGGGACGGTTTAGGGTACAGGTTAGTGTACGACAATGGTTAAGGGTGAGGGTACGTGTTCGGGTACGGGTTAGTGTTAGCGTACGGGTTAGGATTAGGGGACGGGTTAGGGTAAGGCTTCGGGTAAGGGTTAGGTTTAGGGTTAGCGTTAGGTTTATGGGACGGGAACGGTTTAATGTACAGGTTAGGGTAGGACAACGTTTTAGCGTGAGCGTATGTTGTAGGGTATGGGTTAGTGTTAGCGTACGGTTTAGGATTATTGGACGGGTTAGTGTAAGGCTTCGGGTAAGGGTTAGGGTTAGGTTTAGGTTTAGGGTTAGGGGCCGGGGACGGTTAAGGGTACACGTTAGGGTATGACAACGGTTTAGGGTGTGTGTACGTGATAGTGTACGGGTTAGTGTTAGCGTATGGGTTAGGATTAGGGGACGGGTTAGGGTAAGGCTTCGGGTAAGTGTTAGGGTTAGGGTTAGGGTTAGGGGACGGGGACGGTTTAGGATACAGGTTAGGGTACGAAAACGGTTCAGGGTGAGCGTATGTGTTATGGTACGAGTTAGTGTTAGTGTACGGGTTAGTATTAGGGGACGGGTTAGAGTAAGGCTTCGGGTAAATATTAGGGTTAGGGTTAGGGGATGGGGACGGTTTAGGGTACAGGTTAGGGTACGACAACAGTTTAAGTTGAGCGTACGTGTTAGGGTACCGGTTAGCGTTAGCATACGGGTTACGGTAAGGCTTCGGGTAAAGGTTAGGGTTAGGGTTAGGGTACGGTGACGGTTTAGGGTACAGGTTAGGGTACGACAACGTTTTAGGGTGAGCGTACGTGTTAGGGTATGGTTTAGTGTTAGCGTACATGTTAGGTTTAGGGGACGGTTTAGCGTAAGGCTTCGGGTAAGGGTTAGGGTTAGGTTTAGGGTAAAGCGACGGTTTAAGGTATAGGTTAGGGTACGACAACGGTTTAGGTTGAGCGTATGTGTTAGGGTTCCGGTTAGTGTTAGCGTACGGGTTATGCTAAGACTTCGGGTAAGGGATAGGGTTAGGGTTAGGGGACGGGGACGGTTTAGGGTACAGGTTAGTGTACGACAATGGTGTAGGGTGAGCATAACTGTTAGGGTACGTGTTAGTGTTAGCGTACTGGTAGGAGTAGGGGATGGATTACGGTAAGGCTTCGGGTAAGGGTTACAGTTAGGGTTAGGGTACGGGGATGGTTTAGGGTACAGGTTAGGGTACGACAACGGTTTAGGTTGAGCGTACATGTTAGGGTACTGGTTAGTGTTAGCATATGGGTTATGGTAAGGCTTCGGGTAAGGGTTAGGTTTAGGGTTAGGGTTAGGGTTAGGGTTAGGGCACGTTGAAAGTTTAGGGTACAGATTAAGGTACTACAATGGCTTAGGGTGAGCGTACGTGTTAGGGTATGGGTTAGTGTTAGCGTACGGTTTAGGATTAGGGGACGGGTTAGGGTAAGGCTTCGGGTAAGGGTTAGGGTTAAGGTTAGGGGATGGTGACAGGGACGGTTTAGGGTACAGGTTAGGGTACGACAACTGTTTAGGGTGAGCGTGCGTGTTAGGGTACGGCTCAGTGTTAGCGTACGGGTTAGGATTAGGGGACGGGTTAAGGTAAGGCTTCGGGTAAGGGTTAGGGTTAGGGTTAGGGTTAGGGTTAGGGGATGGGGACGGTTTAGGGTACAGGTTGGTGTACGAGATCGGTTTAGGGTGATCGTACGTGTTAGGGTATGGGTTAGTGTTAGCGTACGGATTAGGATTAGGGGACGGGTTAGTGGAAGGCTTCGGGTAAGGGTTAGGGTTAGGGTTAGGGTTAGGGGAAAGGGACGGTTTAGGGTACAGGTTAGCGTACGACAACGGTCTAGGGTGAGCATACGTGTCAGGGTACGGGTTAGTGTTAGAGTAGGGGTTAGGATTAGGGTACGGGCTAGGGTAAGGCTTTGCGTAAGGGTTAGTGTTAGGGTTAGGGTTAGGGTTATGGTTAGGGGACGGGACGGTTTAGGGTACAGGTTAGAGTACGACAATATTTTAGGGTGAGCTTACGTGTTAGGGTACGTGTTAGTGTTAGCGTACGGGTTAGGATTAGGGGACGGGTTAGGGTAAGGGTTAGGGTTAGGGTTAGGGTTAGGTTTAGGGGATGGGGACGGTTTAGTGTACAGGTTAGGGTACGACAATGTTTTAGGGTGAGCGTACGTGTTAGTTTACGGGTTAGTGTTAGCGTACGGGTTAGGTTTAGGGGACGGGTTAGGGTAAGGCTTCGGGTAAGTGTTAAGGATAGGGTTAGGATTAGGATTAGGGGAAGGGGACGGTTTAGGGTACAGGTTAGGGTACGACAACGGTTTAGTGTGAGCGTACGTGTTAGGGTACGGGTTAGTGTTAGCGTACGGTTTAGGATTATGTGACGGGTTAGTGTAAGGCTTCGGGTAAGGGTTAGGGTTAGGGTTAGGGTTAGGGTAAGGGTTAGGGGACAGGGACGATTTAGGGTACAAGTTAGGGTACAACAACCTTTTAGGGTGAGCGTACATGTTAGGTTATGGGTTAGTGTTAGTGTATGGTTTAGGATTAGGGGACGGAATAGGGTAACGCTTTGGGTAAGGGTTAGGTTTAGTGTTAGGGTTAGGGGACGGGGACGGGTACGGTTTAGGGTACAGGTTAGGGTACAACGACGGTTTAGTGTGAGTGTAAGTGTTAGGGTATAGCTTAGAGTTAGCGTACGGTTTAGCATTCGGGGACGGGTTAGGACAAGGCTTCGGGTAAGGGTTAGCCTTACGGTTAGGGTTAGGGTTAGGGTTAGGGGATGGGGACTGTTCAGGGTACAGGTTAGAGTACGACAACGGTTTAGGGTGAGCGTACGTGTTAGGGTAGGGGTTAGTGTTAGCGTACGGGTTAGGATTAGGGGACGCGTTAGGGTAAGGCTTCGGGTAATGGTTAGGGTTAGGGTTAGGGTTAGGGGATGGGGACGGGGACGGTTTAGGGTACACGTTAGGGTACGACAACGGTTTAGGGTGAGCGAACGTGTTAGGGTACGGGTTAGTGTTAGCGTACGGGTTAGGATTAGGGGACGGGTTAGGGTAAGACTTCGGGTAAGTGTTAGGATTAGGGTTAGGGTTAGTGTTAGGGTTAGGATAGGGGACAGGAATGGTTTAAGGTAGAGGTTAGGGTACGACAATAGTTTAGGGTGAGCGTACGTGTTAGGGTAGGTGTTAGTGTTAGCGTACCGCTTAGGATTAGGCGACGGATTAGTGTAAGGCTTTGGGTAAGGGTTAGGTTTAGGGTACGGGGACGGTTTAGGGTACAGGTTAGGGTACGACAAAGGTTTAGTATGAGCGTACGTTTTAGGGTACGGTTTAGCATTAGCGTACGTGTTAGGATTAGGTGACAGGTTAGTGTAAGGATTCGGGTAAGGTTTTGGGTTAGGTTTAGGGTTAGGGTTAGGGGATGGGGACGGTTTAGGGTACAGGTTAGTGTACGTCAACGGTTTAGGGTGAGCGTACGTGTTAGGGTACGTGTTAGTGTTACCGTTCAGGATAAGATTATGGAACGGGTTACGGTAAGGCTTCGGGTAAGAGTTAGGGTAGGGTTAGGGTTAGGTTTAGGGTTAGGGGATGGGGACTGTTTAGGGTACAGTTTAGGGTATGACAAAGGTTTAGGGTGAGTGTACGTGTTAGGGTACGGGTTAGTGTTAGCGTACGGGTTAGGATTAGGTGACGGGTTAGGGTAAGGGTTAAGTTTAGGGGTAGGGTTACGGTTAGGTGACGGGGACGGTTTAGGTTACAGGTTAGGGTACGACAACTGTTTAGTGTGAGCGTACGTGTTAGGGTATGTGTTAGTGTTAGCGTATGGGTTAGTATTAGGGGACGGGTTAGGGTAAGGCCTCGGGTAAGCGTTAGGGTTAGGGGACGGGGACGGTTTAGGGTATAGGTTATGGTACGACAACGGATTAGGGTGAGCATACGTGTTAGGGTACGGGTTAGTGTTAGTGTACGGGATAGGATTAGGGGACGGGTTAGGGTAAGGTTTCGGGTAAGGGTTAGGTTTAGGGTTATTGTTATGGTTAGGGTTATGGGACGGGGACGGTTTAGGGTACAGGGTAGAGTACAACAACGATTTAGGGTGAGCGTACGTATTAGGGAATGGGTTAGTGTTAGCGTACGGGTTAGGATTAGGGGACGGTTTTGGGTAAGGCTTCGGGTAAGGCTTAGGTTTAGGGTTAGGCTTAGGGATAAGGTTAGGGTTAGGGGACAGGGACCGTTTAGGGTACAGGTTAGGGTATGACAACGGTTTAGGGTGAGCGTATGAGTTAGGGTATGGGTTAGTGTTAGCGTACGGTTTAGGAATTGGGGCGAGTTAGGGTAAGGCTTCGGGTAAGGGTTAGGGTTAGGGTTAGGGTTAGGGGACCGGGACGGTTTAGGGTACAGGTTAGGGTTAGGGTTAGGGTTAGGGGACAGGGACGGTTTAGGGTACAGTTTAGGGTACCACAAAGGTTTAGGGTGAGCATACGTGTTAGGGTACGGGTTAGTGTTAGCGTACGGGTTAGTAGTAGGGGACGGGTTAGGGTAAGGCTTCAGGTAACGGTTAGTGTTAGGGTTACGTTTTGGGTTAGGGTTAGGGGACGGGGATGGTTTAGGGTACAGGTTAGTGTACGACAACGGTTTAGGGTGAGCGAACGTGTTAGGGTATGGGTTAGTTTTAGCGTACGGGTTAGGATTAGGTGACGGGTTGCTGTAAGGCTTCAGGTAAGGTTTAGTGTTAGGGTTAGGGTTAGGGGACGGGGCGGTTTAGGGTACAGGTTAGTGTACGACAAGAATTTAGGGTGAGCGTACGTGTTAGGGTACGGGTAAGTGTTAGCGTATGGGTTAGGATTAGGGGACGGGTTAGGGTAAGGCTTCGGGTAAGGGTTAGGGTTAGGGTTAGGGATAGGGGACGGGGACGGTTTAGGGTACAGTTTAGGGTACGACAAGGTTTTAGAGTGAGCGTACGTGTTAGGGTATGGGTTAGTGTTAGCGTATGGGTTAGGATCAGGGGACGGGTTAGGGTAAGGCTTCGGGTATGGGTTAGGGTTAGGGTTACGGTACGGGGATGGTTTAGGATACAGGTTAGTGTACGACAATGGTTTAGGGTGAGCGTACGTGTTAGGGTATAGGTTAGTGTCAGCGTACGGTTTAGGATTATGGGACGGGTTACGGTAAGTCTTCGGGTAAGGGTTAGGGTTAGGGTAGGGTTAGGCTTAGGATTAGGGGATGGGGACGGTTTAGGGTACAGGTTAGGGTATGACAACGGTTTAGGGTGAGCGTACGTGTTAGAGTATGGGTTAGTGTTAACGTACGGGTTAGGATTAGAGGACGGGTTAGTGTAAGGCTTCAGGTAAAGGTTAGGGTTAGGGTTAGGGTTAGGGGATGGGGACGGTTTAGGGTACAAGTTAGGGTACAACAACGGTTTAGAGTGAGCGTACGTGTTAGGGTACGGGTTACTGTTAGCGTACTGGTTAGGATTAGGGGACGGGTTAGGTTAAGGCTTCAGGTAAGGGTTAGCGTTAAGTTTAGGGTTAGGGTTAGGGAATGGGGATGGTTTAGGGTACAGGTTAGGGTACGACAATGGTTTAGGGTGTGCGTAAGTGTTAGGGTACGAGTTAGTGTTAGCGTACGGTTTAGGATTAGGGGAAGTGTTAGGGTAAGACTTCGCGTAAGAGTTAGCGTTCGGTTTAGGGTTAGGGTTAGGGTTCGGTGACGGGGACGGTTTAGGGTACAGGTTAGGGTACAACAATGGTTTAGGGGGAGCGTACGTGTTAGGGCACGGGTTAGTGTTAGTGTACGAGTTAGGATTAGGGGACGGGTTAGGGTAAGGCTTCGGGTAAGGGTCAGTGTTAGGGTTAGGCTTAGGGTTAGTGTTAGGGGACGGGGATGGTTTATGGTACAGTTTAAGGTACGACAACGGTTTAGGGTGAGCATACGTGTTAGGGCACGGGTTAGTGTTAGCGTACGGATTAGGATTATTGGACGGGTTAGGGTAAGGCTTCGGGTAAGTGTTAGGGTTAGGGTTAGGGGACTGGGGCGGTTTAGCGTACAGGTTAGGGTACGACAACGGTTTAGGGTTATCGTACGTGTTCGGGAACGGGTTAGAGGTAGCGTACGGGTTAGGTTTAGGGGACGGGTTAGGGTAAGGCTTCGGGTAAGGTTTAGGGTTAGGGTTAGGGTTACAGTTAGGGACGGGGACGGTTTAGGGTACAGGTTAAGGTACGACAATGGTTTAGGGTGAGCGTACGTGTCAGGGTAAGGGTTAGTGTTAGCGTTCGGATTAGGATTAGGGGACTGGTTAGGTTAAGGCTTCGGGTAAGGGTTAGGGTTAGGGTTAGGGGACGGGGATGGTTTAGGGTACAGGTCAGGGTACGACAACAGCTTAGTTTGAGCGTACCTGTTAGGGTACATATTAGTGCTAGTGTACCGGTTAGGATTAGGGGACAGGTTAGAGTAAGGCTTCGGCTAAGTGTTAGGGTTAGGTTTAGGGGATGAGGACGGGGACGGTTTAGGGTACAGGTTAGGGTACGACAACGGTTAAGGGTGAGGGTACGTTTTTGGGTACGGGTTAGTGTTAGCGTACGGGTTAGGATTAGGGGACGGGTTAGTGTAAGGGTTCGGGTAAGGGTTAGGGTTAGGGTTAGGGTTAGGTTTAGGGGACGGGGACGGTTTAGGGTAGAGGTTAGGGTACGACAACATTTTAGGGTGAGCGTACGTGTTAGGGTATGGGTTAGTGTTTGCGTACGGTTTACTATTATGGGACGGGTTAGTGTAAGGCTTTTGGTAAGTGTTAGGGTTAGGGTTAGGGGACGGGGACGGTTTAGGGTACAGGTTAGCATACAACAACCGTTTAGGGTGAGCGTACGTGTTAGGGTATGGGTTAGTGTTAGCGTACGGGTTACAATTAGGGGACGGGTTAGGTTAACGCTTCGGGTAAGGGTTAGGGTTAGGTTTAGGGTTCGGGTTAGGAGACAGGAGCGGTTTAGGGTACAGGTTAGGGTACGAAAACAGTTTAGGGTGAGCGTACGTGTTAGGGTATGGGATAGCGTTAGCGTAGGGGTTAGGATTAGGGGATGGGTTAGGGTAAGTGTTCGGGTAAGTGTTAAGGTTAGGGTTAGGGTTAGGGGACGGGTACGGTTTAGGGTAGAGGTTTGGGTACGACAACGGTTCAGGGTGAGCTTATGTGTTAGTGTATGGGTTAGTGTTAGCGTACCGGTTAGGATTAGGGGACGAGTTAGGGTAAGGCAAGGCTTCGGGTAAGGGTTAGGTTTAGGGTTAGGGTTAGGAGACGGGGACGATTTATGGTAGAGGTTAGTGTACGACAACTGTTTAGAGTGAGCGAACGTGATAGGGTACATGTTAGTGTTAGCGTACGGGTTAGGATTAGGGGACGGTTTAGGGTAAGGCTTCGGGTAAGGGTTAGGGTTAGGGTTAGGGGACGGGGACGGGGATGATTTAGAGTACAAGTTAGGGTACGACAATGGTTTAGGGTGAGCGTACGTGTTAGGGTACTGGTTAGTGTTAGCGTACGGGTTAGGATTAGGGGAGAGGTTAGGGTAAGGCTTCGGGTAAGGGTTAGTGTTAGGGTTAGGGTATGGGGACGGTTTAGGTTACAGGTTAGGGTACGACAACTGTTTAGTGTGAGCGTACGTGTTAGGGTATGTGTTAGTGTTAGCGTATGGGTTAGTATTAGGGGACGGGTTAGGGTAAGGCCTCGGGTAAGCGTTAGGGTTAGGGGACGGGGACGGTTTAGGGTATAGGTTATGGTACGACAACGGATTAGGGTGAGCATACGTGTTAGGGTACGGGTTAGTGTTAGTGTACGGGATAGGATTAGGGGACGGGTTAGGGTAAGGTTTCGGGTAAGGGTTAGGTTTAGGGTTATTGTTATGGTTAGGGTTATGGGACGGGGACGGTTTAGGGTACAGGGTAGAGTACAACAACGATTTAGGGTGAGCGTACGTATTAGGGAACGGGTTAGTGTTAGCGTACGGGTTAGGATTAGGGGACGGTTTTGGGTAAGGCTTCGGGTAAGGCTTAGGTTTAGGGTTAGGCTTAGGGATAAGGTTAGGGTTAGGGGACAGGGACCGTTTAGGGTACAGGTTAGGGTATGACAACGGTTTAGGGTGAGCGTATGAGTTAGGGTATGGGTTAGTGTTAGCGTACGGTTTAGGAATTGGGGCGAGTTAGGGTAAGGCTTCGGGTAAGGGTTAGGGTTAGGGTTAGGGTTAGGGGACCGGGACGGTTTAGGGTACAGGTTAGGGTTAGGGTTAGGGTTAGGGTTAGGGTTAGGGGACAGGGACGGTTTAGGGTACAGTTTAGGGTACCACAAAGGTTTAGGGTGAGCATACGTGTTAGGGTACGGGTTAGTGTTAGCGTACGGGTTAGTAGTAGGGGACGGGTTAGGGTAAGGCTTCAGGTAACGGTTAGTGTTAGGGTTACGTTTTGGGTTAGGGTTAGGGGACGGGGATGGTTTAGGGTACAGGTTAGTATACGACAACGGTTTAGGGTGAGCGAACGTGTTAGGGTATGGGTTAGTTTTAGCGTACGGGTTAGGATTAGGTGACGGGTTGCTGTAAGGCTTCAGGTAAGGTTTAGTGTTAGGGTTAGGGTTAGGGGACGGGGCGGTTTAGGGTACAGGTTAGTGTACGACAAGAATTTAGGGTGAGCGTACGTGTTAGGGTACGGGTAAGTGTTAGCGTATGGGTTAGGATTAGGGGACGGGTTAGGGTAAGGCTTCGGGTAAGGGTTAGGGTTAGGGTTAGGGATAGGGGACGGGGACGGTTTAGGGTACAGTTTAGGGTACGACAAGGTTTTAGAGTGAGCGTACGTGTTAGGGTATGGGTTAGTGTTAGCGTATGGGTTAGGATCAGGGGACGGGTTAGGGTAAGGCTTCGGGTATGGGTTAGGGTTAGGGTTACGGTACGGGGATGGTTTAGGATACAGGTTAGTGTACGACAATGGTTTAGGGTGAGCGTACGTGTTAGGGTATGGTTTAGTGTTAGCGTACATGTTAGGTTTAGGGGACGGTTTAGCGTAAGGCTTCGGGTAAGGGTTAGGGTTAGGTTTAGGGTAAAGCGACGGTTTAAGGTATAGGTTAGGGTACGACAACGGTTTAGGTTGAGCGTATGTGTTAGGGTTCCGGTTAGTGTTAGCGTACGGGTTATGCTAAGACTTCGGGTAAGGGATAGGGTTAGGGTTAGGGGACGGGGACGGTTTAGGGTACAGGTTAGTGTACGACAATGGTGTAGGGTGAGCATAACTGTTAGGGTACGTGTTAGTGTTAGCGTACTGGTAGGAGTAGGGGATGGATTACGGTAAGGCTTCGGGTAAGGGTTACAGTTAGGGTTAGGGTACGGGGATGGTTTAGGGTACAGGTTAGGGTACGACAACGGTTTAGGTTGAGCGTACATGTTAGGGTACTGGTTAGTGTTAGCATATGGGTTATGGTAAGGCTTCGGGTAAGGGTTAGGTTTAGGGTTAGGGTTAGGGTTAGGGTTAGGGCACGTTGAAAGTTTAGGGTACAGATTAAGGTACTACAATGGCTTAGGGTGAGCGTACGTGTTAGGGTATGGGTTAGTGTTAGCGTACGGTTTAGGATTAGGGGACGGGTTAGGGTAAGGCTTCGGGTAAGGGTTAGGGTTAAGGTTAGGGGATGGTGACAGGGACGGTTTAGGGTACAGGTTAGGGTACGACAACTGTTTAGGGTGAGCGTGCGTGTTAGGGTACGGCTCAGTGTTAGCGTACGGGTTAGGATTAGGGGACGGGTTAAGGTAAGGCTTCGGGTAAGGGTTAGGGTTAGGGTTAGGGTTAGGGTTAGGGGATGGGGACGGTTTAGGGTACAGGTTGGTGTACGAGATCGGTTTAGGGTGATCGTACGTGTTAGGGTATGGGTTAGTGTTAGCGTACGGATTAGGATTAGGGGACGGGTTAGTGGAAGGCTTCGGGTAAGGGTTAGGGTTAGGGTTAGGGTTAGGGGAAAGGGACGGTTTAGGGTACAGGTTAGCGTACGACAACGGTCTAGGGTGAGCATACGTGTCAGGTACGGGTTAGTGTTAGAGTAGGGGTTAGGATTAGGGTACGGGCTAGGGTAAGGCTTTGCGTAAGGGTTAGTGTTAGGGTTAGGGTTAGGGTTATGGTTAGGGGACGGGACGGTTTAGGGTACAGGTTAGAGTACGACAATATTTTAGGGTGAGCTTACGTGTTAGGGTACGTGTTAGTGTTAGCGTACGGGTTAGGATTAGGGGACGGGTTAGGGTAAGGTTTAGGGTTAGGGTTAGGGTTAGGTTTAGGGGATGGGGACGGTTTAGTGTACAGGTTAGGGTACGACAATGTTTTAGGGTGAGCGTACGTGTTAGTTTACGGGTTAGTGTTAGCGTACGGGTTAGGTTTAGGGGACGGGTTAGGGTAAGGCTTCGGGTAAGTGTTAAGGATAGGGTTAGGATTAGGATTAGGGGAAGGGGACGGTTTAGGGTACAGGTTAGGGTACGACAACGGTTTAGGGTGAGCGTACGTGTTAGGGCACGGGTTAGTGTTAGCGTACGGTTTAGGATTATGTGACGGGTTAGTGTAAGGCTTCGGGTAAGGGTTAGGGTTAGCGTTAGGGTTAGGGTAAGGGTTAGGGGACAGGGACGATTTAGGGTACAAGTTAGGGTACAACAACCTTTTAGGGTGAGCGTACATGTTAGGTTATGGGTTAGTGTTAGTGTATGGTTTAGGATTAGGGGACGGAATAGGGTAACGCTTTGGGTAAGGGTTAGGTTTAGTGTTAGGGTTAGGGGACGGGGACGGGTACGGTTTAGGGTACAGGTTAGGGTACGACGACGGTTTAGTGTGAGTGTAAGTGTTAGGGTATAGCTTAGAGTTAGCGTACGGTTTAGCATTCGGGGACGGGTTAGGACAAGGCTTCGGGTAAGGGTTAGCCTTACGGTTAGGGTTAGGGTTAGGGTTAGGGGATGGGGACTGTTCAGGGTACAGGTTAGAGTACGACAACGGTTTAGGGTGAGCGTACGTGTTAGGGTAGGGGTTAGTGTTAGCGTACGGGTTAGGATTAGGGGACGCGTTAGGGTAAGGCTTCGGGTAATGGTTAGGGTTAGGGTTAGGGTTAGGGGATGGGGACGGGGACGGTTTAGGGTACACGTTAGGGTACGACAACGGTTTAGGGTGAGCGAACGTGTTAGGGTACGGGTTAGTGTTAGCGTACGGGTTAGGATTAGGGGACGGGTTAGGGTAAGACTTCGGGTAAGTGTTAGGATTAGGGTTAGGGTTAGTGTTAGGGTTAGGATAGGGGACAGGAATGGTTTAAGGTAGAGGTTAGGGTACGACAATAGTTTAGGGTGAGCGTACGTGTTAGGGTAGGTGTTAGTGTTAGCGTACCGCTTAGGACTAGGGGACGGATTAGTGTAAGGCTTTGGGTAAGGGTTAGGTTTAGGGTACGGGGACGGTTTAGGGTACAGGTTAGGGTACGACAAAGGTTTAGTATGAGCGTACGTTTTAGGGTACGGTTTAGCATTAGCGTACGTGTTAGGATTAGGTGACAGGTTAGTGTAAGGATTCGGGTAAGGTTTTGGGTTAGGTTTAGGGTTAGGGTTAGGGGATGGGGACGGTTTAGGGTACAGGTTAGTGTACGTCAACGGTTTAGGGTGAGCGTACGTGTTAGGGTACGTGTTAGTGTTACCGTTCAGGATAAGATTATGGAACGGGTTACGGTAAGGCTTCGGGTAAGAGTTAGGGTAGGGTTAGGGTTAGGTTTAGGGTTAGGGGATGGGGACTGTTTAGGGTACAGTTTAGGGTATGACAAAGGTTTAGGGTGAGTGTACGTGTTAGGGTACGGGTTAGTGTTAGCGTACGGGTTAGGATTAGGTGACGGGTTAGGGTAAGGGTTAAGTTTAGGGGTAGGGTTACGGTTAGGTGACGGGGACGGTTTAGGTTACAGGTTAGGGTACGACAACTGTTTAGTGTGAGCGTACGTGTTAGGGTATGTGTTAGTGTTAGCGTATGGGTTAGTATTAGGGGACGGGTTAGGGTAAGGCCTCGGGTAAGCGTTAGGGTTAGGGGACGGGGACGGTTTAGGGTATAGGTTATGGTACGACAACGGATTAGGGTGAGCATACGTGTTAGGGTACGGGTTAGTGTTAGTGTACGGGATAGGATTAGGGGACGGGTTAGGGTAAGGTTTCGGGTAAGGGTTAGGTTTAGGGTTATTGTTATGGTTAGGGTTATGGGACGGGGACGGTTTAGGGTACAGGGTAGAGTACAACAACGATTTAGGGTGAGCGTACGTATTAGGGAATGGGTTAGTGTTAGCGTACGGGTTAGGATTAGGGGACGGTTTTGGGTAAGGCTTCGGGTAAGGCTTAGGTTTAGGGTTAGGCTTAGGGATAAGGTTAGGGTTAGGGGACAGGGACCGTTTAGGGTACAGGTTAGGGTATGACAACGGTTTAGGGTGAGCGTATGAGTTAGGGTATGGGTTAGTGTTAGCGTACGGTTTAGGAATTGGGGCGAGTTAGGGTAAGGCTTCGGGTAAGGGTTAGGGTTAGGGTTAGGGTTAGGGGACCGGGACGGTTTAGGGTACAGGTTAGGGTTAGGGTTAGGGGACAGGGACGGTTTAGGGTACAGTTTAGGGTACCACAAAGGTTTAGGGTGAGCATACGTGTTAGGGTACGGGTTAGTGTTAGCGTACGGGTTAGTAGTAGGGGACGGGTTAGGGTAAGGCTTCAGGTAACGGTTAGTGTTAGGGTTACGTTTTGGGTTAGGGTTAGGGGACGGGGATGGTTTAGGGTACAGGTTAGTGTACGACAACGGTTTAGGGTGAGCGAACGTGTTAGGGTATGGGTTAGTTTTAGCGTACGGGTTAGGATTAGGTGACGGGTTGCTGTAAGGCTTCAGGTAAGGTTTAGTGTTAGGGTTAGGGTTAGGGGACGGGGCGGTTTAGGGTACAGGTTAGTGTACGACAAGAATTTAGGGTGAGCGTACGTGTTAGGGTACGGGTAAGTGTTAGCGTATGGGTTAGGATTAGGGGACGGGTTAGGGTAAGGCTTCGGGTAAGGGTTAGGGTTAGGGTTAGGGATAGGGGACGGGGACGGTTTAGGGTACAGTTTAGGGTACGACAAGGTTTTAGAGTGAGCGTACGTGTTAGGGTATGGGTTAGTGTTAGCGTATGGGTTAGGATCAGGGGACGGGTTAGGGTAAGGCTTCGGGTATGGGTTAGGGTTAGGGTTACGGTACGGGGATGGTTTAGGATACAGGTTAGTGTACGACAATGGTTTAGGGTGAGCGTACGTGTTAGGGTATAGGTTAGTGTCAGCGTACGGTTTAGGATTATGGGACGGGTTACGGTAAGTCTTCGGGTAAGGGTTAGGGTTAGGGTAGGGTTAGGCTTAGGATTAGGGGATGGGGACGGTTTAGGGTACAGGTTAGGGTATGACAACGGTTTAGGGTGAGCGTACGTGTTAGAGTATGGGTTAGTGTTAACGTACGGGTTAGGATTAGAGGACGGGTTAGTGTAAGGCTTCAGGTAAAGGTTAGGGTTAGGGTTAGGGTTAGGGGATGGGGACGGTTTAGGGTACAAGTTAGGGTACAACAACGGTTTAGAGTGAGCGTACGTGTTAGGGTACGGGTTACTGTTAGCGTACTGGTTAGGATTAGGGGACGGGTTAGGTTAAGGCTTCAGGTAAGGGTTAGCGTTAAGTTTAGGGTTAGGGTTAGGGAATGGGGATGGTTTAGGGTACAGGTTAGGGTACGACAATGGTTTAGGGTGTGCGTAAGTGTTAGGGTACGAGTTAGTGTTAGCGTACGGTTTAGGATTAGGGGAAGTGTTAGGGTAAGACTTCGCGTAAGAGTTAGCGTTCGGTTTAGGGTTAGGGTTAGGGTTCGGTGACGGGGACGGTTTAGGGTACAGGTTAGGGTACAACAATGGTTTAGGGGGAGCGTACGTGTTAGGGCACGGGTTAGTGTTAGTGTACGAGTTAGGATTAGGGGACGGGTTAGGGTAAGGCTTCGGGTAAGGGTCAGTGTTAGGGTTAGGCTTAGGGTTAGTGTTAGGGGACGGGGATGGTTTATGGTACAGTTTAAGGTACGACAACGGTTTAGGGTGAGCATACGTGTTAGGGCACGGGTTAGTGTTAGCGTACGGATTAGGATTATTGGACGGGTTAGGGTAAGGCTTCGGGTAAGTGTTAGGGTTAGGGTTAGGGGACTGGGGCGGTTTAGCGTACAGGTTAGGGTACGACAACGGTTTAGGGTTATCGTACGTGTTCGGGAACGGGTTAGAGGTAGCGTACGGGTTAGGTTTAGGGGACGGGTTAGGGTAAGGCTTCGGGTAAGGTTTAGGGTTAGGGTTAGGGTTACAGTTAGGGACGGGGACGGTTTAGGGTACAGGTTAAGGTACGACAATGGTTTAGGGTGAGCGTACGTGTCAGGGTAAGGGTTAGTGTTAGCGTTCGGATTAGGATTAGGGGACTGGTTAGGTTAAGGCTTCGGGTAAGGGTTAGGGTTAGGGTTAGGGGACGGGGATGGTTTAGGGTACAGGTCAGGGTACGACAACAGCTTAGTTTGAGCGTACCTGTTAGGGTACATATTAGTGCTAGTGTACCGGTTAGGATTAGGGGACAGGTTAGAGTAAGGCTTCGGCTAAGTGTTAGGGTTAGGTTTAGGGGATGAGGACGGGGACGGTTTAGGGTACAGGTTAGGGTACGACAACGGTTAAGGGTGAGGGTACGTTTTTGGGTACGGGTTAGTGTTAGCGTACGGGTTAGGATTAGGGGACGGGTTAGTGTAAGGGTTCGGGTAAGGGTTAGGGTTAGGGTTAGGGTTAGGTTTAGGGGACGGGGACGGTTTAGGGTAGAGGTTAGGGTACGACAACATTTTAGGGTGAGCGTACGTGTTAGGGTATGGGTTAGTGTTTGCGTACGGTTTACTATTATGGGACGGGTTAGTGTAAGGCTTTTGGTAAGTGTTAGGGTTAGGGTTAGGGGACGGGGACGGTTTAGGGTACAGGTTAGCATACAACAACCGTTTAGGGTGAGCGTACGTGTTAGGGTATGGGTTAGTGTTAGCGTACGGGTTACAATTAGGGGACGGGTTAGGTTAACGCTTCGGGTAAGGGTTAGGGTTAGGTTTAGGGTTCGGGTTAGGAGACAGGAGCGGTTTAGGGTACAGGTTAGGGTACGAAAACAGTTTAGGGTGAGCGTACGTGTTAGGGTATGGGATAGCGTTAGCGTAGGGGTTAGGATTAGGGGATGGGTTAGGGTAAGTGTTCGGGTAAGTGTTAAGGTTAGGGTTAGGGTTAGGGGACGGGTACGGTTTAGGGTAGAGGTTTGGGTACGACAACGGTTCAGGGTGAGCTTATGTGTTAGTGTATGGGTTAGTGTTAGCGTACCGGTTAGGATTAGGGGACGAGTTAGGGTAAGGCAAGGCTTCGGGTAAGGGTTAGGTTTAGGGTTAGGGTTAGGAGACGGGGACGATTTATGGTAGAGGTTAGTGTACGACAACTGTTTAGAGTGAGCGAACGTGATAGGGTACATGTTAGTGTTAGCGTACGGGTTAGGATTAGGGGACGGTTTAGGGTAAGGCTTCGGGTAAGGGTTAGGGTTAGGGTTAGGGGACGGGGACGGGGATGATTTAGAGTACAAGTTAGGGTACGACAATGGTTTAGGGTGAGCGTACGTGTTAGGGTACTGGTTAGTGTTAGCGTACGGGTTAGGATTAGGGGAGAGGTTAGGGTAAGGCTTCGGGTAAGGGTTAGTGTTAGGGTTAGGGTATGGGGACGGTTTAGGTTACAGGTTAGGGTACGACAACTGTTTAGTGTGAGCGTACGTGTTAGGGTATGTGTTAGTGTTAGCGTATGGGTTAGTATTAGGGGACGGGTTAGGGTAAGGCCTCGGGTAAGCGTTAGGGTTAGGGGACGGGGACGGTTTAGGGTATAGGTTATGGTACGACAACGGATTAGGGTGAGCATACGTGTTAGGGTACGGGTTAGTGTTAGTGTACGGGATAGGATTAGGGGACGGGTTAGGGTAAGGTTTCGGGTAAGGGTTAGGTTTAGGGTTATTGTTATGGTTAGGGTTATGGGACGGGGACGGTTTAGGGTACAGGGTAGAGTACAACAACGATTTAGGGTGAGCGTACGTATTAGGGAACGGGTTAGTGTTAGCGTACGGGTTAGGATTAGGGGACGGTTTTGGGTAAGGCTTCGGGTAAGGCTTAGGTTTAGGGTTAGGCTTAGGGATAAGGTTAGGGTTAGGGGACAGGGACCGTTTAGGGTACAGGTTAGGGTATGACAACGGTTTAGGGTGAGCGTATGAGTTAGGGTATGGGTTAGTGTTAGCGTACGGTTTAGGAATTGGGGCGAGTTAGGGTAAGGCTTCGGGTAAGGGTTAGGGTTAGGGTTAGGGTTAGGGGACCGGGACGGTTTAGGGTACAGGTTAGGGTTAGGGTTAGGGTTAGGGTTAGGGTTAGGGGACAGGGACGGTTTAGGGTACAGTTTAGGGTACCACAAAGGTTTAGGGTGAGCATACGTGTTAGGGTACGGGTTAGTGTTAGCGTACGGGTTAGTAGTAGGGGACGGGTTAGGGTAAGGCTTCAGGTAACGGTTAGTGTTAGGGTTACGTTTTGGGTTAGGGTTAGGGGACGGGGATGGTTTAGGGTACAGGTTAGTATACGACAACGGTTTAGGGTGAGCGAACGTGTTAGGGTATGGGTTAGTTTTAGCGTACGGGTTAGGATTAGGTGACGGGTTGCTGTAAGGCTTCAGGTAAGGTTTAGTGTTAGGGTTAGGGTTAGGGGACGGGGCGGTTTAGGGTACAGGTTAGTGTACGACAAGAATTTAGGGTGAGCGTACGTGTTAGGGTACGGGTAAGTGTTAGCGTATGGGTTAGGATTAGGGGACGGGTTAGGGTAAGGCTTCGGGTAAGGGTTAGGGTTAGGGTTAGGGATAGGGGACGGGGACGGTTTAGGGTACAGTTTAGGGTACGACAAGGTTTTAGAGTGAGCGTACGTGTTAGGGTATGGGTTAGTGTTAGCGTATGGGTTAGGATCAGGGGACGGGTTAGGGTAAGGCTTCGGGTATGGGTTAGGGTTAGGGTTACGGTACGGGGATGGTTTAGGATACAGGTTAGTGTACGACAATGGTTTAGGGTGAGCGTACGTGTTAGGGTATAGGTTAGTGTCAGCGTACGGTTTAGGATTATGGGACGGGTTACGGTAAGTCTTCGGGTAAGGGTTAGGGTTAGGGTAGGGTTAGGCTTAGGATTAGGGGATGGGGACGGTTTAGGGTACAGGTTAGGGTATGACAACGGTTTAGGGTGAGCGTACGTGTTAGAGTATGGGTTAGTGTTAACGTACGGGTTAGGATTAGAGGACGGGTTAGTGTAAGGCTTCAGGTAAAGGTTAGGGTTAGGGTTAGGGTTAGGGGATGGGGACGGTTTAGGGTACAAGTTAGGGTACAACAACGGTTTAGAGTGAGCGTACGTGTTAGGGTACGGGTTACTGTTAGCGTACTGGTTAGGATTAGGGGACGGGTTAGGTTAAGGCTTCAGGTAAGGGTTAGCGTTAAGTTTAGGGTTAGGGTTAGGGAATGGGGATGGTTTAGGGTACAGGTTAGGGTACGACAATGGTTTAGGGTGTGCGTAAGTGTTAGGGTACGAGTTAGTGTTAGCGTACGGTTTAGGATTAGGGGAAGTGTTAGGGTAAGACTTCGCGTAAGAGTTAGCGTTCGGTTTAGGGTTAGGGTTAGGGTTCGGTGATGGGGACGGTTTAGGGTACAGGTTAGGGTACAACAATGGTTTAGGGGGAGCGTACGTGTTAGGGCACGGGTTAGTGTTAGTGTACGAGTTAGGATTAGGGGACGGGTTAGGGTAAGGCTTCGGGTAAGGGTCAGTGTTAGGGTTAGGCTTAGGGTTAGTGTTAGGGGACGGGGATGGTTTATGGTACAGTTTAAGGTACGACAACGGTTTAGGGTGAGCATACGTGTTAGGGCACGGGTTAGTGTTAGCGTACGGATTAGGATTATTGGACGGGTTAGGGTAAGGCTTCGGGTAAGTGTTAGGGTTAGGGTTAGGGGACTGGGGCGGTTTAGCGTACAGGTTAGGGTACGACAACGGTTTAGGGTTATCGTACGTGTTCGGGAACGGGTTAGAGGTAGCGTACGGGTTAGGTTTAGGGGACGGGTTAGGGTAAGGCTTCGGGTAAGGTTTAGGGTTAGGGTTAGGGTTACAGTTAGGGACGGGGACGGTTTAGGGTACAGGTTAAGGTACGACAATGGTTTAGGGTGAGCGTACGTGTCAGGGTAAGGGTTAGTGTTAGCGTTCGGATTAGGATTAGGGGACTGGTTAGGTTAAGGCTTCGGGTAAGGGTTAGGGTTAGGGTTAGGGGACGGGGATGGTTTAGGGTACAGGTCAGGGTACGACAACAGCTTAGTTTGAGCGTACCTGTTAGGGTACATATTAGTGCTAGTGTACCGGTTAGGATTAGGGGACAGGTTAGAGTAAGGCTTCGGCTAAGTGTTAGGGTTAGGTTTAGGGGATGAGGACGGGGACGGTTTAGGGTACAGGTTAGGGTACGACAACGGTTAAGGGTGAGGGTACGTTTTTGGGTACGGGTTAGTGTTAGCGTACGGGTTAGGATTAGGGGACGGGTTAGTGTAAGGGTTCGGGTAAGGGTTAGGGTTAGGGTTAGGGTTAGGTTTAGGGGACGGGGACGGTTTAGGGTAGAGGTTAGGGTACGACAACATTTTAGGGTGAGCGTACGTGTTAGGGTATGGGTTAGTGTTTGCGTACGGTTTACTATTATGGGACGGGTTAGTGTAAGGCTTTTGGTAAGTGTTAGGGTTAGGGTTAGGGGACGGGGACGGTTTAGGGTACAGGTTAGCATACAACAACCGTTTAGGGTGAGCGTACGTGTTAGGGTATGGGTTAGTGTTAGCGTACGGGTTACAATTAGGGGACGGGTTAGGTTAACGCTTCGGGTAAGGGTTAGGGTTAGGTTTAGGGTTCGGGTTAGGAGACAGGAGCGGTTTAGGGTACAGGTTAGGGTACGAAAACAGTTTAGGGTGAGCGTACGTGTTAGGGTATGGGATAGCGTTAGCGTAGGGGTTAGGATTAGGGGATGGGTTAGGGTAAGTGTTCGGGTAAGTGTTAAGGTTAGGGTTAGGGTTAGGGGACGGGTACGGTTTAGGGTAGAGGTTTGGGTACGACAACGGTTCAGGGTGAGCTTATGTGTTAGTGTATGGGTTAGTGTTAGCGTACCGGTTAGGATTAGGGGACGAGTTAGGGTAAGGCAAGGCTTCGGGTAAGGGTTAGGTTTAGGGTTAGGGTTAGGAGACGGGGACGATTTATGGTAGAGGTTAGTGTACGACAACTGTTTAGAGTGAGCGAACGTGATAGGGTACATGTTAGTGTTAGCGTACGGGTTAGGATTAGGGGACGGTTTAGGGTAAGGCTTCGGGTAAGGGTTAGGGTTAGGGTTAGGGGACGGGGACGGGGATGATTTAGAGTACAAGTTAGGGTACGACAATGGTTTAGGGTGAGCGTACGTGTTAGGGTACTGGTTAGTGTTAGCGTACGGGTTAGGATTAGGGGAGAGGTTAGGGTAAGGCTTCGGGTAAGGGTTAGTGTTAGGGTTAGGGTATGGGGACGGTTTAGGGTACAGGTTAGTGTACGACAACGTTTTAGTGTTAGCGTACGTGTTAGGCTATGTGTTAGTGTTAGCGTAGGGGTCACGGTAAGGCTTCGGGTAAGGGTTAGGGTTAGGGTTGGGGTTAGGGTTAGGGGAAGGGGATGGTTTAGGGTACAGGTTAGTGTACGACAACGGTTTAGGGTGGGCATAAGTTTTAGGGTACGTTTTAGTGTTAGCGTACGGGTTAGGAGTAGGGGACGGGTTAGTGTAAGGCTTCGGGTAAGGGTTAGGTTTAGGGTTAGGGTTAGGGTTAGGGTTAGTGGATGGGGACGGTTTCGTGTACAGGATACGGTACGACAACGGTTTAGGGTGAGCGTACGTGTTAGGGTACAGGTTAGTGTTAGCGTACGTGTTAGGATTAGGGGACCGTTTAGGGTAAGGCTTCGGGTAAGGGTTAGGGTTAGGGTTACGGTTAGGGTTAGGGGACGGGGACGGTTTAGTGTACAGGTTAGGGTACGACAACGGTTTAGGGTGAGCGTACGTGTTAGGGTATGGGTTAGTGTTAGCATATGGGTTAGGATAAGGAGACGGGTTAGGGTAAGGCTTCGGGTAAGGGTTAGGTTTAGGGTTAGTGTTAGGGTTAGTGTTAGGGGACAGGAACGGTTTAGGGTACAGGTTAGGGTACCACAAAGATTTAGGGTGAGCGTACGTGTTAGGGTACGGGTTAGTGTTAGCGTACGGGTTAGGATTAGGGGATGGTTTAGGGTAAGGCTTCGGCTAAGGGTTAGGTTTAGGGTTAGAGTTAGGGTTAGGAGACGGGGACAGTTTAGGTTACAGGTTAGTGTACGACAATGTTTTAGGTTGAGCGTACGTGTTAGGGTATGGTTAGGTTTAGCGTACGGTTTAGGATTATGGGACAGGTTAGAGTAAGGCTTCGGGTAAGGGTTAGGGTTAGGGTTAGGGTTAGGGGACGGGGACGGTTTAGGGTACATGTTAGGTTATGACAACGGTTTAGGGTGAGCGTACATGTTAGGGTACGGGTTAGTGTTAGCATACGGGTTACGATTAGGCGATGGGTTAGGGTAAGGCTTCGGGTAAGGGTTAGGGTTATGGTTAGGGTTAGGGTTAGGGGACAGTAACGGTTTAGGGTAGAGGTTAGGGTACGACAACGGTTTAGGGTGAGCGTACGTGTTAGGGTACCGGTTGTTGTTAGCATACGGGTTAGGATTAGGGGACGGGTTAGGTTAAGGCTTCGGGTAATGGTTAGGGTTAGGTTTAGAGTACGGGGACGGTTTAGGGTACAGGTTAGTGTACGACAACGGTTTAGGTTGAGCGTACGTGTTAGGGTACCGATTTGTGTTAGCGTACGGGTTATGGTAAGGCTTCGGGTAAGGGTTAGGTTTAGGGTTAGGGTTAGGGGACGGGGATGGGGACGGTTTAGGGTACAGATTAAGGTACGACAATGGTTTAGGGTGAGCGTATGTGTTAGGGTATTGGTTAGTGTTAGCCTACGGGTTAGAATTAGGGGACGGGTTAGGGGAAGGCTTCGGGTAAGGTTTAGGGTTAGGGTTAGCGTTAGGGTTAGGGGGCAGTTTAGGGTACAGGTAAGGGTACGAAAATGGTTTAGGGTGAGCGTACCTGTTAGTGTATGCGTTAGTGTTAGCATACGGCTTAGGATCAGGGGACGGGTTAGGGTAAGGCTTCGGGTAAGGGTTAGGTTTAGTGTTAGGGTTAGGAGACGGGGACAGTTTAGAGTACATGTTAGGGTAGGAGAGCGGTTTAGGGTGAGCGTACGTGTTAGGGTATGGGTTACTTTCAGCGTTGGGTAAGGATTAGGGGATGGGTTAGGGTAAGGCTATGGGTAAGGTTTAGGGTTAGGGTTAGTGTAAGGGCTAGGGGACGGGGACGGTTTAGGGTACAGGTTAGGGTACGACAACGGTTTAGGGTGAGCGTACATGTTAGGGAACGTGTTAGTGTTAGCGTACACGTTAGGGTAAGGCTTCGGGTAAGGGTTAGGGTTAGGGTTAGGGTTAGGTTTAGCGTTAGGGGATGGGGACGGTTTAGTGTACAGGTTAGTGTATGACAACAGTTTAGGGTGAGCGTACGTGATAGCATATGAGTTAGGATTGGTTACGGGTTAGGGGAAGGCTTCGGTTGAGGGTTAGGGTTAGGGTTAGGGTAAGGGTTAGGGGACGGTTACGGTTTAGGGTACAGGTTAGGGTACGACAGCGGTTTAGGGTAAGCGTACGTGTTAGGGCACGGGTTAGTGTTAGCGTACGGGTTAGGATTAGGGGACGGGTTAGGGTAAGGCTTAGGTTAAGGGTTAGGGTTAGGGATAGGTTTAGGGTTCGGGTTAGGGGACGGGGACTGGGACGGTTTAGGGTACAGGTTAGGGTACGACAACGGTTTAGGTTGAGGGTACGTGTTAGGGCATGGGTTAGTGTTAGCGTACGGGTTAGGATTAGGAGACGGTTTAGGGTAAGGCTTCGGGTAAGGGTTCGGGTTACGGTTAGGGTTAGGGTTAGGGTTAGGGGACGGGAACGGTTTAGGGTACAGTTTAGGGTACGACAACGGTTTAGGGTGAGCGTACGTGTTAGGGTACGGGTTATTGTTAGGGTACGGGTTAGGATTAGGGGATGGTTTAGGGTAAGGCTTTGGGTAAGGCTTAGGGTTAGGGTTAGGGTTAGGGTTAGGGTTAGTTTTAGGGGACGGTTTAGGTTACAGTTTACGGTACGACAACGGTTTAGGGTGAGCTTAGGTTTTAGGGTATGGGTTAGTGTTAGCGTACGGTTTAGGATTAAGCGAAGGTTTAGAGTAAGGCTTCGGATAAGGGTTAGGGTTAGGGTTAGGGTTAGGGGACGGGGACGGTTAAGGGTACAGGTTAGGGTACGACAAAGTTTTAGGGTGAGCGTACGTGTTAGGGTACGGGTTAGTGTTAGCGTACAGTTTAGGATTAGGGGACGGCTTAGGGTAAGGCTTCGGATAAGGGTTTGGGTTAGGGTTAGGGTTAGGGTTAGGAGACGGGGAAGATTTAGGTTACAGGTTAGGGTACGTCAATGGTTTAGCGTGATCGTACGTGTTAGGGTATGGTTTAGTATTAGCGTACGGGTCAGGATTAGGGGACGGCTTAGGTTAAGGCTTCGGGTAAGGTTTAGGGTTAGGGTTAGGGTTAGGATTAGGGTTAGGGTACGGGGATGGTTTACGGTACAGTTTAGTGTACGACCACGGTTTAGGGTGAACGTACGTGTTAGGGTACGTGTTAGTGTTAGCGTATGGGTTAGGATTAGGGGACGGGTTAGGGTAAGGCTTCCGATAAGGGATAGGGTTAGGGTTAGGGGACGGGGACGGTTTAGGGTACAGTTTAGAGTATGACCACGTTTTAAGGTGAGCATACGTGTTAGGGTATGGGTTACTGTTAGCGTACGGGTTAGGATTAGGGAACGGGTTAGGGAAAGGCTTCAGGTTAGGGTTAGGGTTAGGGTTAGGGTTTGGGTTAGGTTTAGGGGTCAATTTAGGGTACAGTTTCGGGTACGACAACTGTTTAGTGTGAGCGTACATTTTAGGGTATGTGTTAGTGTTAGCGTCTGGGTTAGGATTAGGGGACGGGTTAGGGTAAGGCTTCGGGTAAGCGTTAGGTTTAGGGTTAGGGTTAGAGTTAGGGGACAGGTACGGTATAGGGTACAGTTTAGGGCACGACAACGATTTAGGGTGAGTGTACGTGGTAGGGTACGGGTTAGTGTTAGCGTACGGTTTAGGATTAGGGGACATATTAGTGTAATGCTTCGGGTACGAGTTAGGGTTAGGGTTAGGGGACGTGGACGGTTTAGGGTACAGGTTAGGGTACGACAACGATTTAGGGTGACCGTACATGTTAAGGTATGTGTTAGTGTTAGCGTATGGGTTAGGATTAGGGGACGGATTAGGGTAAGGTTTCGGGTAAGTGTTAGTGTTAGGATTAGGGATAGGTTTAGTGTTAGGGGACGGGGACAGTATGGGCTACAGGTTAGGGTACGACAATGGTTTAGGGTGAGCGTACATGTTAGGGTATGGGTTAGTGTTAGAGTACGAGTTAGGATTAGGGGACGGTTTAGGATAAGGCTTCGGGTAAGGGTTAGCGTTAGGGTTAGGGTGACGGTTAGGGGACGGGGATCATTTAGGGTACAGGTTAGGGTACGACAATGGTTTAGGGTGAGTGTACGTGTTAGGGTACGGGTTAGTGTTAGCCTACGGGTTAGGATTAGGGGACGGGTTAGGGTAAAGCTTCGAATAAGGGTTAGGGTTAGGTTTAAGGTTAGGGTTAGTGGACGGGGATGGTTTAGGTTACAGGTTAAGGTACGACAACGGTTTAGCGTGAGCGTACGTGTTAGGGTAAGGTTTAGTGTTACCGTACGGTTCAGCATTAGGGTTCGTGTTAGGCTAAGGCTTCGGGTAAGGCTTAGGGTTAGGGTTAGGGTTAGGGTTAGTGTTAGGGTTAGGGGATGGGGATGGTTTAGGGTACAGGTTAGGGTACGACAACGGTTTAGGGTGAGCGTACGTGTTAGGGTACGGGTTAGTGTTAGCGTACGGGTTAGATTAGGGGACGGGTTAGGGGAAGGCTTTGGGTAAGGGTTAGGGTTAGGGTTAGTGTTAGGGTTAGGGTTAGGGGACGGTTTAGGGTACAGGTTAGGGTATGACAACGGTTTAGTGTGAGTGTACATGTTAGGGTATGGGTTAGTGTTAGCGTACGAGTTAGGATTAGGGGACAGGTTAGGGTAAGGCTTCGGGTAAGTTTTAGGGTTAGGGTTAGGGTTAAGGTTAGGTGTTGGAGACGGTATAGGGTACAGTTTAGGGTACGACAACGGTTTAGGGTGAGCGTACGTGTTAGGGTAGTGGTTAGTGTTAGCGTACGGTTTAGGATTAGGGGACGTGTTAGGGTAAGGCTTCGGGTAAGAATTAGGGTTATGGTTAGGGGGCGGGGACGGATTAGGGTACAGGTTAGGGTACGACAACGGTTTAGGGTGAGCGTACATGTTAGGGTACGTGTTAGTGTTAGCGTACGGGTCAGGATTATGGGACGGGTTAGGGTAAGGCTTTGGGTAAGGGTTAGTTTTAGGGTTAGGGTTATGGTTAGTGTTACGGGAGGGGGACGGTTTGGGATACAGGTTAGCATATGACCACGGTTCAGGGTGAGCGTACATGTTAGGGTACGGGTTAGTGTTAGCGTATGGGTTAGGAATAGGGGACGGGTCATGGTAAGGCTTCGGATAAGGGTTAGGGTTAGGGTTAGGGTTAGGGTTAGGGGACAGGGACGGTTTAGGTTACAGGTTAGGGTACGACAACGATTTAGCGTGAGCATACATGTTAGGGTATATTTGAGTGTTAGCGTACGGGTCAGGATTAGGGGATGGGTTTGTTTAAGGCTTCGGGTAAGTGTTACGGTTAGGGTTAGGGTTAGAGTTAGGGTTAGGGGACGGGGACGGTTTAGGGTACAGGTTAGGGTACGACAACGGTTTAGGGTGAACGTACGTGTTAGGGTACGGGTTAGGGTTAGTGTATGGGTTAGGATTAGGGGACGGGTTAGGGTAAGCCTTCATTTCAGTGTTAGGATTAGGGTTAGGGTTAGTGTTAGGGTTAGGGTACGGGAACGGTTTAGGGTACAGGTTAGTGTACAACAATGGTGTAGGCTGAGCGTACGTATTAGGGTACGGGTTACTTTTAGCGTACGGGTTAGGATTAGGGGACGGGTTAGGGTAAGGATTCGGGTAAGGTTTAGGGTTAGGGTTAGGGTTAGGGTTAGGGTTAGGGGACGGGGTTGGTTTAAGGTACAGGTTAGTGTACGAAAGTGGTTTAGGCTGAGCGTACATATTAAGGTACGGGTTAGTGTTAGCGTACGGGTTAGGATTAGGGGACGGGTTAGGGTAAGGCTTCGAGTAAGGGTTAGGGATAGGGTTAGGGTTAGGGTTAGGGGACGGTTTAGGGTACAGGTTAGGGTACGACAACGGTTTAGGGTGAGCGTAGGTTTTAGGGTATGTGTTAGTGTTAACGTACGGGTTAGGATTAAGGAACGGGTTAGGGTAAGGCTTCGGTTAAGGGTTAGGTTTAGGTTTAGGGTTAGGGTTAAGGTTAGGGTACGGGGACGGTTTAGGTGACAGGTTAGGGTACGACAACGGTTTAGCGTGAGCGTACATGTTAGCGTACGGGTCAGGATTAGGGGACCGTTTTGGTTAAGGGTTCGGGTAAGTGTTAGGCTTAGGGTTAGGGGACGGTTAAGGGTACAGGTTAGGGTACGACAAAGGTTTAGGGTAAGCGTATGTGTTAGGGTACGGGTTAGTGTCAGCTTACGGGTCAGGATTAGGGGACGGGTTAGGGTAAGGCTTCGGATAAGGGTAAGGGTTAGGGTTAGGGTTAGGATTAGGGTTAGGGTACGGGGATGGTTTATGGTACAGTTTAGTGTACGACAATGGTTTAGGGTGAACGTACGTGTTAGGGTAGGTGTTAGTGTTAGCGTACGGGTTAGGATTATGTGACAGATTAATGTAAGGTTTCGGGTAAGGGTTAGGGTTAGGGCTAGGGTTAGGGTTAGGGGACGGTGATGGTTTAGCATAAAGGGTAGGGTACGAAAACGGTTTAGGGTGAGCGTACGTGTTAGGGTACAGGTTAGTGTTAGCGTACGGGTTACTATTAGGGGACGGTTTAGGGTAAGGCTTCGGGTAAGGTTTAGGGTTAGGGTTAGGACTAGGGTTTGGGTTAGGTGATGGGGAAGGTTTAGGGTACAGGTTAGGGTACGACAACTGTTTAGGGTGAGCGTACGTGTTAGGGTATGGGTTAGGGTTAGTGTACAGGTTAGGATTAGGGGACGGATTAGGGTAAACCTTCGTTTAAGGGTTAGGGTTAGGGTTAGGGTTAGGGTTAGGGGACGGGGATGGTTTAGGCTACAGATTAGGGTACGCCAACAGTTTAGGGTGAGCGTACGTGTTAGGGTATGGGTTAGTGTTATCGTACTGGTTAGGATTAGGGGACGGGTTAGGGTAAGCCTTCGTTTAAGGGTTAGGGTTAGGGTTAAGGTTAGGGGATGGGGATGATTTAGGGTACAGGTTTGTGCACAACAATGGTTTAGGATGAGCGTACGCATTAGGGTACAAGTTAGTGTTAGCATACGTGTTAACATTAGGGGACGGTTTATGGTAAGGCTTCGGGTAAGGTTTACGGTTAGGGTTAGGGTTAGGGTTAGGGTACGGGGACGGTTTAGGGTACTGGTTAGGGTACGAAAATTGTTGAGGGTTAGCGTACCTGTTAGGGTATGGGTTAGTGTTAGCGTACAGGTTAGGATTAGGGGACGGGTTAGGGTAAGGCTTCGGGTAAGGGTTAGGGTTAAGGGGTTAGGGTTAGGGTTAGGGGACGGGGACGGTTTAGGGTACAGGTTAGGGTACGACAACGTTTTCAGGTGAGTGTACATGTTAGGGTACGGATTAGTTTTAGCGTACGGGTTAGGATTGGGGACGGGTTAGGGTAAGGTTTCGGGTAAGTGTTAGGGTTAGGGTTAGGTTTCGTGTTAAGTTTAGGGTTAGGGGACGGGAACCGTTTAGGGTACAGCTTAGCATACGACAACAGTTTAGGGTGAGCGTACGTGTTACGTTACGGGTTAGTGTTAGCGTACGATTTAGGATTAGGGGACGGGTTAGGGTAAGGCTTCGGGTAAGGGTTAGGTTTAGGGTTAGGGTTAAGGGACGGAGACGGTTTAGGGTACATGTTAGTGTACGACAAGGTTTTAGGGTGAGCTTACGTGTTAGGATACGGGTTAGGGTTAGCGTACGGGTTAGGATTAGGGGACGGGTTAGGGTAGTGCTTCGGGTAAGTGTTAGGGTTAGGGTTAGGGTTAGGGTTAGGGGACGGGGTTGGTTTAGGGTACAGGTTAGTGTACGAAAATGGTTTAGGCTGAGCGTACATATTAGGGTACAGGTTACTGTTAGCGTACGGGTTAGGATTAGGGGACGGGTTAGGGTAAGGCTTCGAGTAAGGGTTAGGGTTAGGGTTAGGGTTAGGGTTAGGGGACGGTTTAGGGTACAGGTTAGGGTACGACAACGGTTTAGGGTGAGCGTAGGTTTTAGGGTATGTGTTAGTGTTAACGTACGGGTTAGGATTAAGGAACGGGTTAGGGTAAGGCTTCGGTTAAGGCTTAGGTTTAGGTTTAGGGTTAGGGTTAAGGTTAGGGTACGGGGACGGTTTAGGTGACAGGTTAGGGTATGACAACGGTTTAGCGTGAGCGTACATGTTAGTGTACGGGTCAGGATTAGGGGACCGTTTTGTTTAAGGGTTCGGGTAAGTGTTAGGTTTAGGGTTAGGGGACGGTTAAGGGTACAGGTTAGGGTACGACAAAGGTTTAGGGTAAGCGTATGTGTTAGGGTACGGGTTAGTGTCAGCTTACGGGTCAGGATTAGGGGACGGGTTAGGGTAAGGCTTCGGATAATGGTAAGGGTTAGGGTTAGGGTTAGGGTTAGGGTTAGGGGACGGGGATGATTTAGGTAACAGGTTAGTGTACGACAACGGTTTAGCGTGAGCGTACGTGTTAGGGTGCTGGTTAGTGTTAGCGTACGGGTTAGGATTAGGGGATGGGTTAGGGTAAGGCTTCGAGTAAGGGTTAGGGTTAGGCTTAGGGTTAGGATTAGGGTTAGGGGACGGGGATGGTTTACGGTACAGTTTAGGGTACGACAACGGTTTAGGGTGAACGTACGTGTTAGGGTATTTGTTAGTTTTAGCGTGCGGGTTAGGATTATGTGACAGGTTAATGTAAGGGTTCGGGTAAGGGTTAGGGTTAGGGTTAGGGTTATGGTTAGGGTTAGGGTTAGGGGACAGGGATGGTTTATCATACAGGGTAGGGTACGACAACGGTTTAGGGTGAGCGTACGTGTTAGGGTATGGGTTAGTGTTAGCGTAAGTGTTAGTATTAGGGGACGGGTTAGGGTAAGGCTTCGGGTAAGGGTTAGGGTTAGGGTTAGGGTTAGGGTTAGGGGACGGGGATGTTTTAGGGTACAGGTTAGGATAAGACAAAGGTTTAGGGTGAGTGTACGTATTAGGGTACGGGTTAGTGTTAGCGTACGGGTTAGGATTTCGGGACGGTTTAGGGTAAGGCTTCGAGTAATTGTTAGGGTTAGGGTTAGGGTTTGGGTTAGGGTTAGGGGACGGGGACGGTTTAGGTTACAGGTTAGGGTATGACAACGGTTTAGGGTGAGCGTACGTGTTAGGGTATGGGTTAGTGTTAGCATATGGGTTAGGATTAGGGGACGGGTTAGGTTAAAGTTTCGGGTAAGGGTTGGGATTAGGGTTAAGGGACGGGGACAGGGACGGTTTAGGGTACAGGTTAGGGTTCGCCAATGGTTTAGGGTGATCGTACGTGTTAGGGTACGGGTTAGTGTTAGCGCACGGGTTAGGATTAGGGGACGGGTTACGGTAAGGCTTCGGGTAAGGGTTAGGTTTAGGGTTAGGTTTAGGTTTAGTGGACGGGGACGGTTTAGGTTACAGGTTAGGGTACGACAACGGTTTAGGGTGAGGGTACGTGTTAGGGTATGGGTCAGTGTTAGTGTACGGGTTAGAATTAAGGGACGGATTAGAGTAAGGCTTCGGGTAACGGTTAGGGTTAGGGTTAGGGTTAGGTTTAGGGGACGGGGACGGGGACGGTTTAGGGTACAGGTTAGGGTATGACAATGGATTAGGGTGAGCGTACGTGTTAGGGTACGGGTTAGTGTTAGCGTACGGGTTAGGATTAGGGGACGGGTTAGGGTAAGGCTTCGGGTAAGGGTTAGGGTTAGGGTTCGGGTTAGGGTTACGGTTAGGGGACGGGGACGGTTTAGGGTACAGGTTAGTGTACGACAACGGTTTAGGGTGAGCGTACGTGTTAAGGTATGGGTTAGTGTTAGCGTACGGGTTAGGATTAGGGGACGTGTTAGGATAAGGCTTCGAGTAAGGGTCAGTGTAAGGGTTAGCGGACGGGGACGGGGATGGTTAGGGTACAGGTTAGGGTTCGCCAATTGTTTAGGGTGAGCGTACGTGTTAGTGTACGGTTTAGTGTTAGCGTACGGGTTAGGATTAGGGGACAGGTTAGGGTAAGGCTTCGGGTAAGGGTTAGTGTAGGGTTAGGGTTAGGCTTAGGGGACGGGGACGGTTTAGGGTATAGGTTAGGGTACGACAACGGTTTAGTGTGAACGTACGTTTTAGGGTATGGGTTAAAGTTAGAGTACGGGTTAGGATTAAGGGAAGGGATAGAGTAAGGCTTCGGGTAAGGATTAGGGTTAGTGTTAGGGTTAGGGGACTGGGACATGGATGGTTTAGGGTACAGGTTAGGGTACAACAACGGTTTAGGTTGAGCGTACGTGTTAGGGTACGGGTTAGTGTTAACGTACGGGTTAGGATTAAGGGACGGGTTAGGGTAAGGTTTCGGGTAAGGGTTAGCGTTAGGGTTAGGGTTAGGGTTAGGGTTACGGGATGGGGACGGTTTAGGGTACAGCTTAGTGTACGACCACGGTTTAGGGTGAGAGTACATGTTAGTGTACAGGTTAGTGTTAGCGTACGGGTTAGGATTAGGGGACGGGTTAGGGTAAGGCTTTTGGTAAGGGTTAGGGTAAGGGTTACGGTTAGGGTTAGGGGACGGGGACGGTTTAGGGTACAGGTTAGGGTACGACAACGGTTTAGGGTGAACGTACGTGTTAGGGTACGGGTTAGTGTTAGCGTACGGGTTAGGATTATGGGTCAGGTTACGGTAAGGCTTCGGGTAAGGGTTGGGGTTAGGGTTAGGGTTATGGTTAGGGGACCGGGACGGTTTAGGGTAGAGTTTAGGGTACGACAACGGTTTAGTGTGAGCGTACCTGTTAGGTACTGGTTAGTGTTAGCGTAAGTGTTAGGATTACTGGACGGGTTAGGGTAAGGCTTCGGGTAAGGGTTAGGTTTAGGGTTAGGGTTAGGGTTAGGGGACTGGGACAGGGATGGTTTAGGGTAAAGTTTACGGTACGACAATGGATTAGGGTGAGCGTACGTGTTAGGGTACGGGTTAGTGTTAGGGTAAGGGTTAGGATTAGGGGACGGGTTAGGGTAAAGCTTCAGGTAAGGGTTAGGATTACAGTTAAGGGACGGGGATGGTTTAGGGTACAGGTTAGGGTATAACAACGTTTTAGTGTCAGCGTATGTGTTAGGGTACGTGTTAGTGTTAGCGTACGGGTTAGGATTAGGGGACGGGTTAGCGTAACGTTTCGGGTAAGTGTTAGGGTTAGGGGACGGGGACAGGGACGGTTTAGGGTACAGGTTAGGGTTCACCAACGGTTTAGGGTGAGCGTACATGTTAGGGTACGGGTTAGTGTTAGCGCATGGGTTAGGATTAGGGGACGGGTTAGTGTAAGGCTTCGGGTAAGGGTTAAGGTTAGGGTTAGGGTTAGGGTTAGGGGACATGGCGGTTTAGGTTACAGGTTAGGGTATGACAACGGTTTAGGGTGAGGGTACGTGTTAGGGTATTGGTCAGTGTTAGCGTACGGGTTAGGATTAAGGGACGGATTAGAGTAAGGCTTCGGGTAACGGTTAGGGTTAGGGTTAGGGTTAGGTTTAGGGGAAGGGGACGGGGACGGTTTAGGGTACAGGTTAGGGTATGACAAAGGATTAAGGTGAGCATACGTGTTAGGGTATGGGTTAGTGTTAGCGTACGGGTTAGGATTAGGGGACGGGTTAGGGTAAGGCTTCGGGTAAGGGTTAGGGTTAGGGTTAGGGTTAGGGTTAGGGTTAGGGTTACGGTTAGGGGACTGGGATGGTTTAGGGTTCCGGTTAGGGTACGGCAGTGGTTTAGGGTGAGCGTACGTGTTAGGGTATGGGTTAGTGTTAGTGTACGGGTTAGGATTAGGGGACGTGTTAGAGTAAGGCTTCGAGTAAGTGTCAGGGTTAGGATTAGGGGACGGGGACGGGGACAGTTTAGAGTACAGGTTAGGATTCGCCAATGGTTTAGGGTGAGCGTACATGTTAGGGTACGGGTTAGTGTTAGCGCACGGGTTAGGATTAGGGGACGGGTTAGTGTAAGGCTTCGGGTAAGGGTTAAGGGTAGGGTTAGGGTTAGGGTTAGGGAACGGGGACGGTTTAGGTTACCGGTTAGGGTACGACAACGGTTTAGGGTGAGCGTACGTTTTAGGGTATGGGTTAGTGTTAGCGTACGGGTTAGGATTAAAGGAAGGGTTAGAGTAAGGCTTCGGGTAAGGATTAGGGTTAGGTTTTGGGTTAGGGGACTGGGACACGGATGGTTTAGGGTACAGGTTAGGTTACAAAAACGGTTTAGGGTGAGCGTACGTGTTAGGGTACGGGTTAGTGTTAGCTTACGGGTTAGGATTAGGGGACGGGTTAGGGTAAGGTTTCGGGTAAGGGTTATCGTTAGGGTTAGGGTTAGGTTTAGGGTTACTGGATGGGGACGGTTTAGGGTACAGCTTAGGGTACGACCACGGTTTAGGGTGAGAGTACATGTTAGGGTACAGGTTAGTGTTAGCGTACGTGTTACGATTAGGGGACGGTTTAGGGTAAGGCTTTGGGTAAGAGTTAGAGTTAGGGTTTGTTAGGGTTTGGGGACGGAGACGGTTTAGGGTACAGGTTAGGGTACGACAACGGTTTACGATGAGCGTACGTGTTAGGATACGGGTTAGTGTTAGCGTATGATTAGAGGACGGATAAGGGTAAGGCTTCGGGTAAGGGTTAGGTTGAGACATAAGGCTGGACACTTCGGGCTGATGGCATTGGTGAGGTTCGATGAGCAAATGCAGACCCTTTGAAGTCATACTGCATGGTACCCATTCCATGGGTCCGAACTCTCCAGGTTTAAGGGATTCTTCCTTCAGCTAAAACATGCATGGGAAACCCAGAGTACGTTCCACCGTGTCATTGGGAAACGTTTTCAAATGCATCTCAGTTTTCGTCCCCTGGTTCTCGGGTTCACCATTCCAGACGCTTTACTAACACTCTCCCCACTTGGAGAGTCAGTGCCTTTAACCTCCTGTTTGGCACACTTTGCAATTTCTGCGCAACATGAACAGGAATTTGGAGATCCAAAGAGACTAGCTGTAGGTGTCTGCACGGGCAAATGGAACGCTTATTTCCCACCAGGAAGAGGAATTAACCAAAGGCTCAGCGTGCCCTGCCAGAAACAGATTAGGGCCTGAAGCAATCCTGCGGTTTTGCAGTCAGCTCACAAGAAAGCGAGTTGAAGAAAAGAGCTCAAGGGCACTGTAATCCACAAACCTGCAGAGTTATGAATGATAGCTATCGTCCAAAATATATTCAAGTAAGTCTGTGAAGAGGGCTTTAAAGCGGTGCAGAATTTCAGGAAAACGATTAGGGGGTAGACTGGAATTGCACTTAAAGCATAGGAAAAGAGGCAGAATGTCGACAATGATGCACTTGGCCAAAAAGAGCATATGGGTTTTTTCCTGAATATATTCAGGAAAAAACGCATACGCACTTTTTGGCCAACCAAGCAAGCGTTTAAAGGAAATCTGCACTACAATGAAGTCTCACTGCCCCCCGGTCAAAAGGGCCATGTGAAAAAAGTGTAAAAGAAGGCATCATTGAAGACTAATACAGAATACCAAGTCCTGGTCGTTGGTAGAATAACCAGCAGGGTATAGGATTTAGGAACTACTGGAGGTATATCCTCGGTGGCTTCACTGACTCTCCTGACATCCGTTACCTTGACTGCTGCAGCCCATGGGGCTCTCAAAGTCAGGCCAATCCCAGGATATGGAGCTCACCCAGGCAGGTACCCCACCCCCACCCCAGCCCACAGGGCCCTCGTGTTCAGGCCCCTCCCAGGATATGGTGTTCTCTGGGCAGGTCACCTGCAGCCCATGGGGCTCTCGTTGTCACGTCCCTCCCAGGATACAGAGCTACCCTTGCATGTTCCGTGGCAAGTCTGGGCAAACAGGAACCGTGCACATAGCGCACATTGCAAAGCACTCCCAGCTCACCTGTCGCTCAGATCTGACACAGAGCACCTCAGAGCAGTACTTGAACTAACAAACAGCAGCTCCAAAAGGTCTGTGATCTTGGGGATCACTCTGTGCGGCCTCCCTCCACCTGGTCTTCCAGAGACTTCCACTGCACCCGGGGCACCAGGCCTCTGTCTCCACCCACCACCCTCCCCTCCTCTCCCTGACTCCTGGGTTCCTCTCATTAGGAGAGGGTTTTCTTGAAGTTTTCTCCCACTCATGGGCCAGTTAAAATGATTAGAAAACAAGCCGGAGCTACAACCCCTTGTCTATCCTGACTCTCAAGAGCCCACACCTGTTCCTTGGACCTGGCTGATTCAGCAAGTTCCATTTTCTGCAACTGTGAGACCCTGAGGGGTGATGATTGGCTGACCTGGGCAGCCTGACCGTGCCGGCCAGCCCTCCCCAGGTGTGCCTGGGTTGAGATCGATATAAACACACATATAAAATGGCTGTGCCTGACGCCATTTTCTCTGCCCTGTCAACAGTCTCGGGGCTGGGCTGGTGGGACGGAGTGAGAGGCCACGGCTTTGTGGGTGGCCCAGTGTGAGTGGGGTTCTGCTGGACTTTCTGCAGCAGTTGCCAAGATGCCACCTGCTAAAGAAGAGGATGTGACACCCATACCTGCCGCTGGAATTTCTTCCTGGGCAGAGGTGAGGAAGGAAGAAAGCAGTGGGGGCGAGGACAGGAGGGGTATCTCAGGCAGGGAAATGGAAAGCTTCCAGAAGAGCACCCAGGGCCAGGACCATCCTGGCTGGCCTGCAGGCACCAAGTCGGCCGGCATGCTGTCACTCGTGTGGCTCCATGGCCCTTCCTCTAGGCTTTCAAGTCCTTGTACATATTCAGGTGTTTTACCTGGGAAGGGTGGGAACATTTCAGCACCAGCTGGCCTGGGGTTCGGCCCACGTTTACTCACAGATGCCTCGGCATGGTCCCCCAGCTTTGCAAAGAGGACGCTTGTTGCGTGGGGCCTGCTGGCTGAATGGGAGATGATTCCCCACCACTGACCAACTTCAGAATGGTTTACAACTGGAGCAAGTGCCCTGATACGGTTTTCCTCTGTGTAAATGGTGGGTTCTGATTTTTTTTCTTTTTTCCGTTTTTGGTTCAAGGTAGATTTTATTCCTCTTTTTTGTATTTACAGATATAAGCATGGAAATAATTTATTCATATTAATACATGTATGTGAAGGGAAGAATATTTTTTCTGTTTTACTTTTTTTAATTTTATTTTTTTAATTTTGAATTTTATTTTATTTTTTATACAGCAGGTTCTTATTGGTTATCTATTTTATACATATAAATGTATACATGCCAATCCCAATCTCTCAACTCCTCCCACCACCACCCCCCCAACCGCTCTCCCCCCTTGGTGTCCATACGTTTGTTGTCTACATCTGTTGCTCTATTTCTGTCTTGCAAAACGGTTCATCTGTACAATTTTTCTAGGTTCCACATATATGCATTAATATACAAGATTTGTTTTGTTTTTCTCTTTCTGACTTACTTCACTCTGTATGACAGTCTCTAGATCCATCAACGTCTCTACAAATGATCCAATTTCATTCCTTTTTATGGCTTAGTAATATTCCATTTTATATATGTACCACATCTTTATGCATTCGTCTGTCTGGGCATTTAGGTTGCTTCCATTACCTGGATATTGTAAATAGTGATGCAATGAACATTGCGGTGAATGTCTCTTTTTGATTTTTGGTTTTGTCTGGGTATAGGCCCAGTAGTGGGATTGCTGTATCATATGGTAATTCTATTTTTAGTTTTATAAGAAACTCCATAATGTTCTCCACAGTGACTGTATCTATTTACATTCCCAACAATAGTGGAAGAGGGTTCCTTATCTCCACACCCTTTCCAGCATTTGTTGTTTGTAGATTTTCTGATGATGCCCATTCTAACAGGTGTGAGATGATACAGCATGGATGAGTCTATTTCGTTGAGCAAGGAGTAGGTCTTGTCTATTACATATTTGGCTTATGGAAAGGTATCTGTGCTAATTTCAATCTCTGGTTTTATACAGCACCCCAACTCAACTTTCCCCTTAAGCAAGCATAAGTTTTTTAGCTAAATGTGAGACACTGTTCGGTTTTGTAATTCAGTTCATGTGGAGCCAAGTTTACACTCCCTCTATTAGTGATATCTTATGATTACTGTCTTTCTCTGTGTGACATATTTCTCTTAGAGTCATCGTGCTTAAATCCACTCAATTTGCTGCTACAGGCCTGATGACATTGATTTCATTGCTGAGTGATATTCCGTTGTACGTAAGTAGCACAACTTCTTTATCCATTTTTTTCTTTCTGGGATATTTAATTTGTACTGGACTCAAGGTTCTTGAAAACACAGCAGCCCTAAATTTTGTGTTGGCTGTGTCTTGTTGATTTTAATTTTCCTAAGCTATAGGACCATAAGTGGAAGTGCCCTAGGCTCTGTAGCTTTGTTTTTTAGATGTTTCAGGATACACCATAAACATCTCCAGAGTGTCTGTTGGCAATTGACATCCCACCCGTCAGCATAACAAGGCTCCCTCTTCTCCATGGCCTGTCCTGTGTTTCTCGTTTTTACACTTTTTTCAGATGGCCCTTTTGACGAATGGGAAAAGAGACTTCATTGTAGTGCGGATTTCCATTGCTCGAGTGCTTGGTTGACCAAAAAGGGCGTATGCGTTTTTTCCTGAATATATTCACGAAAAAATGCATACGCTCTTTTTGTCCAAGTGCATCACTGTCAAAGATCTGCTGCTTTTCATATGCTTTAAATGCAATTCAAATCTACCTCCTGAAATCTGATTCCTGGAATTCTGCCGTGTTTTCAAGTCTTCTTTGCAGCCTTACTTCAATATATTTTTGACAATAGTTGTCATTTATAACTCTGCACGTTTGTGAATTACAGTGTCCCTGATTTCCTTTCTTAACTCGCTTCCTTGTAAGCTGGCCACAAAACCGCAGGTTTGCTTCAGGCCGTAATCTGGTTCCGGCACGGCACGCTGAGCGTTTGGTTAATTCCTCTTCCTGGTGGGAAATGAGAGTTAAATGTGCCCGTCCAGACACCTGCCTCACTCCCAGCCCATTGGTGATGTGTGTCCTCTGGTTTGAGGCCACATGTGCCAGTTTACTCACCTATTAAGGATGTGGACCCACTGGTGTGAGGACACTCCTGCCTGGTTCATATCCCCTTGGTGATGTGGGCTGTCTGGTGAGAGTCTGATCCTGGCTGGTTTCGTCACCTTTCTGTGAGGTGGTCCCTCTGCTCTGAGGTCACAACTGCCTGGCTTGTTCCCGTTGCCTTGGAGACGTCGGCCCTCTGGTGGCAGTTGGAGCTTGCTGGGAGTCTCCTCCCCTCGGTGATGAGGGCCCTGTGGCATCACTCAATAACTGCTGGGCTCCCCATTTTTTCTGATGTTTGCCCACTTGTGCGATGACACTCCTGCCGGGTTCCCATCCCCATGTGGATGTGCGCCTTCTGCTGTGAGGTCCCAACGGTTGGGTCGCTCACAGTTTAATGATGAGGGCCCTCTGGTGTGAGTTCATTCCAGAAAGGATCCCATTGCCTCGCTGCTCCTGGCCGCCTGCTGGGACGTTCCAACTGCTGGATTCCTCACATTTTTTGATCTATGGTCCCTGTGTTGTTAGGCTACTCCTGCCTGCCTCACTCTGAGCACCTTGGAGATGTGGTTCCTGTGGTTTAGGCCACATGTTCTGGGTTCCTCACCTTTCCATTATTTGGCCACCCTGGTGTGAGGATACTTCTGCCTGGTTCCGATCCCCTTGGTGATGTGGGCCCTCTGGTGAGAGTCTTATCCTGGCTGGGTTCCTCTCCCTTCTGTGACGTTTGCCCTCTGCTGTGAGGTCACTCCTGCCTGGCTGGCGCACGTCACCTTGGCGACGTGGGCCCTCAGTTGGGATTTGGTGCCTGCTGGGAGTTTCCTCCCTTCGGTAATGAGGGCCCTCTGGCGTCTGGCCCTAACTCCTGGGCTCCCAAATTTTTCTGATGTGTGCCCTGTGGTGCGAGTACACTCCTGCCAGGTTCCCAACCCCATGGAAATGTGGGCCTTCTGCTCTGTGGACACAACGGCTGTGTTGTTCACAGTTTCATGATGAGGGCCCTCTTTTGTGAGTTCACACCGACCTGGAACCCATAGCCTCGCTGCTCCTTGCCACCTGCTGGGACGTTCCAACTGCGGGATTCTTCACCTTTTTTATTCTATGGGCCCTCTGTTTTGAGGCTACTCCTGCCTGCCTCCCTCCCAGACCCTTGGTGATGTGTGTCCTCTGGTTTGAGGCCACGTGTGTTGGGTCCCTCACCTTTCGATGATATGGCCCCAATGGTGTGAGGACACTCCTGCCTGGTTCACATCCCCTTGGTGTTGTGGGCCCTCTGGTGAAAGTCTGATCCTTGCTGGGTTCCTGACCCTTCTTTGAGGTGGGCCCTCTTCTGTGAGGTAACTCCTGCCTGGCTTGCTCACATTGCCTTGGTGACGTCGGCCATCTGGTTGCAGTTGGAGCCTGCTGGGAGCCTCCTCTCCTAGGTGATGAGGGCCCTCTGGCATCAGGCTCTAACTGCTGGGCACCCCACGTTTTCTGACTGAGCCCAGTGATGCCAGGACACTCCTGTAAGGTTCCCATCCCCATGAGGGAGTGGGCCTTCTGCTCAGTGGTCCCATCGCCTGGGTTGCTCACAGTTTCGTGATGTTGGTTCTCTGGTGTTAGTTCACTCAGGCCTAGATCCCATAGCCTCTGTGCTCTGGGCCGACTGCTGGGAGGTTCCAACTGCTGGATTCCGCCCCTTTTTTATACTTTGGGCCCTCTGTTGTGAGGCTCCTCCTGCCTGCCTCACTCCAAGCCCCTTGGTGATGTAGGTCCTCTGGTTTGAGGCAACATGTGCCGGTTGCCTCACCTTTTAGGTATGTGACCCCACTGGTGTGAGGACACTCGTGACTGGTTCCCATCCTCTTGTTGATGTGGGCCCTCTGGTGAGAGTTGGACCCTGGCTTGATTCCTCATACTTCTGGGAGGTGGGTCCTCTGCTGTGAGGTCACTCCTGCCTGGCTGGCACACGTCGCCTTGGCCACATGGGCCCTCTGGTTGCAGTTGGAGCGTGCTGGGAGCCTCCTCCCATCGGTGATGAGGGCCCTCTGGCGTCAGGCCCTAACTGCTGGGCTCCCCACATTTTCTGATATGTGCTCACTGGTGCGATGACACTCCTGCCAGGTTCCCATCCCCATGCGGATTTGGGCCTTCTGTTCTGAGGTGCCAACGTGTGGGTTGCTCACAGTGTCAGGATGTGGGCCCTCTGCTGTGAGTTCACTCCGGCATGCATCCCATATCCTCGGTGTTCTGGGCCACCTGCTTGGAGCTTCCAACTGCAGGATTCCTTACCTTTTTTCTTCTATGGGCCGTGTGTTGTGAGACACTTCCTGCCTGCCTCACTCTGAGCCCCTTGTTGTTGTGGGTCTTCTGGTTTGAGGCCACATGTGGTGGGTTTCTCGCCTTTCAATGATGTGGCCCCACTGGGGTCAGAACACTCCTGCCTGGTTCCCATCCCCTTGGGGATGTGGGCCCTCTGGTGAGAGTCTCATCCTGGTTGGGTTCCTAACAGTTTCGTAAGGTTGGCCCTCTGCCCTGAGGTCACTCCTGCCTGGCTGGCACACACCGCCTTGGTGACGTCGGCCCTCTGACCGCAGATGGACCGTGCTGGGAGCCTTCTCCTCTTGGTGATGAGGACACTCAGGTGTCAGGCCCTAACTGCTGGGTACCCATATTTTCTGATACGTGCTAAGTGGTGAGAGGACACTCCGGCCAGGTTCCCATCCCCATGCGGATTTGGGCCTTCTGTTCTGAGGTGCCAACGGCTGGGTTGCTCACAGTGTCAGGATGTGGGCCCTCTGCTGTGAGTTCAATCCGGCATGGATCCCATAGCCTCGGTGCTCTGGGACAACTGCTTGGAGCTTCCAACTGCGGGATTCCTCACCTTTTTTATTTTATGGGCCCTCTGTTTGAGACACCTCCTGCCTGCCTCACTCTGAGCCCCTTGTTGATATGGGTCCTCTGGTTTAGGCCATATGTTCTGGGTTCCTCACTTTTCTATGATTTGGCCATACTGGTGTGAGGCCACTCCTGCCTGGTTCTGATCCCCTTGGTGATGTGGGCCCTCTGGTGATTGTCTTATCCTGGCTGGGTTCCTCCCCCTTCTGTGACGTAGGCCCTCTGCTGTGAGGTCACTCCTGCCTGGCTGACGCACGTCACCTTGGCGACGTGGGCCCTCAGTTGGGAGTTGGTGCCTGCTAGGAGTCTGCTCCCCTCGGTAATTAGGGCTGTCTGGAGTCAGGCCCTAACTCCTGGGCTCCCAAACTTTTCTGATGTGTGCCCTGTGGTGCGAGTACACTCCTGCCATGTTACCAAACCCATGGGAATGTGGGCCTTCTGTTCTGTGGTCCCAACAGCTGTGTTGTTCACAGTTTCATGATGAGGGCCCTCTGTTGTGAGTTCACACTGGCTGGGATCCCATAGCCTCGCTGCTCCTTGCCGCATGCTAGGAGTTTCCAACTGCGGGATTCCTCACCTTTTTTATTCTATGGGTCCTCTGTTTTGAGGGTCCTCCTGCCTGCCTCACTCCCAGCCCCTTGGAGATGTGGGTCGGCTTGTTTGGGCCACATATTCTGGGTTCCTCACCTTTCTATGATTTGGCCACACTGGTGTGAGGCCACTCCTGCCTGGCTTGCTCCCGTTGCCTTGGTGACGTCGGACCTCTGGTGGCAGTTGGAGCCTTCTTGTACGCTCCTCTCCAAGGTGATGAGGGCCCTCTTGCGTCAGGCCCTAACTGCTGGGCTCCGCACATTTTCTGATGTGAGCCCACTGGTGCAATGTCACTCTTTCCAGGTTCCCATCCCCATGCGGATTTGGGACTTCTGTTCTGAGGTGCCAACGGCTGGGTTGCTCCCAGTGTCAGGATGTGGGCCCTCTGCTGTGAGTTCACTCCGGCACGCATCCCAGAGCCTCGGTGCTCTGGGCCACATGCTTGGAGCTTCCAACTGCAGGATTCCTTACCTTTATTCTTCTATGGGCCGTGTGTTGTGAGACACTTCCTGCCTCCCTCACTCTGAGCCCCTTGTTGATGTGGGTGTTCTGGATTGAGGCCACATGTTGTGGGTTCCTCGCCTTTCAGTGATGTGGCACCACTGTGGTGAGAACACTCCTGCCTGGTTCCCATCCCCTTGGTGATGTGGGCCCTCTGGTGAGAGTCTCATCCTGGTTGGGTTCCTCACAGTTCCGTAAGGTTGACCCTCGGCCCTGAGGTCACTCCTGCCTGGCTGGCACACCCCGCCTTGGTGACGTCGGCCCTCTGGCGGCAGCTGGAGCATGCTGGGAGCATTCTCCTCTCGGTGATGAGGACACTCTGGCGTCAGGCCCTAACTCCTGGGCTCCCATACTTTTCTGATGTGTGCCCTCTGGTGGGAGGACACTCCTGTCAGGTTCCCAACCACATGGGAATGTGGGCCTTCTGCTCTGTTGTCCCAACTGCTGGGTTGTTCACAGTTTCGTGATGAGGGCCCTCTGTTGTGAGTTCACACCGGCCGGGATCCCATAGCCTCGCTGTACCTTGCCGCCTGCTGGGAGGTTCCAACTGCGGGATTCCCCACCTTTTTTATTTTATGGGCCCTCTGTTTGAGACACCTACTGCCTGCCTCACTCTGAGCCCCTTGTTGATGTGGGTCCTCTGGTTTAGGCCATATGTTCTGGTTTCTTCACTTTTCTATGATTTGGCCATACTGGTTTGAGGCCATTCCTGCCTGGTTCTGATCCCCTTGGTGATGTGGGCCCTCTGGTGGGAGTCTTATCCTGGCTGGGTTCCTCCCCCTTCTGTGACGTAGGCCCTTGGCTGTGAGGTCATTCCTGCCTGGCTGTCACACGTCACATTGGCGACGTGTGCCCTCAGTTGAGAGTTGGTGCCTGCTAGGAGTCTGCTCCCCTCTGTAATTAGGGCCGTTTGGCGTCAGGCCCTAACTCCTGGGCTCCCAAAATTTTCTGATGTGTGCCCTGTGGTGCGAGTACACTCCTGCCAGGATGCCAACCCCATGGGAATGTGGGCCTTCTGTTCTGTGGTCCCAACAGCTGTGTTGTTCACAGTTTAATGATGAGGGCCCTCTGTTGTGAGTTCACACTGGCTGGGAACCCATAGCCTCGCTGCTCCTTGCTGCATGCTAGGAGGTTCCAACTGTGGGATTCCTCACTTTTTTATTCTATGGGTCCTCTGTTTTGTGGCTCCTCCTTCCTGCCTCACTTCCAGCCCCTTGGAGATGTGGGTCCTCTTGTTTAGGCCACATGTTCTGGGTTCCTCACCTTTCTATTATTTGGCCACACTGGTGTGAGGCCACTCCTGCCTGGATCCGATCCCCTTGATGATGTGGGCCCTCTGGTGAGAGTCTGATCCTGGCTGGATACCTCACCCTTCTGTGAGGTGGGCCCTCTGACATGAGGTCACTCCTGCCTGGGTGGCACACGTCGCCTTGGTGACATGGGCCCTCTGTTGGCCATTGGAGTGTGCTGGGAGCCTCCTCCCCTCTTTAATGAGGGCCCTGGATAAAACGCATATGCCCTTCTTGGCCAAGTGCATCATTGTCGACGTACTGCCTCTTTTCCTATGCTTTAAATGCAATTACTGTCTACCTCCTGAAATTGGTTTCCTTCAATTCTGCCCCACTTTCAAGTCTGCTTTGCAGCCTTACTTCAATATATTTTTGGAAGATAGCTGTCATTGATAACTGCAGGTTTGTGAATGACAGTGCCCCTGAGCTCTTTTTTTCAACTAGCTTTCTTTTGAGCTGGACGCAAAACTGCAGGATTCTTCAGGCCCTAATCTTGTTCCGGCATGGCACGCTGAGCCTTTGGTTCATTCCTCTTCCTGGTGGGAAATGAGAGTTAAATTTGCCCGTGCAGACAGCTACAGCTACTCTCTCATTAGTTCTCCCTATTCCTGTTCATCTTGTGCAGAAATTGCAAACTGTGCCAAACAGGAGATAAAGGCACTGACTGTCCAAGTGGGGAGACTGTTAGTAAAGGGTCTGGAATTGTGAACCCGAGAAAAAGCGGATGAAAACGGACATGCATTTGAAAACGTTTCCCGGTCACACGGTGCACCATACTGTGGGTTTCCCATGCATGTTTTAGCTGAAGGAAGAATCGCTTAAACCTGGAGAGTTGGGACCCATGGAATGGGTCCCATGCAGTATGACTTCAAAGGGTCTGCATTTGCTCATCGAACCTCACCAATGCTATCAGCCCGAAGTGTCCAACCTTATGTCTCACTCAGCTCTGGGTGTAGATGAGGTAAATCCAGGTTGCATCACAAGCCCTGAATGAATTATTTAAGAATTGCTCTCTATTTCACTGTCATTGTGTTTTGTTTTTGTAATTCATTTTGATAATGGGATTTATCGGATTTTCTCTGCTGCCTTCATGCAGCTGTACACACGCTTGATTCTCTTATGGAGACATATAAATCCATGGGTTTGAAGATTCTTACTAGCCAGGTGTATTCCTAGGCGTTGAATATAGGGTGTTTAGTGCATTTCGTTGAGCAAGGAGTAGGTCTTGTCTATTACGTATTTGGCTTATGGAACGGTCTCTGTGCTAATTTCAATCTCTGTTTTTATGCAGCACCCCAACTCACCTTTCCCCATAAGCAAGCATAAGTTGGTTTTCTAAATTTGAGACCCTGTTCTGTTTTGTATTTCAGTTCATGTGTAGCCAAGTGTACATTCCGTGTATTAGTGACATCTTATGAGGTTTCTTTATCTGTGTGATTTATTTCACTTAGAGACATCGTACCTGAATCCAGTCCTTATGCTGCTTTGGGCCTGATGACATAGATTTCCTTGCTGAGTGATATTCCATTTTACGTAAGTACTACAACTTCTTTATCCCTCTTTTGCTCTCTGGTATATTTAACTTGTAGGGTAGACAAAGTTCTAAACAGAGCTGTCCCAAAGTTTGTGGTGGCTGCGTCTTTCTGATTTTAATTTCTCTAAGCTAAAAGACCATATGTGGAAGTGCACTGGGCTCAGTTCCTTTCTTTTTTAGGTGTTTCAGGAAACGCCATACACTTCTCCAGAGTGGCTGTTGGCAATTTACATCCCCCCCATCAGCATAACAATGCTCCCTCTTCTCCATGGCCTGTCCTGTCTTTCTGGATTTTACAGTTTTTTCAGATGGCCCTTATGACCAGGGGGAAGTGAGACTTCATTGTAGTGCAGATTTCCTTTGCAAGCTTGCTTGGTTGGCCAAAAAGCGTGTATGCGTTTTTTCCTGACTATATTCAGGAAAAATCGAATACGCCCTTTTTAGCCAAGTGCATCATTGTCAACGTTCTGCCTCTTTTCCTATGCTTTAAATGCATTTTCAGTCTAACTCCTGATATCGGTTTCCTGCAATCCTGCCCCACTTTCAAGTCCTCTTCGCGTCCTTACTTCAATATATTTTTGGACTATAGCTGTCATTTATAACTCTGCATGTTTGTGAATTACAGTGCCCCTGAGCTCGTTTCTTCAACTCGTTTTCTTTTGAGCTGGCTGCAAAACCATAGGATTGCTTCTGGCCCTAATCTTGTTCCGGCATTGCATGCTGACCGTTTGTTTAATTCTCCTTCCTGGTGGGAAATGAGCATTACATTTGCCCATGCAGACACCTACAGCTAATCTCTCATTGGTTCTCCCTATTCCTGTACATCTTCTGCGTAAATTGCAAACTGAGCCAGACAGGAGGTTAAAGACACTGACTCTCCAAGTGGGGAGAGTGTTAGTAAAGCGTCTGGAAAATGTGATTTAGCTGATTTTCACTGCTGCGTTTATGTCGCTCCACACACGCTTGATTCTCTTACGGAGACATATAAATCCATACGTTTTAAGACTCTTACTAGTCAGGTATATTCCTAGGTGGTGAATATGGGGTGTTGAGTCATTTCGTTGACCAAAAAGTAGGTCTTTTCTATTACATATTTGGCTTATGGAACAGTATCTGTGCTAATTTCAATCTCTGGTTTTATTCAGCACCCGAACTCACCTTTCCCCTTAAGCAAGCATATGTTGGTTTTCTAAATTTGAGGCCCCGTTCTGTTTTGTAGTTCCATTCATGTGTCCCCAAGTTTACATTCCGTGTATTAGTGATATCTTATGTTGCTTTAAATGATATCTTATGATATGTGTCTTTTTCTTTTGAATTATGTGACTTCGAATGATCATACGTAACTCCTCTGGAGTTGTTACAAATGGCCATATTTCATTGATTTCCAGGCTGAGTAATATTCCACTCTACATAAGTACCACATCTCTATCCATTTTTTCCCTCCAGAGACATTTAAGTTATATCCTAGTCGAGGTTCTTTTAAACAGAGAGGCGGTAAACATTGGGGTGCCTGTGTCCTCTCGATTTTTGTTTTTCCCAAGATACACGTCCATGAGTGCAAGTGCCCTGTGCTCTGTAGCTCATTTTTTAGATGCTTTAGTAAACACAATACACTTCTCCAGAGTGACCGTTGGCAATATACATTTCCACTATAAGCCTCACAGGGCTCCCTTTTCTCCTTTCCTGTCCTGCATTTCTGGTGTTTACACTTTATGAGGACGGCTCTTCTGACTGATGTGAAGTGATATCTTTTGTAGTATTGATTTCCAGTGCCCACCTGTTTGGTTGGCTAAAAATGTGTGTGCCCTTTTCTTGAATATATACAGAAAGAGATGCATACACCCTTTTTGACCAAGTGCAAAGTTGCAAATGTTCAGCCCCTTTTCTTGTGCTTAATGGCGAGTCCTTTCTACCTCTTCCAATCCCTTTCCTGCCATTCTCCCTTGCTTACAAGTCCCTTTCTCTGACTATCTTCAAGACAATTTTTAGGGATAGATATTTTCAACTCTGCAGTTTCGTGAATTTTAGTGCCCCTGAGTTCCATTTTTTACTTGTGTTTATGGGAACTGGCCACAAAGCAGCGGGATTTCCTCAAGGCCTATTCTGTTTCCATGGGCAACCCTAGCCTTTGGTCAATTCGTCTTTCTGATTGGAAATTAAAGTGACATGTGGCTGTCCGAGCACCTAGGACTTGTCTCTCATTGTTCCTCCTCCTTCCGCTTCATCCTCTGGACAAATTCCAAACTGTACACAACAGGATGTTGACAGTGCTGACATCTCCAAGTGGAGAGACTGTTAGTAAAGACGCCGGAGTGGTGAACCCGAGCACCAGGAGATGAGGAGATGAGATGCCTTTTCCAAACTCTTCCCGATCAGACGGTATACCATCCTCTGGGTGTGACAGGCATGTTTTAGCTGTAGGAAGGATCCCATTCATGTGAGGAGACCACCAGGGCTTTTTCAAAATCAGTGTCTCTCCGCAACCCAAACTGGGGAATTTTTTAAGCTACGGCTACACATATGTTCATTAAGGGCCTTGGGAAGTAGGCAGAGTCCAAACTTTAGATGATTGAAGTCCTCAGGGTCAGAAGCACTCACCAACGGCTTCCCTTAGGTTCCATTTTAACTGTCATTGATAGATGATGTCAATAAAAATATCTATTCTTTTTCAGATTATTTCCCCTTATAGGTTATTGCAAAATATTGAGTGTAGTTCCCTGTGCTATACAGTAGTTCCTTGTTGATGATTGATTATATACATAGCAGTGTGTATGTGTTAATCCCAAACTGTTAATTTATCCCTCCTCCCACCTTTCCTCTTTGGTAATCATAAATTATAAGATTTTATACTTCTCAGAAATGGGGGAGCTGAAAGAGAGGTATCATTTTCAATGGAAAAGCATTTAAAACAAGATTGAAGCTTTAACCAAGATTATTAGATGTACATCCTTGGAAAGAAATCATTTCGTTTCTCTAATATTGACCTGACAAATCTTTTCAGTGAACTTGCTTATAATAAATTGATGGAAATATCAAATGGAAGTGTTAGAAACATCTTATTTTACCCGAGCCTTATACACTGTTCTATGTTAATTACAGTTTGGCTCACACATCTGTTCATTGAAGTTACAAGGTTCTCAATTTCTGTTACTGATCCTCCAGAGTGGACCCCAACAAGTGTCCCCCTGCCCGGTGTCATTGGAGCCAACAGATCGAGACTGAGTTTGGTTCAGAAGCAAAGGAAACTTTATATTTTGATCAGAGAATGGAGAGGTGAGAGCATGTGCTACCCTGTGGGCTGTGGGCTGGGCTGCTGTGTAGAGATCCTGTCAGAGTCAGTGGGAGGGAGGGGGCAGAGCTCTCTCGAGGGCCCGGTTGGCTGCAGCTCAGGCTCTATATCACGGAGTCTGCACTGGGCCCCAAGAGCTGATGTGTCGACCCAGCCATTCTGCACTAGAAAATCTGGTCTGAAGTGCCAGGTGTGGAACCTCTGTATGCGCGACCCTAGGAGCACGTGAAATTAGACAAAGCACAAAGGATAAAAAGGTTAGACTTTATTTCATTGCCCAGATTCTATTTTTATCTCCCAGGGATTTTTAAGGGGCTTTGCCTGGGACAAACCCCGCTTCTGCCTTTTGTCCCCTTCCTCATTCTTGGAGTGCTGAGGGTGCAGACCCTTCTTCTGTAACTGCTGAGTGCTGAGTTAAGAGCACTCATACTCGTGGGCGAGGGTCAGAACTTCTCCCCAGCAGCCTCCAGGTGACGTTGATTGTCCCCAGGGCTGCTGCCTCCCTGCTCGTCCGCCTGAGCACCAGTATTGGAAGTGTTATAGATTCTAATGACCATTAAGGGTCCAGGAAGGAGATGTGCAGTGATGCTGTGAGGTCCAGTTTCACCCCGCCCCACATTTATTTGGCCACCTTAGGCTGACCGTTTCTGCCAGCCTAGATGCTCTGACCAGTAGTCTGCGCTTTCTTCAATTAGGCCCCTGAATTAACGTAAAAACAGCACCAGGTGTCAGGACCCTGCCCGCTCAACTCCCAGACAGCCCAGGGTCAGTGGTGATGAAGGACCATGATGGCCACTGAATCAACAGCCTTTTGAAGTAAACAGGAGTCCAGCCGGTCTTATTGGCCACCATCATCACGGTGTTTCTAGGCTTTTCTATGGTGACAGCGTGATATTCGGTTCCCCCGCCAAGATTATTAGCTCCCCTCTGGGTGCAGTAAGTCCTGCAAGCAGTAGTCTACTCTTTTGGGACACACTCTTGTTGTTTTATGAGAGAAACTCCAGGTCAAGTGATGGTCACATGAGTTGTCATGTTGCCCCGTTGCCCCTGGTTATCTCTCTGGAGGTTGGAGTTGGAGGGCCTCCTCACTCGAGGTCAGTGTGCCCACGGAGCAAACCCTGCAACTTCAGGGCATGGTTGGGGGTTAGGATCACCACGTGGGGTCCTTTTCCCTTAAGAGGGAGGTGGCCTTTTGGGCTGCTGATTTCCAGGTTTTTAGATACCGCCAGTATCTTGGGCAGATGTGGCGGTGGGCCAAGCTCCATGGTGACCGTAGTTTATCCTACCTATATGGCATTCTTGCATTGTTCCATTTCAAGTGGTCTCAGTTTTTGCACTAATACTCCAATGGCGATTCACCTTTCACCAGGAATGTAAAGGTCAAAGGGTTTAGCTAAATTAGGGAGTTCCAGGGCAGGGTCTGAATTGACTGCGCTTTCCATTCTTGAAAGGCCACTTCTGGATTCTATTCAAAAGGATCATCATCTTTTCCTTTCAGTGTTTCATATAGAGGCCCAGCTAGTAGACTGTAGTTAGGGATCCAGAAGCAGCAAACCCTGGCCTCCCCAGGAACCCCTAAGCTGTCTTCTAGTTTTAGAAAGGGGTAAGGCTATAAATTGTTTCTTCCCTTTCCTGGGATGTGCTTCTCCGACCTTCTGTGAGAATGAAGCCCAGGCAGGTCACCGTAGTCTGTGATATTTGAGCTTTTTCTTGGACAACTTCTATCCTCTATTGGCTTGGTAGTTCAGAGGTCTCCTTAGTAGGGCTGGCGATCAGAATGTCGTCTGCATATTGAAGGAGTGTTTCCTTTTCCAGAGGTAGAGCTTTTAGGTCTTTAGCTGAGCTTTCCCCAAAGGTGGTGTGGGAATTTTTGAACCCTTGGGGCAAGACGGCCCGGAAGTATTGTTTTAGTTGTATGTTGAGTCCTGCCACTCACAAGCCAAAATTTTTTGTGACTCTCGGACTAATGGAATACCAAAGAAGGCATCATTCAAGACTAATACAGAATACCAAGTCCTGGTGGTTGGTAGAATGACCAGCAGGGTGTAGGATTTAGGAACTACTGGAGGTATATCCTCGGTGGCTTCACTGACTGTCCTGACATCCTTTACCAGGACTCCAGCAGCCCATGGGGCTCTCGAGGTCAGGCCAATCCCAGGATATGAAGCTCACCTGGGCAGGTACCCCACCCCCACGCCAGCCCACGGGGCTCTCGTGTTCAGGCCCCTCCCAGGATATGGGGTTCCCTGCGCAGGTCCCCTGCAGCCCATGGGGCTCTCGTGGTCAGGCCCCTCCCAGGAAACAGAGCTACCCTTGCAGGTACCGTGGCAAGGCTGGGCACACAGGAACCGTGCACATAGCCCACATTGCAGAGCACTCCCAGCTCACCTGTCGCTCAGATCTGACACAGAGCACCTCAGAGCAGGACTTGAACTAACAAATAGCACCTCCGTCAGGTCTGTGACCCTGGGCATCACTCTGTGCGGCCTCCCTCCACCTGGTCTTCCAGAGACTTCCACTGCACCCGGGGCACCAGGCCTCTGTCTCCACCCACCACCCACCCCTCCTCTCCCTGACTCCTGGGGTCCTCTCATTAGGAGAGGGTTTTCTTGAAGTTGTCTCCCACTCATGGGCCAGTCAAAATGATTAGAAAACAAGCCGGAGCTACAACCCCTTGTCTATCCTGACTCTCAAGAGCCCACACCTGTTCCTTGGACCTGGCTGATTCAGCAATTTCCATTTTCTGCAACTGTGAGACCCTGAGGGGTGATGATTGGCTGACCTGGGCAGCCTGACCGTGCCGGCCAGCCCTCCCCAGGTGTGCCTGGGTTGAGATCGATATAAACACACATATAAAATGGCTGTGCCTGACGCCATTTTCTCTGCCCTGTCAACAGTCTCGGGGCTGGGCTGGTGGGACGGAGTGAGAGGCCACGGCTTTGTGGGTGGCCCAGTGTGAGTGGGGTTCTGCTGGACTTTCTGCAGCAGTTGCCAAGATGCCACCTGCTAAAGAAGAGGATGTGACACCCATACCTGCCACTGGAATTTCTTCCTGGGCAGAGGTGAGGAAGGAAGAAAGCAGTGGGGGCGAGGACAGGAGGGGTATCTCAGGCAGGGAAATGGAAAGCTTCCAGAAGAGCACCCAGGGCCAGGGCCATCCTGTCTGGCCTGCAGGCACCAAGTCGGCCGGCATGCTGTCACTCGTGTGGCTCCATGGCCCTTCCTCTAGGCTTTCAAGTCCTTGTTCATATTCAGGTGTTTTACCTGGGAAGGGTGGGAACATTTCAGCACCAGCTGGCCTGGGGTTCGGCCCACGTTTACTCACAGATGCCTCGGCATGGTCCCCCAGCTTTGCAAAGAGGACGCTTGTTGCGTGGGGCCTGCTGGCTGAATGGGAGATGATTCCCCACCACTGACCAACTTCAGAATGGTTTACAACTGGAGCAAGTGCCCTGATACGGTTTTCCTCTGTGTAAATGGTGGGTTCTGATTTTTTTTCTTTTTTCCGTTTTTGGTTCAAGGTAGATTTTATTCCTCTTTTTTGTATTTACAGATATAAGCATGGAAATAATTTATTCATATTAATACATGTATGTGAAGGGAAGAATATTTTTTCTGTTTTACTTTTTTTAATTTTGTTTTTTTAATTTTGAATTTTATTTTATTTTTTATACAGCAGGTTCTTATTGGTTATCTATTTTATACATATAAATGTATACATGCCAATCCCAATCTCTCAACTCCTCCCACCACCACCCCCCCAACCGCTCTCCCCCCTTGGTGTCCATACGTTTGTTGTCTACATCTGTTGCTCTATTTCTGTCTTGCAAAACGGTTCATCTGTACAATTTTTCTAGGTTCCACATATATGCATTAATATACAAGATTTGTTTTGTTTTTCTCTTTCTGACTTACTTCACTCTGTATGACAGTCTCTAGATCCATCAACGTCTCTACAAATGATCCAATTTCATTCCTTTTTATGGCTTAGTAATATTCCATTTTATATATGTACCACATCTTTATGCATTCGTCTGTCTGGGCATTTAGGTTGCTTCCATTACCTGGATATTGTAAATAGTGATGCAATGAACATTGCGGTGAATGTCTCTTTTTGATTTTTGGTTTTGTCTGGGTATATGCCCAGTAGTGGGATTGCTGTATCATATGGTAATTCTATTTTTAGTTTTATAAGAAACTCCATAATGTTCTCCACAGTGACTGTATCTATTTACATTCCCAACAATAGTGGAAGAGGGTTCCTTATCTCCACACCCTTTCCAGCATTTGTTGTTTGTAGATTTTCTGATGATGCCCATTCTAACAGGTGTGAGATGATACAGCATGGATGAGTCTATTTCGTTGAGCAAGGAGTAGGTCTTGTCTATTACATATTTGGCTTATGGAAAGGTATCTGTGCTAATTTCAATCTCTGGTTTTATACAGCACCCCAACTCAACTTTCCCCTTAAGCAAGCATAAGTTTTTTAGCTAAATGTGAGACACTGTTCGGTTTTGTAATTCAGTTCATGTGGAGCCAAGTTTACACTCCCTCTATTAGTGATATCTTATGATTACTGTCTTTCTCTGTGTGACATATTTCTCTTAGAGTCATCGTGCTTAAATCCACTCAATTTGCTGCTACAGGCCTGATGACATTGATTTCATTGCTGAGTGATATTCCGTTGTACGTAAGTAGCACAACTTCTTTATCCATTTTTTTCTTTCTGGGATATTTAATTTGTACTGGACTCAAGGTTCTTGAAAACACAGCAGCCCTAAATTTTGTGTTGGCTGTGTCTTGTTGATTTTAATTTTCCTAAGCTATAGGACCATAAGTGGAAGTGCCCTAGGCTCTGTAGCTTTGTTTTTTAGATGTTTCAGGATACACCATAAACATCTCCAGAGTGTCTGTTGGCAATTTACATCCCACCCGTCAGCATAACAAGGCTCCCTCTTCTCCATGGCCTGTCCTGTGTTTCTCGTTTTTACACTTTTTTCAGATGGCCCTTTTGACGAATGGGAAAAGAGACTTCATTGTAGTGCGGATTTCCATTGCTCGAGTGCTTGGTTGACCAAAAAGGGCGTATGCGTTTTTTCCTGAATATATTCACGAAAAAATGCATACGCTCTTTTTGTCCAAGTGCATCACTGTCAAAGATCTGCTGCTTTTCATATGCTTTAAATGCAATTCAAATCTACCTCCTGAAATCTGATTCCTGGAATTCTGCCGTGTTTTCAAGTCTTCTTTGCAGCCTTACTTCAATATATTTTTGACAGTAGTTGTCATTTATAACTCTGCAGGTTTGTGAATTACAGTGTCCCTGATTTCCTTTCTTAACTCGCTTCCTTGTAAGCTGGCCACAAAACCGCAGGTTTGCTTCAGGCCGTAATCTGGTTCCGGCACGGCACGCTGAGCGTTTGGTTAATTCCTCTTCCTGGTGGGAAATGAGAGTTAAATGTGCCCGTCCAGACACCTGCCTCACTCCCAGCCCATTGGTGATGTGTGTCCTCTGGTTTGAGGCCACATGTGCCGGTTTACTCACCTATTAAGGATGTGGACCCACTGGTGTGAGGACACTCCTGCCTGGTTCATATCCCCTTGGTGATGTGGGCTGTCTGGTGAGAGTCTGATCCTGGCTGGTTTCGTCACCTTTCTGTGAGGTGGTCCCTCTGCTCTGAGGTCACAACTGCCTGGCTTGTTCCCGTTGCCTTGGAGACGTCGGCCCTCTGGTGGCAGTTGGAGCTTGCTGGGAGTCTCCTCCCCTCGGTGATGAGGGCCCTGTGGCATCAGTCAATAACTGCTGGGCTCCCCATTTTTTCTGATGTTTGCCCACTTGTGCGATGACACTCCTGCCGGGTTCCCATCCCCATGTGGATGTGCGCCTTCTGCTGTGAGGTCCCAACGGTTGGGTCGCTCACAGTTTAATGATGAGGGCCCTCTGGTGTGAGTTCATTCCAGAAAGGATCCCATTGCCTCGCTGCTCCTGGCCGCCTGCTGGGACGTTCCAACTGCTGGATTCCTCACATTTTTTGATCTATGGTCCCTGTGTTGTTAGGCTACTCCTGCCTGCCTCACTCTGAGCACCTTGGAGATGTGGTTCCTGTGGTTTAGGCCACATGTTCTGGGTTCCTCACCTTTCCATTATTTGGCCACCCTGGTGTGAGGATACTTCTGCCTGGTTCCGATCCCCTTGGTGATGTGGGCCCTCTGGTGAGAGTCTTATCCTGGCTGGGTTCCTCTCCCTTCTGTGACGTTTGCCCTCTGCTGTGAGGTCACTCCTGCCTGGCTGGCGCACGTCACCTTGGCGACGTGGGCCCTCAGTTGGGATTTGGTGCCTGCTGGGAGTTTCCTCCCTTCGGTAATGAGGGCCCTCTGGCGTCTGGCCCTAACTCCTGGGCTCCCAAATTTTTCTGATGTGTGCCCTGTGGTGCGAGTACACTCCTGCCAGGTTCCCAACCCCATGGAAATGTGGGCCTTCTGCTCTGTGGACACAATGGCTGGGTTGTTCACAGTTTCATGATGAGGGCCCTCTGTTGTGAGTTCACACCGACCTGGAACCCATAGCCTCGCTGCTCCTTGCCACCTGCTGGGACGTTCCAACTGCGGGATTCTTCACCTTTTTTATTCTATGGGCCCTCTGTTTTGAGGCTACTCCTGCCTGCCTCCCTCCCAGACCCTTGGTGATGTGTGTCCTCTGGTTTGAGGCCACGTGTGTTGGGTCCCTCACCTTTCGATGATATGGCCCCAATGGTGTGAGGACACTCCTGCCTGGTTCCCATCCCCTTAGTGATGTGGGCCCTCTGGTGAGAGTCTGATCCTGCCTCGATTCCTCACACTTCTGGGAGGTGGGCCCTCTTCTCTGAGGTCAATCCTGCCTGGGTGGCACACCGTGCCTTGGCGACATCGGCCCTCTGGTGGCAGTTGGAGCCTGCTGGGAGCCTCCTCCCCTTGGTGATGAAGGCGCTCTGGTGTCAGGCCCTAACTGCTGGCCTCCCGACATTTTCTGATGTGTGCCCACTGGTGCGATGACACTCCTGCCAGGTTCCCATCCCCATACGGATTTTGGCCTTCTGCTCTGTGGTTCCAACGCCTGGGTTGCTCACAGTTTCATGACATAGGCTCTCTGGTGTTAGTTCACTCAGGCCAGGATCCCATAGCCTCTGTGCTCTGGGCCGCCTGCTGGAAGATTCGAACTGCTGGATACCTCACCTTTTTTCTTCTATGGGCACTGTGTTGTGAGACATCTCCTGCCTGACTCACTCCGAGCCCCTTTTTGATGTGGCTCTTCTGGTTTGAGGCCACATGTGCTGGGTTCCTCACCTTTCAATGATGTGGCCCCACTGGAGTGAGCACACTCCTGCCTTGTTCCCATCCCCTTGGTGATGTAGGCCCTCTGGTGAGAGTCTGATCCTGGTTGGGTTCCTCAAGCTTCTGTGAGCTTGGCCCTCTGCTCCAAGGTCACTCCAGCCTGGGTGGCACACCGCGGCGTGGCGACGTCGGCCCTCTGGTGGCAGTTGGCGCGTGCTGGGAGCCTCGTCCCCTCAGTGATGAGGGCCCTTTTGCATCAGGCCCTAACTGCTGGATACCCTCATTGTCTAATACGTACTAAGTGGTGCGAGGACACTCCTGCCAGGTTCCCATCCCCATGGGGATGTGGGCCTTCTGCTCTGAGGTCCCAACGGCTGGGTTTCTCACAGTTTCATGATGTGGGCCCTCTGCTGTGAGTTCACTTTGGCCTGGATCCCATAGACTCCGTGTTCTGGGCCGCCAGCTGCAAGGTTCCAACTGCTGGATTCCTCACATTTTTTAATCTATGGGCCCTGTGTTGTTAGGCTAGTCCTGCCTTCCTCACTCCAAGCACCTTGGAGATGTGGTTCCTGTGGTTTAGGCCACATGTTCTGGGTTCCTCACCTTTCCATTATTTGGCCACACTGGTGTGATGATACTTCTGCCTAGTTCCGATCCCCTTGGTGATGTGGGCCCTCTGGTGAGAGTGTTATCCAGGCTGGGGTCCTCACCCGTCTGTGACGTATGCCCTCTGCTGTAAGGTCACTCATGCCTGGCTGGCGCACGTCACCTTGGCGACGTGGGCCCTCAGTTGGGAGTTGGTGCCTGCTGGGAGTCTGATCCCCTCGGTAATTAGGGCCGTCTGGCGTCAGGCCCTAACTCCTGGGCTCCCAAACATTTCTGATGTGTGCCCTGTGGTGCGAGTACACTCCTGCCAGGTTCCCAAAGCCATGGGATGTGGGCCTTCTGTTCTGTGGTCCCAACACCTGTGTTGTTCACAGTTTCATGATGAGGGCCTTCTTTTGTGAGTTCACACTGGCCGGGATCCCATAGCCTCGCTGCTCCTTGCCGCATGCTAGGAGGTTCCAACTGCGGGATTCCTCACCTTTTTTATTCTATGGGTCCTCTGTTTTGAGGCTCCTCCTGCCTGCCTCCCTCCCAGCCCCTTGGAGATGTGGGTCCTCTTGTTTAGGCCACATGTTCTGGGTTCCTCACATTTCTATGATTTGGCCACACTGGTGTGAGGCCACTCCTGCCTGGCTTGCTCCCGTTGCCTTGGTGACGTCGGACTTCTGGTGGCAGTTGGAGCCTTCTTGTACCCTCCTCTCCAAGGTGATGAGGGCTCTCTTACGTCAGGTTCTAATGGCTGGGCTCCCCAAGATTTCTGATGTGAGCCCAGTGATGCCAGGACAGTCTTGTAAGGTTCCAATCCTCATGGGGATGTGGGCCTTCTGCTCTGTGGTCGCAACGCCTGGGTTGCTCACAGTTTCCTTATGTTGCCACTCCAGTGTTAGTTCACTCGGGCCTAGATCCCATAGCCTCTGTGCTCTGGGCCGCCTGCTGGGAGGTTCCAACTGCTGGATTCCTCACCTTTCTTATACTTTGGGCCCTGTGTTGTGAGGCTCCTCCTGCCTGCCTCACACCGAGCCCCTTGGTGATGTAGGTCTTCTGGTTTGAGACCACGTGTGCCGTTTGCCTCACCTTTTAGGGATGTGGCCCTACTGGTGCGATGACTCTCCTGCCAGGTTCCCATCCCCATGCAGGTTTGGACCTTCTGTTCTGAGGTCCCAGCGGCTGGGTTGCTCACAGTGTCAGGATGAGCGCCCTCTGCTGTGAGTTCACTCCGGCATGGATCCCATTGCCTCGGTGCCCTGGGCCACCTGCTTGGAGCTTCCAACTGCTGGATTCCTCACCTTTTTTCTTCTATGGGCCCTGTGTTGTGAGACATCTCCTGCCTGACTCACTCCGAGCCCCTTTTTGATGTGGCTGTTCTGGTTTGAAGCCACATGTGCTGGGTTCCTCACCTTTCAATGATGTGGCCCCACTGGTGTGAGCACACTCCTGCCTGGTTCGCATCCCCTTGGTGATGTGGACCCTCTGGTGAGAATCTGATCCTGGTTGGGTTCCTCACACTTCTGTGAGCTTGGCCCTCTGCTCTGAGGTCATTCCTTCCTGGGTGGCACACCGCGGCGTGGCGACGTCAGCCCTCTGGTGGCAGTTGGAGCGGGCTGGGAGCCTCCTCCCCTCAGTGATGAGGGCCCTTTGGCGTCAGGCCCTAACTGCTGGGTACCCACATTTTCTAGTACGTACTAAGTGGTGCGAGGATACTCCTGCCAGATTCCCATCCACATGGGGATGTGGGCCTTCTGCTCTGAGGTCCCAACGGCTGGGTTGCTCACAGTTTCATGATGTGGGCCCTCTGATGTGAGTTCACTTCAGCCTGGATCCCATAGACTCCGTGCTCTGGGCCGCCTGCTGCGAGGTTCCAACTGCTGGATTCCTCACATTTTTTAATCTATGGGCCCTGTGTTGTTAGGCTAGTCCTGCCTGCCTCACTCCGAGCACCTTGGAGATGTAGTTCCTGTGGTTTAGGCCACATGTTCTGGGTTCCTCACCTTTCCATTATTTGGCCACACTGGTGTGAGGATACTTCTGCCTGCTTCCGATCCGCTTGGTGATGTGGGCCCTCTGGTGAGACTCTTATCCTGGCTGGGTTCCTCACCCTTCTGTGACATTTGCCCTCTTCTGTGAGGTAACTCCTGCCTGGCTTGCTCCCATTGCCTTGGTGACGTCGGCCATCTGGTGGGAGTTGGAGCCTGCTGGGAGCCTCCTCTCCTAGCTGATGAGGGCCCTCTGGCATCAGGATCTAACTGCTGGGCACCCCACGTTTTCTGACTGAGCCCAGTGATGCCAGGACACTCCTGTAAGGTTCCCATCCCCATGCGGATGTGGGCCTTCTGCTCTGTGGTCCCATCGCCTGGGTTGCTCACAGTTTCGTGATGTTGGTTCTCTGGTGTTAGTTCACTCAGGCCTAGATCCCATAGCCTCTGTGCTCTGGCGTGACTGCTGGGAGGTTCCAACTGCTGGATTCCGCCCCTTTTTTATACTTTGGGCCCTGTGTGTGAGGCTCCTCCTGCCTGCCTCACTCCAAGCCCCTTGGTGATGTAGGTCCTCTGGTTTGAGGCCACATGTGCCGGTTGCCTCACCTTTTAGGTATGTGACCCCACTGGTGTGAGGACACTCCTGACTGGTTCCCATCCTCTTGTTGATGTGGGCCCTCTGGTGAGAGTCTGACCCTGGCTTGATTCCTCACACTTCTGGGAGGTGGGTCCTCTGCTGTGAGGTCACTCCTGCCTTGCTGGCACACGTCGCCTTGGCCACATGGGCCCTCTGGTTGCAGTTGGAGCGTGCTGGGAGCCTCCTCCCGTCGGTGATGAGGGCCCTCTGGCGTCAGGCCCTAACTGCTGGGCTCCCCACATTTTCTGATGTGTGCCCACTGGTGTGAGGACACTCCTGCCAGGTTCCCATCCCCATGCGGATTTGGGCCTTCTGTTCTGAGGTGCCAACGTCTGGGTTGCTCACAGTTTCGTCATGTTGGCACTCCGCTGTTAGTTCACTCAGGCCTAGATCCCATAGCCTCTGTGCTCTGGGCCGCCTGCTGGGAGGTTCCAACTGCTGGATTCCTCACCTTTCTTATACTTTGGGCCCTGTGTTGTGAGGCTCCTCCTGCCTGCCTCACACCGAGCCCCTTGGTGATGTAGGTCTTCTGGTTTGAGACCACGTGTGCCGTTTGCCTCACCTTTTAGGGATGTGGCCCTACTGGTGCGATGACACTCCTGCCAGGTTCCCATCCCCATGCAGGTTTGGACCTTCTGTTCTGAGGTCCAAGCGGCTGGGTTGCTCACAGTGTCAGGATGTGCGCCCTCTGCTGTGAGTTCACTCCGGCATGGATCCCATTGCCTCGGTGCCCTGGGCCACCTGCTTGGAGCTTCCAACTGCTGGATTCCTCACCTTTTTTCTTCTATGGGCCCTGTGTTGTGAGACATCTCCTGCCTGACTCACTCCGAGCCCCTTTTTGATGTGGCTGTTCTGGTTTGAAGCCACATGTGCTGGGTTCCTCACCTTTCAATGATGTGACCCCACTGGTGTGAGCACACTCCTGCCCGGTTCGCATCCCCTTGGTGATGTGGACCCTCTGGTGAGAATCTGATCCTGGTTGGGTTCCTCACACTTCTTTGAGCTTGGCCCTCTGCTCTGAGGTCATTCCTTCCTGGCTGGCACACCCCGCCGTGGCGACGTCGGCCCTCTGGTGGCAGTTGGAGCGGGCTGGGAGCCTCCTCCCCTCAGTGATGAGGTCCCTTTGGCGTCAGGCCCTAACTGCTGGGTACCCACATTTTCTAGTACATACTAAGTGGTGCGAGGATACTCCTGCCAGGTTCCCATCCACATGGGGATGTGGGCCTTCTGCTCTGAGGTCCCAACGGCTGGGTTGCTCACAGTTTCATGATGTGGGCCCTCTGCTGTGAGTTCACTTCGGCCTGGATCCCATAGATTCCGTGCTCTGGGCCGCCTGCTGCGAGGTTCCAACTGCTGGATTCCTCACATTTTGTAATCTATGGGCCCTGTGTTGTTAGGCTAGTCCTGCCTGCCTCACTCCGAGCACCTTGGAGATGTGGTTCCTGTGGTTTAGGCCACATGTTCTGGGTTCCTCACCTTTCCATTATTTGGCCACACTGGTGTGAGGATACTTCTGCATGGATCCGATCCCCTTGGTGATGTGGGCCCTCTGGTGAGAGTCTTATCCTGGCTGGGTTCCTCACCCTTCTGTGACATTTGCCCTCTTCTGTGAGGTCACTCCTGCCTGGCTAGCGCACGTCACCTTGGCGACGTGGCCCTCAGTTGGGATTTGGTGCCTGCTGGGTGTTTTCTCCCTTCGGTAATGAGGGTCATCTGGCATCAGGCCCTAACTCCTGGGCTCCCAAACTTTTCTGATGTGTGCCCTGTGGTGCGAGTACACTCCTGCCAAGTTGCCAACCCCATGGGAATGTGGGCCTTCTGCTCTGTGGACTCAACGCCTGGGTTGTTCACAGATTCATGATGAGGGCCCTCTGTTGTGAGTTCACACCGGCCGGGATCCCATAGCCTCGCTGCTCCTTGCCACCGGCTGGGACGTTCCAACTGCGGGATTCCTCACCTTTTTTATTCTATGGGCCCTCTGTTTTGAGGCTACTCCTGCCTTCCTCCCTCCCAGACCCTTGGTGATGTGTGTCCTCTGGTTTGAGGCCACGTGTGTTGGGTCCCTCACCGTTCGATGATATGGCCCCAATGGTGTGAGGACACTCCTGCCTGGTTCACATCCCCTTGTTGTTGTGGGCCCTCTGGTGAAAGTCTGATCCTTGCTGGGTTCCTGACCCTTCTTTGAGGTGGACCCTCTTCTGTGAGGTAACTCCTGCCTGGCTTGCTCCCATTGCCTTGGTGACGTCGGCCATCTGGTGGCAGTTGGAGCCTGCTGGGAGCCTCCTCTCCTAGGTGATGAGGGCCCTCTGGCATCAGGCTCTAACTGCTGGGCACCCCACGTTTTCTGACTGAGCCCAGTGATGCCAGGACACTCCTGTAAGGTTCCCATCCCCATGTGGATGTGGGCCTTCTGCTCTGTGGTCCCAACGCCTGGGTTGCTCACAGTTTCGTCATGTTGGTTCTCTGGTGTTAGTTCACTCAGGCCTAGATCCCATAGCCTCTGTGCTCTGGCGCGACTGCTGGGAGGTTCCAACTGCTGGATTCCGCCCCTTTTTTATACTTTGGGCCCTGTGTGTGAGGTTCCTCCTGCCTGCCTCACTCCAAGCCCCTTGGTGATGTAGGTCCTCTGGTTTGAGGCCACATGTGCCGGTTGCCTCACCTTTTAGGTATGTGACCCCACTGGTGTGAGGACACTCCTGACTGGTTCCCATCCTCTTGTTGATGTGGGCCCTCTGGTGAGAGTCTGACCCTGGCTTGATTCCTCACACTTCTGGGAGGTGGGTCCTCTGCTGTGAGGTCACTCCTGCCTGGCTGGCACACGTCGCCTTGGCCACATGGGCCCTCTGGTTGCAGTTGGAGCGTGCTGGGAGCCTCCTCCCGTCGGTGATGAGGGCCCTCTGGCGTCAGGCCCTAACTGCTGGGCTCCCCACATTTTCTGATGTGTGCCCACTGGTGCGATGACACTCCTGCCAGGTTCCCATCCCCATGCGGATTTGGGCCTTCTGTTCTGAGGTGCCAATGGCTGGGTTGCTCACAGCGTCAGGATGTGGGCCCTCTGCTGTGAGTTCACTCCGGCATGCATCCCATACCCTCGGTGCTCTGGGCCACCTGCTTGGAGCTTCCAACTGCAGGATTCCTTACCTTTTTTCTTCTATGGGCCGTGTGTTGTGAGACACTTCCTGCCTGCCTCACTCTGAGCCCCTTGTTGATGTGGGTCTTCTGGTTTGAGGCCACATGTGGTGGGTTCCTCGCCTTTCAATGATGTGGCCCCACTGGAGTGAGAACACTCCTGCCTGGTTCCCATCCCCTTGGGGATGTGGGCCCTCTGGTGAGAGTCTCATCCTGGTTGGGTTCCTCACAGTTTCGTAAGGTTGGCCCTCTGCCCTGAGGTCACTCCTGCCTGGCTGGCACACCCCGCGTTGGTGACGTCGGCCCTCTGGCGGCAGTTGGAGCGTGCTGGGAGCCTTCTCCTCTCGGTGATGAGGACATTCTGGTGTTAGGCCCTAACTGCTGGGTACCCACATTTTCTGGTACGTGTTAAGTGGTGAGAGGACACTACTGCCAGGTACCCATCCCCATGCGGTTTTGGGTCTTCTTCTCTGGGGTCACAATGGCTGGGTTGCTCACAGTGTCAGGATGTGGCCCCTCTGCTGTGACTTCAATCCGGCATGGATCCCATTGCCTCGGTGCTCTGGGACAACTGCTTGGAGCTTCCAACTGCTGGATTCCTCACATTTTTTATTCTATGGGCCCTGCGTTGTGAGGCTAGTCCTCCGAGCCCCTTGGAGATGTGGGTCCTCTGGTTTAGGTCCTCTGGTTTAGGCCACATGTTCTGGGTTCCTCACCTTTCTATGATTTGGCCACACTGGTGTGAGACCACTCCTGCCTGTATCCCATTCCCTTGGTGATGTGGGCCTTCTGGTGAGAGTCTTATCCTGGCTGGGTACTCCACCCTTCTGTGACGTAGACACTCTGCTGTGAGGTCACTGCTGCCTGGCTGGCGCACGTCACCTTGGCGACGTGGGCCCTCAGCTGGGAGTTGGTGCCTGCTGGGAGTCTCCTCCCCTCGGTAATGAGGGCCCTCTGGCGTCAGGCCCTAACTCCTGGGCTCCCATACTCTTCTGATGTGTGCCCTCTGGTGGGAGTACACTCCTGCCAGGTTCCCAACCACATGGGAATATGGGCCTTCTGCTCTGTGGTCCCAACCGCTGGGTTGTTCACAGTTTCGTGATGAGGGCCCTCTGTTGTGAGTTCACACCGGCCGGGATCCCATAGCCTCGCTGCTCCTTGCCGCCTACTGGGAGGTTCCAACTGCGGGATTCCTCACCTTTTTTATTTTATGGGCCCTCTGTTTGAGACACCTCCTGCCTGCCTCACTCTGAGCCCCTTGTTGATGTGGGTCCTCTGGTTTAGGCCATATGTTCTGGGTTCCTCACTTTTCTATGATTTGGCCATACTGGTGTGAGGCCACTCCTGCCTGGTTCTTATCCCCTTGGTGATGTGGGCCCTCTGGTGAGAGTCTTATCCTGGCTGGGTTCCTCCCCCTTCTGTGACGTAGGCCCTCTGCTGTGAGGTCACTCCTGCCTGGCTGACGCACGTCACCTTGGCGACGTGGGCCCTCAGTTGGGACTTGGTGCCTGCTGGGAGTCTCCTCCCCTCGGTAATGAGGGCCAGGAGTCTCTTCCCCTCGGTAATGAGGGCCTTCTGGCGTCAGGCCCCAACTCCTGGGCTCCCAAAGTTTTCTGATGTGTGCCCTGTGGTGCGAGTACCCTCCTGCCAGGTTCCCAACCCCATGGGAATGTGGGCCTTCTGTTCTGTGGTCCCAACACCTGTGTTGTTCACAGTTTCATGATGAGGGCCCTCTGTTGTGAGTTCACACTGGCCGGGATCCCATAGCCTCGCTGCTCTTTGCCGCATGCTAGGAAGTTCTAACTGCGGGATTCCTCACCTTTTTTATTCTATGGGTCCTCTGTTTTGAGGCTCCTCCTGCCTGCCTCACTCCCAGCCTCTTGGAGATGTGGGTCCTCTTTTTTAGGCCACATGTTCTGGGTTCTTTGCCTTTCTATGATTTGGTCACACTGGTGTGAGGCCACTCCTGCCTGCATCCGATCCCCTTGGTGATGTGGGCCCTCTTGTAACAGTCTGATCCTGGCTGGGTTCCTTACTCTTCTGTGAGGTGGGACCTCTGCTGTGAGGTAACTCCTGCCTGGATTGCTCCCGTTGCCTTGGTGATGTCGGACCTCTGGTGGCAGTTGGAGCCTTCTTGTACACTCCTCTCCAAGGTGATGCGGGCCCTCTTGCGTCAGGCTCTAACTGCTGGGCTCACCATGATTTCTGATGTGAGCCCAGTGATGCCAGGACACTCCTGTAAGTTTCCAATTCTCATGGGGATGTGGGCCTTCTGCTCTGTGATCGCAACGTCTGGGTTGCACAAAGTTTCGTTATGTTGGCACTCCGGTGTTAGTTCACTCAGGCCTAGATCCCATAGCCTCTGTGCCCTGGGCCACCTGCTGGGAGGTTCCAAGTGCTGGATTCCTCACCTTTCTTATACTTTGGGCCCTGTGTTGTGAGGCTCCTCCTGCCTGCCTCACACCGAGCCCCTTGGTGATGTAGGTCTTCTGGTTTGAGACCACGTGTGCCGTTTGCCTCAACTTTTAGGGATGTGGCCCTACTGGTGCGATGACACTCCTGCCAGGTTCCCATCCCCATGCAGATTTGGACCTTCTGTTCTGAGGTCCCAGCGGCTGGGTTGCTCACAGTGTCAGGATGTGGGCCCTCTGCTGTGAGTTCACTTCAGCATGGATCCCATACCCTCGGTGCCCTGGTCCACCTGCTTGGACCTTCCAACTGCTGGATTCCTCACCTTTTTTCTTCTATGGGCCCTGTGTTGTGAGACATCTCCTGCCTGACTCACTCCGAGCCCCCTTTTTATGTGGCTCTTTTGGTTTGAGGCCACATGTGCTGGGTGCCTCACCTTTCAATGATGTGGCCCCACTGTTATGAGCACACTCCTGCCTGGTTCGCATCCCCTTGGTGCTGTGGGCACTCTGGTGAGAGTGTGATCCTTGTTGGGTTCCTCACACTTCCGTGAGCTTGGCCCTCTGCTCTGAGGTCACTCCTGCCTGGTTGGCACACCTCCCCTTGGCGACGTAGGCCCTCTGGTGGCATTTGGAACGTGCTGGGAGCCTCCTCCCGTCGGTGATGAGGACCCTCTGCCGTCAGGCCCTAACTGCTGGGCTCCCCACATTTTCGGATGTGCGCCCAATGGTGCGATGACACTCCTGCCAGGTTCCCATCCCCATGCAGATTTGTGCCTTCTGTTCTGAGGTGCCAACGGCTGGGTTGCTCACAGTGTCAGGATGTGGGCCCTCTGCTGTGAGTTCACTCCAGCATGCATCCCATAGCCTCGGTGATCTGGGCCACCTGCTTGGAGCTTCCAACTGCACGATTCCTTACCTTTTTACTTCTATGAGCCGTGTGTTGTGAGACACACCCTGCTTGCCTCACTCTGAGCCCCTTGTTGATGTGGGTCTTCTGGTTTGAGGCCACATGCGGTGGGTCCCTCGCCTTTCAATGATGTGGCCCCACTGGAGTGAGAACACTCCTGCCTGGTTCCCATCCCCTTGGGGATGTGGGCCCTCTGGTGAGAGTCTCATCCTGGTTGGGTTCTTCACAGTTCCGTAAAGTAGGCCCTCTGCTCTGAGGTCACTCCTGACTGGCTGGCACACCCCGCCTTGGTGACATCGGCCCTGTGGCGACAGTCGGAGCATGCTGGGAGACTTCTCCTCTCGGTGATGAGGACCCTCTGGTTTCAGACCCTAACTGCTGGGTACCCACATTTTCTGATACGTGCTAAGTGGTGAGAGGACACTCCTGCCACGTTCCCATCCCCATGCGGTTTTGGGCCTTCTGCTCTGCGGTCACAACGGCTGGGTTGCTCACAGTGTCAAGATGTGGGCCCTCTGCTGTGAGTTCACTCAGGCATGGATCCCATAGCTTCGGTTCTCTGGGACAACTGCTTGGAGCTACCAACTGCTGGATTCCTCACGTTTTTTCTTCTTTGTGCACTGTGTTGTGAGACAACTCCTCCCTGCCTCACTCCGAGCCCCTTTTTGATGTGCCTCTTCTGGTTTTAGACCACATGTGCTGGCTTCCTCACCTTTCAATGATGTGGCCCCACTGGTCTCAGAATACTCCCACCTGGTTCCCATCCCCTTGGTGAAGTGGGCCCTCTGGTGAGAGTCTGATCCTGGTTGGGTTCCTCACACATCCGTGAGCTATGCCCTCTGCACTGAAGTCACTCCTGCCTGGCTGGCACACACCGCCTTGGTGATGTCCGCCCTCTGGTGGCAGTTGGAGCATACTGGGAACCTCCTCCCCTCGGTGATGAGGGCCCTCTCGCGTCAGGCCCTAACTGCTGGTACCCACATTTTCTGATACGTACTAAGTGGTGCGAGGACACCCCTGCCGGGTTCCCATCCCCATGGGGATGTAGGACTTCTGCTCTGATATCCAAAAGGCTGGGTTGCTCACAGTTTCATGATGTGGGCCCTCTGTTGTGAGTTCACTTCGGCCTGGATCCCATAGACTCCGTGCTGTGGGCCACCTGCTGCGAGGTTCCAACTGCTGGATTCCTCACATTTTGTAATCTATGGGCCCTGTGTTGTTAGGCTAGTCCTGCCTGCCTCACTCTGAGCACCTTGGAGATGTGGTTCCTGTGGTTTAGGCCACATGTTCTGGGTTCCTCACCTTTCCATTATTTGGCCACACTGGTGTGAGGATACTTCTGCCTGGTTCCGATCCCTTTGGTGATGTGGGCCCTCTGGTGAGAGTCTTATCCTGGCTGGGTTCCTCACCCTTCTGTGACATTTGCCCTCTTCTGTGAGGTCACTCCTGCCTGGCTAGCGCACGTCACCTTGGCGACGTGGGCCCTCAGTTGGGATTTGGTGCCTGCTGGGAGTTTCCTCCCTTCGGTAATTAGGGCCCTCTGGCATCAGGCCCTAACTCCTGGGCTCCCAAACTTTTCTGATGTGTGCCCTGTGGTGCGAGTACACTCCTGCCAAGTTCCCAACCCCATGGGAATGTGGGCCTTCTGCTCTGTGGACACAACGCCTGGGTTGTTCACAGTTTCATGATGAGGGCACTCTGTTGTGAGTTCACACCGGCCGGGATCCCATAGCCTCGCTGCTCCTTGCCACCTGCTGGGACGTTCCAACTGCGGGATTCCTCACCTTTTTTATTCTATGGGCCCTCTGTTTTGAGGCTACTCCTGCCTGCCTCCCTCCCAGACCCTTGGTGATGTGTGTCCTCTGGTTTGAGGCCACGTGTGTTGGGTCCCTCACCTTTCGATGATATGGCCCCAATGGTGTGAGGACACTCCTGCCTGGTTCACATCCCCTTGGAGTTGTGGGTCCTCTGGTGAAAGTCTGATCCTTGCTTGGTTCCTGACCCTTCTTTGAGGTGGGCCCTCTTCTGTGAGGTAACTCCTGCCTGGCTTGCTCCCATTGCCTTGGAGATGTCGGCCATCTGGTGGCAGTTGGAGCCTGCTGGGGGCCTCCTCTCCTAGGTGATGAGGGCCCTCTGGCATCAGGCTCTAACTGCTGGGCACCCCACGTTTTCTGACTGAGCCCAGTGATGCCAGGACACTCCTGTAAGGTTCCCATCCCCATGCGGATGTGGGCCTTCTGCTCTGTGGTCCCATCGCCTGGGTTGCTCACAGTTTCGTGATGTTGGTTCTCTGGTGTTAGTTCACTCAGGCCTAGATCCCATAGCCTCTGTGCTCTGGGCCGCCTGCTGGGAGGTGCCAACTGCTAGATTCCACACTATTTTTATACTTCGGGCCCTGTGTTGTGAGGTTCCTCCTGCCTGTCTCACTCCAAGCCCCTTGTTGATGAAGGTCCTCTGGTTTGAAGCCACATGTGCCGGTTGCCTCACCTTTTAGGTATGTGGCCCCACTGGTGTGAGGATACTCCTGACTGGTTCCCATCCTCCTGTTGATGTGGGCCCTCTGGTGAGAGTCTGATCCTGGCTTGATTCCTCACACTTCTGGGAGGTGGGCCCTCTGCTGTGAGGTCACTCCTGCCTTGCTGGCACATGTCGCGTTGGCCACATGGGTTCTCTGGTTGCAGTTGGAGCGTGCTGGGAGCCTCCTGCCATCGGTGATGAGGTTCCTCTGTCATCAGACCATAACTGCTGGGCTCCCCACATTTTCTGATGTGCGCCCAATGGTGCGATGACACTCCTGCCAGGTTCTCATCCCCATGCGGATTTGGGCCTTCTGTTCTGAGGTACCAACGGCTGGGTTGCTCACAGTGTCAGGATGTGGGCCCTCTGCTGTGAGTTCACTCCGGCATGCATCCCATAGCCTCGGTGTTCTGGGCCACCTGCTTGGAGCTTCCAACTACAGGATTCCTTACCTTTTTTGCACTATGGGCCGTGTGTTGTGAGACACACTCTGCCTGCCTCACTCTGAGCGTCTTGTTGATGTGGGTCTTCTGGTTTGAGGCCACATGTGGTGGTTCCCTCGCCTTTCAATGATGTGGCCCCACTGGAGTGAGAACACTCCTGCCTGGTTCCCATCCCCTTGGGGATGTGGGCCCTCTGGTGAGAGTCTCATCCTGGTTGGGTTCCTCACAGTTCCGTAAGGTTGGCCCTCTTCCCTGAGGTCACTCCTGCCTGGCTGGCACACCCCGCTTTGGTGACGTCGGCCCTCTGGCGACAGTTGGAGCGTGCTGGGAGGCTTCTCCTCTCGTTGATGAGGGCACTCTGGTGTCAGGCCCTAACTGCTGGGTAGCCACATTTTCTGATACGTGCTAAGTGGTGAGAGGACACTCCTGCCAGGGTCCCATCCCCATGAGATTTTGGGCCTTCTGCTCTGGGGTCACAACGGCTGGGTTGCTCACAGTGTCAGGATGTGGGCCCTCTGCTGTGAGTTCACACCGGCATGGATCCCATAGCCTCGGTACTCTGGGACAACTGCTTGGAGTTTCCAACTCCTGGATTCCTCACCTTTTTTCTTCTTTGTGCACTTTGTTGTGAGACACCTCCTCCCTGCCTCACGCCGAGCCCCTTTTTATGTGGGTCTTCTGGTTCGAGGCCACATGTGCTGGGTTCCTCACCTTTCAATGATGTGGCCCCACTGGTCTCAGAACAACTTCTTTATCCATTTTTCGCTTTCTGGGATATTTAACTTGTACCGTCGACGAGGTTTTTGTCAACAGAGCCGTCCCAAACTTTGGGGTGGCTGTGTCTTTTTGATTTTAATTTTTGTAGGCTATAGGACTCTAAGTGGAAGTGCCGTAGGCTCTGTTGCTTTGTTTTTTAGGTGTTTCAGGAAACACCATATACTTCTCCAGAGTGGCAGTTGGCAGTTTATATCCTGCCCATCAGCATAAAAGGCTCCCTGTTCTACATGGCCTGTTCTTGCTTTCTGGATTTTACACATTTTTCAGGTGGCCCTTTTGACCTGGGGTATGTGAGGCTTCATTGTAGTGCAGATTTCCTTTGCATGCTTGCTTGGTTGGCCAAAAACGGCTTATGCGTTTCTTCCTGAATATATTCAGGAAAAAACGCATAAGCACTTTTTGGCCAAGTGCATCATTGTCAACGTTCTGCCTCTTTTCCTATGCTTTAAATGCAATTCCAGTCTACCTCCTGAAATCGGTTTCCTGCAATTCTGCCCCGCTTTTAAGTCCTCTTTGCAGCCTTAGTTCAATATATTTTTGGGCGATAGTTCTCATGTATAACTCTGCAGGTTTGTAAATTATAGTGCCCCTGAGCTCCTTTCTTCAACTCGGTTTCTTGTGAGCTGGCCACAAATCCGCAGGATTGCTTCAGACCCTAATCTGGATCCGGCTCGGCATGCCGAGCCTTTTGTTAATTCCTCCTCCTGGTGGAAAATGAGAGTTCAATTTGCCCATGCAGGCACCTACAGCTAGTCTCTCGTTGATTCTCCCTATTCCTGTTCATCTTGCGCAGAAATTGCAAACTGTGCCAAACAGGAGGTTAAAGGCACTGACTCTCCAAGTGGGGAGAGTGTTAGGAAAGCGTCTGGAATGGTGAACCCAAGTACCAGGGGACAAAACTGAGATGCATTTAAAAACGTTTCCCACTCACACGGTGCACCATACTGTGGGTTTCCCATGCATGTTTTAGCTGAAGGAAGAATCCCTTAAACATGGAGAGTTGGGACCCATGGAAAGGGTACCATGCAGTATGACTTCAAAATGTCTGCATTTGCTCACCGAACCTCACCAATGCTATCAGCCCGAAGTGTCCAGCCTTATGTCTCACCCAGCTCTGGGTGTAGATGAGGTAAATCCAGGTTGCATCACAAGCCCTGAATGAATTATTTAAGAATTGCTCTCTATTTCACTCTCATTGTGTTTTGTATTTGAAAATTATTTTGATAATGGGATTTATCGGATTTTCTCTGCTGCTTTCATGCAGCTGTACACATGCTTGATTCTCTTATGGAGACATATAAATCCATGGGTTTGAAGATTCTTACTAGTCAGGTGTATTCCTCGGCATTGAATATAGGGTTGTTAGTCCATTTCGTTGACCAAGGGGTAGGTCTTGACTATTACATATTTGACTTATGGAATGGTATCTGTGCGAATTTCTATCTCTGGTTTTATGCAGCACCCCAACTCACCTTTCCCCTTAAGCAAACATAAGTTGGTTTTCTAAATTTGAGACCCTGTTCTGTTTTGTAATTCAGTTCATGTGTAGCCTAGATTATATTCCGTGTATTAGTGATATCTTATGATGTTTCATTTTCTGTGTGACTTATTTCACTTAGAATCATCGTACCTGAATCCACTCATTATGCCGCGATGGGCCTGATGACAAAGATTTCACTGGAGAGTGATATTCCATTGTACGTACGTACCACAACTTCTTTATCCATTTTTTGCTTTCTGCGATATTTAACTTGTACCGTAGACGAGGTTCTTGTAAACAGAGCCGTCTGAAACTTTGGGGTGGCTGTGTGTTTCTGATTTTAATTTCCCTAAGCTATAGGACCATAAGAGGAAGTGCCGTAGGCTCCGTTGCTTTGTTTTTTAGGTGTTTGAGGAAACACCATACACTTCTCCAGAGTGGCTCTTTGCAATTTACATCCCGCCCATCAGCATAACAAGGCTCCCTGTTCTCCATGGCCTGTGCTGCCTTTCTGGATTTTACACTTTTCTTGTTGGCCCTTTTGACCGGGGGGCAGTGAGACTTCACTGTAGTGCAGATTTCTTTAACATGCTTGTTTGGTTGGCCAAAAAGGGCGTATGCGTTTTTTCCTGAATATATTAAAGAAAAAATGCATACGCCCTTTTTGGCCAAGAGCATCATTCTCGACGTTCTGCCTCTTTTCCTATGCTTTAAATGCAATTCCAGTCTACCCCCTGAAATCTTTTTCCAGCAATTCTGCCCCGCTTTCAAGTCCTCTTCACAGCCTTACTTCAATATATTTCTGGAAGATAGCTGTCATTTATAACTCTGCTGGTTTGTGAATTACATTGCCCCTGAGCTCCTTTCTTCATATCGCTTTCTTGTGAGCTGGCCGCAAACCCGCAGGATTGCTTCAGGCCCTAATCTGGTTCCGGCACGGCATGCTGAGCCTTTGGTTAATTCCTCTTCCTGGTTGGAAATGAGCGTTAAATTTGCCCGTGCAGACACCTACAGCTAGTCTCTCATTGGTTCTCCCTATTCCTGTTCATCTTGCGCAGAAATTGCAAACTGTGCCAAACAGGAGGTTAAAGGCACTGACTCTCCAAGTGGGGAGAGTGTTAGTAAAGGGTCTGGAATTGTGAACCCGAGTAAAAGGGGACAAAAACTGAGATGCATTTGAAAACGTTTCCCGGTCACACGGTGCCCCATGTTCTGGGTTTCCCATGCATGTTTTAGCTGAAGGAAGAATCGCTTAAACCTGGAGAGTTGGGACCCATGGAATGGGTACCATGCCGTATGACTTCAAATGGTCTGCATTTGCTCATCGAACCTCACCAATGCTATCAGCCCGAAGTGTCCAACCTTATGTCTCACTCAGCTCTGGGTGTAGATGAGGTAAATCCAGGTTGCATCACAAGCCCTGAATGAATTATTTAAGAATTGCTCTCTATTTCACTGTCATTGTGTTTTGTTTTTGTAATTCATTTTGATAAAGGGATTTATCGGATTTTCTCTGCTGCCTTTATGCAGCTGTACACAGGCTTGATTCTCTTATGGAGACATATAAATCCATGGGTTTGAAGATTCTTACTAGTCAGGTGTATTCCTAGGCCTTGAATATAGGGTTGTTAGTCCATTTTTTTGAGCAAGGCGTAGGTCTTGACTATTACATATTTGACTTATGGAATGGTATCTGTGCGAATTTCTATCTCTGGTTTTATGCAGCACCCCAACTCACCTTTCCCCTTAAGCAAACATAAGTTGGTTTTCTAAATTTGAGACCCTGTTCTGTTTTGTAATTCAGTTCATGTGTAGCCAAGATTACATTCCGTGTATTAGTGATATCTTATGATGTTTCATTTTCTGTGTGACTTATTTCACTTAGAATCATCATACCTGAATCCACTCATTATGCCCCGACGGGCCTGATGACATACATTTCATTGGAGAGTGATATTCCATTGTACATACGTACCACAACTTCTTTATCCATTTTTTGCTTTCTGCGATATTTAACTTGTACCGTAGACGAGGTTCTTGTAAACAGAGCCATCCGAAACATTGGGGTGTCTGTGTGTTTCTGATTTTAATTTCCCTAAGCTATAGGACCATAAGTGGAAGTGCCGTAGGCTCCGTTGCTTTGTTTTTTAGGTGTTTGAGGAAACACTATACACTTCTCCATAGTGGCTCTTGGCAATTTACATCCCGCCCATCAGTATGACAAGGCTCCCTGTTGTCTATGGCCTGTCCTGTATTTCTGGATTTTACACTTTTTTCAGATGGCCCTGTTGACCGGGGGGCAGTGAGACTTCCCTTGTAGTGCAGATTTACTTTACACGCTTGCTTGGTTGGCCAAAAAGGGCGTATGTGTTTTTTCCTGAATATATTCAGGAAAAAACACATACGCCCTTTTTGGCCAAGTGCATCACTGTCGACATTCTGCCTCTTTTCCTATGCTTTAAGTGCAATTCCAGTTTACCCCCTGAAATCGTTTTCCTGAAATTCTGCGTCTCTTTCAAGTCCTCTTCGCTCACTTAGTGCAATATATTTTTGGACGATAGCTGTCATTCATAACTCTGCAGGTTTGTGAATTACAGTGCCCGTGAGCTCCTTTCTTCAACTCGTTTTCTTGTGAGCTGGCAGCAAAACGGCAGGATTGCTTTAGGCCCTAATCTCTTTCTGGCAGGGTACGCTGAGCCTTTGCTTAATTCCTCTTCCTGGTGGGAAATTAGCGTTACATTTGCCCATGCAGACACCTACAGCTAGTCTCTCGTTGATTCTCCCTATTCCTGTTCATCTTGCGCAGAAATTGCAAACTGTGCCAAACAGGAGGTTAAAGGCACTGACTCTCCAAGTGGGGAGAGTGTTAGGAAAGCGTCTGGAATGGTGAACCCAAGTACCAGGGGACAAAACTGAGATGCATTTAAAAACGTTTCCCACTCACACGGTGCACCATACTGTGGGTTTCCCATGCATGTTTTAGCTGAAGGAAGAATCCCTTAAACATGGAGAGTTGGGACCCATGGAAAGGGTACCATGCAGTATGACTTCAAAATGTCTGCATTTGCTCACCGAACCTCACCAATGCTATCAGCCCGAAGTGTCCAGCCTTATGTCTCACCCAGCTCTGGGTGTAGATGAGGTAAATCCAGGTTGCATCACAAGCCCTGAATGAATTATTTAAGAATTGCTCTCTATTTCACTCTCATTGTGTTTTGTATTTGAAAATTATTTTGATAATGGGATTTATCGGATTTTCTCTGCTGCTTTCATGCAGCTGTACACATGCTTGATTCTCTTATGGAGACATATAAATCCATGGGTTTGAAGATTCTTACTAGTCAGGTGTATTCCTCGGCATTGAATATAGGGTTGTTAGTCCATTTCGTTGACCAAGGGGTAGGTCTTGACTATTACATATTTGATTTATGGAATGGTATCTGTGCGAATTTCTATCTCTGGTTTTATGCAGCACCCCAACTCACCTTTCCCCTTAAGCAAACATAAGTTGGTTTTCTAAATTTGAGACCCTGTTCTGTTTTGTAATTCAGTTCATGTGTAGCCTAGATTATATTCCGTGTATTAGTGATATCTTATGATGTTTCATTTTCTGTGTGACTTATTTCACTTAGAATCATCGTACCTGAATCCACTCATTATGCCGCGATGGGCCTGATGACAAAGATTTCACTGGAGAGTGATATTCCATTGTACGTACGTACCACAACTTCTTTATCCATTTTTTGCTTTCTGCGATATTTAACTTGTACCGTAGACGAGGTTCTTGTAAACAGAGCCGTCTGAAACTTTGGGGTGGCTGTGTGTTTCTGATTTTAATTTCCCTAAGCTATAGGACCATAAGAGGAAGTGCCGTAGGCTCCGTTGCTTTGTTTTTTAGGTGTTTGAGGAAACACCATACACTTCTCCAGAGTGGCTCTTTGCAATTTACATCCCGCCCATCAGCATAACAAGGCTCCCTGTTCTCCATGGCCTGTGCTGCCTTTCTGGATTTTACACTTTTCTTGTTGGCCCTTTTGACCGGGGGGCAGTGAGACTTCACTGTAGTGCAGATTTCTTTAACATGCTTGTTTGGTTGGCCAAAAAGGGCGTATGCGTTTTTTCCTGAATATATTAAAGAAAAAATGCATACGCCCTTTTTGGCCAAGAGCATCATTCTCGACGTTCTGCCTCTTTTCCTATGCTTTAAATGCAATTCCAGTCTACCCCCTGAAATCTTTTTCCAGCAATTCTGCCCCGCTTTCAAGTCCTCTTCACAGCCTTACTTCAATATATTTCTGGAAGATAGCTGTCATTTATAACTCTGCTGGTTTGTGAATTACATTGCCCCTGAGCTCCTTTCTTCATATCGCTTTCTTGTGAGCTGGCCGCAAACCCGCAGGATTGCTTCAGGCCCTAATCTGGTTCCGGCACGGCATGCTGAGCCTTTGGTTAATTCCTCTTCCTGGTTGGAAATGAGCGTTAAATTTGCCCGTGCAGACACCTACAGCTAGTCTCTCATTGGTTCTCACTATTCCTGTTCATCTTGCGCGGAAATTGCAAACTGTGCCAAACAGGAGGTTAAAGGCACTGACTCTCCAAGTGGGGAGAGTTTTAGTAAAGGGTCTGGAATTGTGAACCCGAGTAAAAGGGGACAAAAACTGAGATGCATTTGAAAACGTTTCCCGGTCACACGGTGCACCATGTTCTGGGTTTCCCATGCATGTTTTAGCTGAAGGAAGAATCGCTTAAACCTGGAGAGTTGGGACCCATGGAATGGGTACCATGCCGTATGACTTCAAATGGTCTGCATTTGCTCATCGAACCTCACCAATGCTATCAGCCCGAAGTGTCCAACCTTATGTCTCACTCAGCTCTGGGTGTAGATGAGGTAAATCCAGGTTGCATCACAAGCCCTGAATGAATTATTTAAGAATTGCTCTCTATTTCACTGTCATTGTGTTTTGTTTTTGTAATTCATTTTGATAAAGGGATTTATCGGATTTTCTCTGCTGCCTTTATGCAGCTGTACACAGGCTTGATTCTCTTATGGAGATATATAAATCCATGGGTTTGAAGATTCTTACTAGTCAGGTGTATTCCTAGGCCTTGAATATAGGGTTGTTAGTCCATTTTTTTGAGCAAGGGGTAGGTCTTGACTATTACATATTTGACTTATGGAATGGTATCTGTGCGAATTTCTATCTCTGGTTTTATGCAGCACCCCAACTCACCTTTCCCCTTAAGCAAACATAAGTTGGTTTTCTAAATTTGAGACCCTGTTCTGTTTTGTAATTCAGTTCATGTGTAGCCAAGATTACATTCCGTGTATTAGTGATATCTTATGATGTTTCATTTTCTGTGTGACTTATTTCACTTAGAATCATCGTACCTGAATCCACTCATTATGCCCCGACGGGCCTGATGACATACATTTCATTGGAGAGTGATATTCCATTGTACATACGTACCACAACTTCTTTATCCATTTTTTGCTTTCTGCGATATTTAACTTGTACCGTAGACGAGGTTCTTGTAAACAGAGCCATCCGAAACATTGGGGTGTCTGTGTGTTTCTGATTTTAATTTCCCTAAGCTATAGGACCATAAGTGGAAGTGCCGTAGGCTCCGTTGCTTTGTTTTTTAGGTGTTTGAGGAAACACTATACACTTCTCCATAGTGGCTCTTGGCAATTTACATCCCGCCCATCAGTATGACAAGGCTCCCTGTTGTCTATGGCCTGTCCTGTATTTCTGGATTTTACACTTTTTTCAGATGGCCCTGTTGACCGGGGGGCAGTGAGACTTCCCTTGTAGTGCAGATTTACTTTACACGCTTGCTTGGTTGGCCAAAAAGGGCGTATGTGTTTTTTCCTGAATATATTCAGGAAAAAACACATACGCCCTTTTTGGCCAAGTGCATCACTGTCGACATTCTGCCTCTTTTCCTATGCTTTAAGTGCAATTCCAGTTTACCCCCTGAAATCGTTTTCCTGAAATTCTGCGTCTCTTTCAAGTCCTCTTCGCTCACTTAGTGCAATATATTTTTGGACGATAGCTGTCATTCATAACTCTGCAGGTTTGTGAATTACAGTGCCCGTGAGCTCCTTTCTTCAACTCGTTTTCTTGTGAGCTGGCAGCAAAACGGCAGGATTGCTTTAGGCCCTAATCTCTTTCTGGCAGGGTACGCTGAGCCTTTGCTTAATTCCTCTTCCTGGTGGGAAATTAGCGTTACATTTGCCCATGCAGACACCTACAGCTAGTCTCTCGTTGATTCTCCCTATTCCTGTTCATCTTGCGCAGAAATTGCAAACTGTGCCAAACAGGAGGTTAAAGGCACTGACTCTCCAAGTGGGGAGAGTGTTAGGAAAGCGTCTGGAATGGTGAACCCAAGTACCACGGGACAAAACTGAGATGCATTTAAAAACGTTTCCCACTCACACGGTGCACCATACTGTGGGTTTCCCATGCATGTTTTAGCTGAAGGAAGAATCCCTTAAACATGGAGAGTTGGGACCCATGGAAAGGGTACCATGCAGTATGACTTCAAAATGTCTGCATTTGCTCACCGAACCTCACCAATGCTATCAGCCCGAAGTGTCCAGCCTTATGTCTCACCCAGCTCTGGGTGTAGATGAGGTAAATCCAGGTTGCATCACAAGCCCTGAATGAATTATTTAAGAATTGCTCTCTATTTCACTCTCATTGTGTTTTGTATTTGAAAATTATTTTGATAATGGGATTTATCGGATTTTCACTTCTGCGTTTATGCCACTGTGCACATGCTTGATTCTCTTACGGAGACATATAAATTCATGGGTTTTAAGATTCTTACTAGTCAGGTATATTCCTAGGCGTTGAATATGTGGTGTTGAGTCCATTTCCTTGAGCAAGGAGTAGGTTTTTTCTATTACATATTTGGCTTATGGAATGGTATCTGTGCGAATTTCAATCTCTGGTTTTATGCAGCACCCCAACTCACCTTTCCCCATAAGCAAGCATAAGTTGGTTTTCTAAATTTAAGACCCTGTTCTGTTTTGTAATTCAGTTCATGTGTAGCCAAGTTTACATTCCATGTATTAGTGATATCTTATGATGTTTCTTTTTCTGTGTGACTTATTTCACTTAGAATCATCGTACCTGAATCCACTCATTATGCCGCTACGGGCCTGATGACGTAGATTTCATTGCTGAGTGATATTTCATTGTACGTACGTACCACAACTTCTTTATCCATTTTTGCATTCTGGGATATTTAACTTGTACCGTAGACGAGGTTCTTGTAAACAGTGCCGTCCAAAACTTTGGGGTGGCTGTGTGTTTCTGATTTTAATTTCCCTAAGGTATAGGACCATAAGTGGTAGTGCCGTACGCACCGTTACTTTGTTTTTTAGGTGTTTCAGGAAACACCATACACTTCTCCAGAGTGGCTGTTGGCAATTTACATCCCGCCCATCAGCATAACAAGGCTCCCTGTTCTCCATGGCCTGTCCTGTCTTTCTGGATTTTACACTTTTTTCAGATTGCCCTATTGACCGGGGGGCAGTGAGACTTCCCTTGTAGTGCAGATTTCCTTTACACGCTTGCTTGGTTGGCCTAAAACGGCGTATGCATTTTTTCCTGAATATATTCAGGAAAAAACGCTTACCCCCTTTTTGGCCAAGTGCATCATTTTCGACATTCTGCCTCTTTTCCTATGCTTTAAATGCAATTCCAGTCTACCTCCAGAAATCGTTTTCCTGAAATTCTGCCCCTCTTTCAAGTCCTCTTTGCAGACTTACTGCAATATATTTTTGGACGATAGCTGTCATTAATAACTCTGCAGGTTTGCGAAGTACAGTGCCCCTGAGCTCCTTTCTTCAACTCGTTTTCTTGTGAGCTGGCAGCAAAACCACAGTATTGCTTTAGGCCCTAATCTCTTTCCAGCAGGGCACGCTGAGCCTTTGGTTAATTCCTCTTCCTGGTGGGAAATGAGTGTTACATTTGCCCATGCAGAGACCTACAGCTAGTCTCTCATTGGTTCTCCCTATTCCTGTTCATCTTGTGCAGAAATTGCAAACTGTGCCAAACAGGAGGTTAAAGACACTGACTCTCCAAGTGGGGAGAGTGTTAGGAAAGCGTCTGGAATGGTGAACCCGAGTACAAGGGGACGAAAACTGAGATGCATTTGAAAACGTTTCCCAATCACACGGTGGACAATACTCTGGGTTTCCCATGCATGTTTTAGCTGAAGGAAGAAATCCTTAAACCTGGAGAGTTGGGACCCATGGAACGGGTACCATGCAGTATGCCTTCAAAGGTTCTGCCTTTGCTCACTGAACGTCACCAATGCTATCAGCCCGAAGTGTCCAGCCTTATGTCTCACCCAGCTCTGGGTGTAGATGTGGTAAATCCAGGTTGCCTCACAAGCCCAGAATGAATTATTTAAGAATTGCTCTCTATTTCACTATCATTGTGTTTTGTTTTTGAAATTTAGTTTGATAATGGGATTTATCGGATTTTCACTGCTGCGTTTATGCCGCTCTACACATGCTTGATTCTCTTACGGAGACATATAAATCCATGGGTTTTAAGATTCTTACTAGTCAGGTATATTGCTAGTTGTTGAATATGGGGTGTTGATTCCATTTCGCTGAGCAAGTAGTAGGTCTTGTCTATTATATATTTGGCTTATGGAACGGTATCGGTGCTAATTTCAATCTCTGGTTTTATGCATCACGCCAACACACCTTTCCCCATAAGCAAGCATAAGTTGGTTTTCTGAATTTGAGATCCTATTCTGTTTTATAATTCAGTTCATGTGTAGCCAAGTTTACATTCCATGTTTTAGTGATATCTTATGATGTTTCTTTTTATCTGTGACTTATTTCACGTAGAATCATCGTACCTGAATCCACTCATTATGCCGCTACGAGCCTGATGACATAGATTTCAATCGTGAGTGATATTCCATTGTACGTACGTACCACAACTTCTTTATCCATTTTTTGCTTTCTGGGATATTTAACTTGTACCATAGACGACGTTCTTGTAAACAGAGCCATCCCAAACTTTGGGATGGCTGGGTGTTTTTGATTTTAGTTTCCCTAAGCTATAGGAACATAAGTGGAAGTTCCATAGGCTGTGTTGCTTTGTTTCCTACCTGTTTCAGTAATCACCATACACTTCCCCAGAGTGGCTGTTGGCAATTTACATCCCGCACATCAGCATAACAAGGCTCCCTGTTCTCCATGGCAGGTCCTGTATTTCAGGATTTTACACTTTTTTCAAATGGCCCTTTTGACTGGAGGGCAGTGAGACTTCATTGTAGTGCAGATATCCTTTACACCCTTGCTTGTTTGGCCAAAAAGGGCGTATGCGTTTTTTCCTGAATATATTCAGGAAAAAACGCATACGCCCTTTTTGGCCAAGTGCATCATGGTCGACATTTTGCCTCTTTTCCTATGCTTTAATTGCAATTCCAGTCTACCCCCTGAAATCATTTTCCTGAAATTCTGCCCCACTTTCAAGTGCGCCTCACAGAGTTATTTTAATATATTTTTGGCCAATAGCTGTCATTCATAACTCTGCAGGTTTGTGAATTACAGTGCCCCTGAGCTCCTTTCTTCAACTCCCTTTCTTGTGAGCTGGCTGCAAAACCGCAGAATTGATTCAGGCCATAATCTCTTTCCAGCAGGGCACGCTGAGCCTTTGGTTAATTCCTCTTCCTGGTGGGAAATGAGAGTTAAATATGGCCGTCCAGACACCTGCCTCACTCCCACCACCTTGGTGATGTGTGTCCTCTAGTTTGAGGCCACGTGTGTAGGGTCACTCACCTTTCTATGATATGGCCAAAAAGGTGTGAGGACACTCCTGCCTGGTTCACATCCCCTTGGAGTTGTGGGCCCTCTGGTGAAAGTCTGATCCTTGCTGGGTTCCTGACCCTTCTTTGAGGTGGGCACTCTTCTGTGAGGTAACTCCTCCTGCCTTGCTCCCATTGCATTGGTGATGTCGGCCATCTGGTGGCAGTTGGAGCCTGCTGGAAGCCTCCTCTCCTAGGTGATGAGGGCCCTCTGGCATCAGGCTCTAACTGCTGGGCACCCCACGTTTTCTGACTGAGCCCAGTGATGCCAGGACACTCCTGTAAGGTTCCAATCCACATGGGGATGTGGGCCTTCTGCTCTGTGGTCCCAACGCTTTGGTTGCTCACAGTTTCGTGATGTTGGTTCTCTGGTGTTAGTTCACTCAGGCCTAGATCCCATAGCCTCTGTGCTCTGGGCCGACTGCTGGGAGGTTCCATCTCCTGGATTCCTCACCTTTTTTATACTTTGGGCCCTGTGTTGTGAGGCTCCTCCTGCCTGCCTCACTCGAAGCCCCTTGGTGATGTAGGTCCTCTTGTTTGAGGCCACATGTGCCGGTTGCCTCACCTTTTAGGTATGTGACCCCATTGGTGTGAGGACACTCCTGACTGGTTCCCATCCTCTTGTTGATGTGGGCCCTCTGGTGAGAGTCTGTCCCTGGCTTGATTCCTCGCACTTCTGGGAGGTGGGTCCTCTGCTGTGAGGTCACTCCTGCCTGGGTGGCACACGTCGCCTTGGCCACATGGGCCCTCTGGTTGCAGTTGGAGCGTGCTGGGAGCCTCCTCCCATCGGTGATGAGGGCCCTCTGGCGTCAGGCCCTAACTGCTGGGCTCCCCACATTTTCTGATGTGTGCCCACTGGTGCGATGACACTCCTGCCAGGTTCCCATCCCCATGCGGATTTGGGCCTTCTGTTCTGAGGTGCCAACGGCTGGGTTGCTCACAGTGTCAGGATGTGGGCCCTCTGCTGTGAGTTCACTCCGGCATGCATCCCATACCCTCGGTGCTCTGGGCCACCTGCTTGGAGCTTCCAACTGCAGGATTCCTTACCTTTTTCCTTCTATGGGCCGTGTGTTGTGAGACACTTCCTGCCTGCCTCACTCTGAGCCCCTTGTTGATGTGGGTCTTCTGGTTTGAGGCCACATGTGGTGGGTTCCTCGCCTTTCAATGATGTGGCCCCACTGGAGTCAGAACACTCCTGTCTGGTTCACAACCCTTGGGGCTGTGGGCCCTCTGGTGAGAGTCTCATCCTGGTTGGGTTCCTCACAGTTTCGTAAGGTTGGCCCTCTGCCCTGAGGTCACTCCTGCCTGGCTGGCACACCCCACCTTGGTGACGTCAGCCCTCTGGCGGCAGTTGGAACATGCTGGGAGCCTACTCCTCTCGGTGATGAGGACATTCTGGTGTCAGGCCCTAACTGCTGGTTACCCACATTTTCTGATACGTGCTAAGTGGTGAGAGGACACTCCTGTCAGGTTCCCATCCCCAGGCGGTTTTGGGCCTTCTGCTCTGTATTCACAGCGGCTGGGCTGCTCACAGTGTCAGGATGTGGCCCCTCTGCTGTGAGTTCAATCCGGCATGGATCCCATAGCCTCGGTGCTCTGGGACAATTGCTTGGAGCTTCCAAGGGCTGGATTCCTCACATTTTTTATTCTATGGGCCCTGCGTTGTGAGGCTAGTCCTTCGAGCCCCTTGGAGATGTGGGTCCTCTGGTTTAGGTCCTCTGGTTTAGGCCACATGTTCTGGGTTCCTCACCTTTCTATGATTTGTCCACACTGGTGTGAGGCCACTCCTGCCTGAATCCCATTCCCTTGGTGATGTGGGCCTTCTGGTGAGAGTCTTATCCTGGCTGGGTACTTCCCCCTTCTGTGACGTAGACCCACTGCTCTAAGGTCACTCCTGCCTGGCTGGCGCACGTCACGTTGGCGACGTGGGCCCTCAGTTGGGAGTTGGTGCCTGCTGGGAGTCTCCTCCCTTCGGTCATGAGGGCCCTCTGGCGTCAGGCCCTAATTTCTGGGCTCCCATACTCTTCTGATGTGTGCCCTCTCGTGGGAGTACACTCCTGCCAGTTTCCCAACCCCATGGGAATGTGGTCCTTCTGCTCTGTGGTCCCAACCGCTGGGTTGTTCACAGTTTAATGATGAGGTCCCTCTGTTGTGAGTTCACACCGGCCGGGATCCCATAGCCTCGCTGCTCCTTGCCGCCTGCTGGGAGGTTCCAACTGCGGGATTCCTCACCTTTTTTATTTTATGGGCCCTCTGTTTGAGACACCTACTGCCTGCCTCACTCTGAGCCCCTTGTTGATGTGGGTCCTCTGGTTTAGGCCATATGTACTGGGATCCTCACTTTTCTATGATTTGGACATACTGGTGTGAGGCCACTCCTGCCTGGTTCTGATCCCCTTGGTGATGTGGGCCCTCTGGTGAGAGTCTTATCCTGGCTGGGTTCCTTCCCCTTCTGTGACGTAGGCCCTCTGCTGTGAGGTCACTCCTGCCTGGCTGACGCACGTCACCTTGGCGACGTGGGCCCTCAGTTGGGAGTTGGTGCCTGCTAGGAGTCTGCTCCCCTCGGTAATTAGGGCTGTCTGGCGTCAGGCCCTAACTCCTGGGCTCCCAAAATTTTCTGATGTGTGCCCTGTGGTGCGAGTACACTCCTGCCATGTTACCAACCCCATGGGAATGTGGGCCTTCTGTTCTGTGGTCCCAACACCTGTTTTGTTCACAGTTTCATGATGAGGGCCCTCTGTTGTGAGTTCACACTGGCTGGGATCCCATAGCCTCGCTGCTCCTTGCCGCATGCTAGGGGTTTCCAACTGCGGGATTCCTCGCATTTTTTATTCTATGGGTCCTCTCTTTTGAGGCTCCTCCTGCCTGCCTCACTCCCAGCCCCTTGGAGGTGTGGGTCCTCTGGTTTAGGCCACATGTGTTGGGTTCCTCACCTTTCTATGATTTGGCCACACTGGTGTGGGGCCCCTCCTGCCTGGATTGCTCCTGTTACCTTGGTGACGTCGGACCTCTGGTGGCAGTTGGAGCCTTCTTGTACCCTCCTCTCCAAGGTGATGAGGGCACTCTTGCATCAGGCTCTAACTGCTGGGCTCACCATGATTTCTGATGTGAGCCCAGTGATGCCAGGACACTCCTGTAAGGTTCCAATCCTCATGGGGACGTGGGCCTTCTGCTCTGTGGTCGCAAGGCCTGGGTTGCTCACAGTATCGTTATGTTGGCACTCCAGTGTTAGTTCACTCAGGCCTAGATCCCATAGCCTCTGTGCTCTGGGCCGCCTGCTGGGAGGTTCCAAGTGCTGGATTCCCCACCTTTCTTCTACTTTGGGCCCTGTGTTGTGAGGCTCCTCCTGCCTGCCTCACACCGAGCCCCTTGGTGATGTAGGTCTTCTGGTTTGAGACCACGTGTGCCGTTTGCCTCACATTTTAGGGATGTGGCCCTACTGGTGCGATGACACTCCTGCCAGGTTCCCATCCCCATGCAGATTTAGACCTTCTGTTCTGAGGTCCCAGCGGCTGGGTTGCTCACAGTGTCAGGATGTGCGCCCTCTGCTGTGAGTTCACTCCGGCATGGATCCCATTGCCTCGGTGCCCTGGGCCACCTGCTTGGAGCTTCCAACTGCTGGATTCCTCACCTTTTTTCTTCTATGGGCCCTGTGTTGTGAGACATCTCCTGCCTGACTCACTCCGAGCCCCTTTTTGATGTGGCTCTTCTGGTTTGAGGCCACATGTGCTGGGTTCCTCACTTTTCAATGGTGTGACCCCACTGGTCTCAGAACACTCCTGCCTGGTTCGCATCCCCTTGGTGATGTGGACCCTCTGGTGAGAGTCTGATCCTGGTTGGGTTCCTCACACTTCTGTAAGCTTGGCCCTCTGCCCTGAGGTCACTCCTGCCTGGCTGGCACACCCCGCCTTTGTGACGTCGGCCCTCTGGCTGCAGTTGGAGCGTGCTGGGAGCATTCGCCTCTTGGTGATGAGGACACTCTTGTGTCTGGCCCTAACTGCTGGGTAACCACATTTTCTGATATGTGCTAAGAGGTGAGAGGACACTCCTGCCAGGTTCCCATCCCCATGTGGTTTTGGGCCTTCTGCTCTGGGGTCACAACGGCTTGGTTGCTCACAGTGTCAGGATGTGAGCCCTCCGCTGTGAGTTCAATCCGGCATGGATCCCATAGCCTCGGTGCTCTGGGATAACTGCTTGGAGCTTCCAACTGCTGGATTCCTCACCTTTTTCTTCTATATGCACTGTGTTGGGAGAAACCCCCACCCTGCCTCACTGCGAACCCCTTTTTGATCTGGGTCTTCTGGTTCGAGGCCACATGTGCTGGGTTCCTCACCTTTCAATGATGTGCCCCACTGGTCTCAGAACACTCCCACCTGGTTCCCATCCCCTTGGTGATGTGGGCCCTCTGGTGAGAGTCTGATGCTGGTTGGGTTCCTCACACTTTTGTGAGCTTGGCCCTCTGCTCTGAAGTCACTCCTGCCTAGCTGACACACACCGCCTTGGTGACGTCGGCCTTCTGGTGGCAGTTGGAATGTGCTGGGAACCTCCTCCCCTCGGTGATGAGGGCCATCTCGCGTCAGGCCCTAACTGCTGGGCACCCACATTTTCTGATACGTACTAAGTGGTGAGAGGACACTCCTGCCAGGCTCTCATCACCATGGGGATGTGGGACTTCTGCTCTGATGTCCAAAAGGCTGGGTTGCTCAGTTTCACGATGTGGGCCCTCTGTTGTGAGTTCACTGCCACCTGGATCCCAGAGACTGGGTGCTGTGGGCCAACTGCTGGGAGGTTGCAACTGCTGGATTCCTCACATTTTTTATTCTATGGGCCCTGCGTTGTGAGGCTAGTCCTGCCTGCCTCACTCCAAGCCCCTTGGAGATGTGGGTCCTCTGGTTTAGGCCACATGTTCTGGGTTCCTCACCTTTCTATGATTTGGCCACACTGGTGTGAGGCCACTCTTGCCTGGATCTCATTCCCTTGGTGATTTGGGCGCTCTGGAGAGAGTCTTATCCTGGCTGGGTACTTCACCCTTCTGTGACGTAGACCCTCTGTTGTGAAGTCATTCCTGCCTGGCCTGCGCACGTCACCTTGGCGACGTGGGCCCTCAGTTGGGAGTTGGTGCCTGCTGGGAGTCTCCTCCCCTCGGTCATGAGGGCCCTCTTGCGTCAGGACCTGACTCCTGGGCTCCCATACTCTTCTGATGTGTGCCCTCTGGTGGGAGTACACTCCTGCCAGGTTCCCAACACCATGGGAATGTGGGCCTTCTGCTCTGTGGTTCCAACCGCTGGGTTGTTCGCAGTTTCGTGATGAGGGCCCTCTGTTGTGAGTTCACACCGGCCGGGATCCCATAGCCTCACTGCTCCTTGCCGCCTGCTGGGAGGTTCCAACTGCAGGATTCCTCAACTTTTTTATTTTATGGGCCCTCTATTTGAGACACCTCCTGCCTGCCTCACTCTGAGCCCCTTGTTGATGTGTGTCCTCTGGTTTAGGCCATATATTCTGGGTTCCTCACTTTTCTATGATTTGGCCATACTGGTGTGAGGCCACTCCTGCCTGGTTCTGATCCCCTTGGTGATGTGGGCTCTCTGGTGAGAGTCTTATCCTGGCTGGGTTCCTCCCCCTTCTGTGACGTAGGCCCTCTGCTGTGAGGTCACTCCTGCCTGGCTGACGCATGTCACCTTGGCGACGTGGGCCTTCAGTTGGGAGTTGCTGCCTGCTAGGAGTCTGCTCCCCTCGATAATTAGGGCCGTCTGGCGTCAGGCCCAAACTCCTGGGCTCCCAAAATTTTCTGATGTGTGCCCTGTGGTGCGAGTACACTCCTGCCAGCATACCAACCCCATGGGAATGTGGGCCTTCTGTTCTGTGGTCCCAACAGCTGTGTTGTTCACAGTTTCATGATGAGGCCCTCTGTTGTGAGTTCACACCGGCCGGGATCCCATAGCCTCGCTGCTCCTTGCCGCATGCTAGGAGGTTCCAACTGCAGGATTCCTCACCTTTTTTATTCTATGGGCCTCTCTTTTGAAGCTCCTCCTGCCTGCCTCATTCCCAGCCCCTTGGAAATGTGGGTCCTCTTGTTTAGGCCAAATGTTCTGCGTTCCTCACCTTTTTATGATTTGGCCACACTGGTGTGAGGCCACTCCTGCCTGGTTTGCTCCCGTTGCCTTGGTGACGTCGGACCTCTGGTGGCAGTTGGAGCCTTCTTGTACCCTCCTCTCCAAGGTGATGAGGGCCCTCTTGCGTCAGGCCCTAACTGCTGGGTACCCACATTTTCTGATACGTGCTAAGTGGTGAGAGGACACTCCTGCCATGTTCCCATCCCCATGCGGTTCTGGGCCTACTGCTCGGGGGTCAAAACGGCTGGGTTGCTCACAGTGTCAGGATGTGGGCCGTCTTCTGTGAGTTCACTCCAGCATGGATACCATAGCCTCGGTGCTCTGGGATAACTGCTTGGAACTTCCAACGGCTGGATTCCTCATCTTTTTTCTTCTATGTGCACTGTGTTGTGAGACACCTCTTCCCTGCCTCCTTCCGAGCCCCTTTTTGATTTGGTCTTCTGGTTCGAGGCCACATGTGCTGTGTTCCTCACCTTTAAATGATGTGGCCCCACTGGCCTCAGAAGACTCCTGCCTGCTTCCCATCCCCTTGGTGATGTGGGCCCTCTGGTGAGAGTCTGATCCTGGTTGGGTTCCTCACACTTCCGTGAGCTTGGCCGTCTGCTCTGAGGTCACTCCTGCCTGGTTGGCACACCTCGCCTTGGCGACGTAGGCCCTCTGGTGGCAGTTGGAGCGCGCTGGGAACCTCCTAACCTCGGTGATGAGGGCCCTGTCGGGTCAGGCCCTAACTGCTGAGTTCCCACATTTTCTGATATGTACTAAGTGGTGCGAGGGCACTCCTGCCAGGTTCCCATCCCCATGGGGATGTGGCGCTTCTGCTCTGATGTCCAAAAGGCTGGGTTGCTCAAAGCTTCATGATGTGGGCCGTCTGCTGTGAGTTCACTGCGGCCTGGATCGCATAGACTGGGTGCTCTGGGCCACCTGCTGGTATGTTTCAACTGCTGGATTCCTCACATTTTTTATACTTGGGCCCTGCGTTGTGAGGCTAGTCCTGCCTGCCTCACTCTGAGCCCCTTGGAGATGTGGGTCCTCTGGTTTAGGCCACGTGTTCTGGGTTCCTCACCTTTCTATGATTTGGCCACACTGGTGTGAGGCCACTCCTGTCTGGATCCGATCCCCTTGGTGATGTGGGCCCTCTGGTGAGAGTCTTATCCTGGCTGGGCACCTCACCCTTCTGTGACGTAAGCTCTCTACTATGATGTCACTCCTGCCTGGCTGGCGCACGTCACCTTGGCGATGTGGGCCCTCAGTTGGGAGTTGGTGCCTGTTGGGAGTCTCCTCCCCTCGGTAATGAGGGCCCTCTGGCGTCAGGCCCTAACTCCTGGGCTCCCATACATTTCTGATGTGTGCCCTCTGGTGGGAGTACACTCCTTCCAGGTTCCCAACCCCACGTGAATGTGGGCCTTCTGCTCTGTGGTCCCAACCGCTGGGTTGTTCACAGTTTCATGATGAAAGCCCTCTGTTGTGAGTTCACACCGCCTGGGATCCCATAGCCTCGCTGCTCCTTGCCGACTGCTGGGAGGTTCCTATTTCGGGATTCCTCACCTTTTTTATTTTATGGACCGTCTGTTGTGAGTCTCCTCCTGCATGCCTCACTCCCAGCCCCTTCGTGATGTGTGTCCCCTTGTTTGAGGCCACATGTCCTGGATTCCACACCTTTCGATGATGTGGCCCCACTGGTGTGAGGGCACTCCTGCCTGGTTCACATCCACTTGGTGATACGGGCCCTCTGGTGAGAGTCTGATCCTGGTTGGGTTCGTCACACTTCTGTGAGGTGGGCCCTCTGCTCTGAGGCCAATCCTGCCTTTGTGGCACACCCCGCCTTGGCGACATCGGCCGTCTGGTGGCAGTTGGATCCTGCTGGGAGACTCCTACCCTTGGTGATGAGGGCGCTCTGGCGTCAGGCCCTAACTGCTGACCTCCCCACATTTTCTGATGTGTGCCCATGTGTTCGATGACACTCCTGCCAGGTTCCCATCCCCATGGGGATGTGGGCCTTTTGCTCTGAGGTCCCAACGGCTGGGTTGCTCACAGTATCTTGATGTGGGCCCTCTGCTGTGAGTTCACTGCAGCCTAGATCCCATAGACTCGGTGCCCTGGGCCGCCTGCTGGGAGGTTCCAATTACTGGATTCCTCACCTTTTTTATTCTATTGGCCCTGTGTTGTGAGGCTACTCCTACCTGCCTCACTCCGAGCCCCTTGGAGATGTGGGTCCTCTGGTTTGAGGCCACATGTGCTGGGTTCCTCACCTTTCTATGATGTGGCCACACTGGTGTTAGGACACTCCTGCATGGTTCCGATCCCCTTGGTGCTGTGGGCCCTCTGGCGACCGTCTTATCCTGGCTGGGTTCCTCACCTTTCTGTGAGGTAGGCCCTCTGCTGTGAGGTCACTCCTGCCTGGCTGGCACACGTCACCTTGGCGACGTGGGCCCTCAGTTGTGTGTTGGTGCCTGCTGGGAGTCTCCTTCCCTCGGTAATGAGAGCCCTCTGGCATCAGACCCTAACTCCTGGGCTCTCAAAATTTTCTGATGTGCGCCCTGTGGTGCCAGTACACTCCTGCCAGGTTCCCAACCCCATGGGAATGTGGGCCTTCTGCTCTGAGGTCCCAACGTCTGGGTTTCTCACAGTTTCATGATGAGGGCCCTCTGGTGTGAGTTCACCCAGCCTGGATCCCATAGCCTCGCTACTCCTGGCCGCCTGCTGGGAGGTTCCAACTGCGGGATTCCTCACCGTCTTTATTCTATGGGCCCTCTGTTTTGAGGCTCCTCCTGCCTGCCTCACTCCCAGCCCCTTGTTGATGTGTGTCCTCTGATTAGAGGCCACGTGTGCTGGGTCCCTCACCTTACGATGATGTGGCCCCACTGGTGTGAGGATACTTGTGCCTGGTTCCCCTCCCCTTGGAGATATGGGCCCTCTGGTGAGAGTCTGATCCTGGCTGGGTTCCTCACACTTCTGTGAGGTTGGCCCTCTGCTGTGAGGTAACTCCTGCCTGGCTTCCCATTTCCTTGGTGACGTCGGCCCTCTGGTGGCAGTTGGAACCTATTGGGAGCCTCCTCCCCTCGGTGATGAGGGCCCTCTGGCGTCAGGCCGTAACTGCTGGGCTCCCCACGTTTTCTGATGTGAGCCCAGTGATAACAGAACACTCCTATAAGGTTCCCATCCCCATGGGGATGTGGGCCTTCTGCTCTGTGGTTCCAACGCCTGGGTTGCTCACAGTTTCATGACATAGGCTCTCTGGTGTTAGTTCGCTCAGGCCAGGATCCCATAGCCTCTGTGCTCTGGGCAGCCTGCTGGAAGATTCCAACTGCTGGATACCTCACCTTTTTTATTCTTTAGGCCCTGTGTTGTGAGGCTCCTCCTGCCTGCCTCACTCCCAGTCCCTTTGTCATGTGGGTCCCGTAGTTTGAGGCCACATGTGCCGCTTTCCTCACCTTTTAGTGATGTGGACCCACTGGTGTGAGGACACTCCTGCCTGGTTCCCATCCCCTTGGTGATGTGGGCCGTCTGGTGAGAGTCTTATCCTGTCTGGTTTCGTCACCTTTCTGTGAGTTGGTCCCTCTGCTCTGAGGTCACACCTGCCTGGCTTGCTCCCGTTGCCTTGGTGACGTCGGCCCTCTGGTGGCAGTTGGAGCTTGCTGGGAGCCTCCTCCCCTCGGCGATGAGGGCTCTGTGGCATCAGTCAATAATTGCTGGGCTCCCCATATTTTCTGATTATGCCCACTGGTGCGATGACACTCCTGCCGGGTTCCAATCCCCATGTGGATGTGCGCCTTCTGCTGTGAGGTCCCAACGTTTGGGTTGCTCACAGTTTAATGATGAGGGCCCTCTGGTGTGAGTTCATTCCGGACTGGATCCCATAGCCTCGCTGCTCCTGGCTGCCTGCTGGGAGGTTCCAACTGCGGGATTCCTCACCTTTTTTATTCTATGGGCCCTCTGTTTTGAGGCTCCTCCTGCCTGCCTCACTCCCAGCCCCTTGGTGATGTGTGTCCTCTGGTTTGAGGCCACATGTGCTCTGTTCCTCAACTTTCGATGATGTGGTCCCACTGGTGTGAGGACACTCCTGCCTGGTGCCCATCCCCTTGGTGATGTGGGCCCTCTGGTGAGAGTCTGATCGTGGCTGGGTACCTCACCCTTCTGTGAGGTGTGCCCTCTGACATGAGGTCACTCCTGCCTTGCTGGCACACGTCGCCTTGGTGACATGGGCCCTCTGTTGGCCATTGGAGTGTGCTGGGAGCCTCCTCCCCTCTTTATGAGGGCCCTGGATAAAACGCATATGCCCTTCTTGGCCAAATGCATCATTGTCGACGTACTGCCTCTTTTCCTATGCTTTAAATGCAATTACTGTCTACCTCCTGAAATCGGTTTCCTGCAATTCTGCCCCACTTTCAAGTCTGCTTCGCAGCCTTACTTCAATATATTTTTGGAAGATAGCTGTCATTGATAACTGCAGGTTTGTGAATGACAGTGCCCCTGAGCTCTTTTTTTCAACTAGCTTTCTTTTGAGCTGGCTGCAAAACTGCAGGATTGCTTCAGGCCCTAACCTTGTTCCGGCATGGCACGCTGAGCCTTTGGTTCATTCCTCTTCCTGGTGGGAAATGAGAGTTAAATTTGCCCGTGCAGACAGCTACAGCTACTCTCTCATTAGTTCTCCCTATTCCTGTTCATGTTCCACAGAAATTGCAAACTTTGCCAAACAGGAGGTTAAAGGCACTGACTCTTCAAGTGGGGAGAGTGTTAGAAAAGCGTCTGGAATGGTGAATCTGAGTACCAGGGGACGAAAACTGAGATGCAATTAAAAACGTTTCCCGATCACATGTTGGACCATATTCTGGGTTCCCCATGCATGTTTTAGCTGAAGAAAGAATCCCTTAAACCTGGAGAGTTTGGACCTATGGAATGGTTACCATGCAGTAAGCCTTCAAAGGGTGTGCATTTGCTCACCGAACCTCACCAATCCTATCAGCTCCAAGTGTCCAGCCTTATGTCTCACCCAGGTCTGGGTGTAGATGTGGTAAATCCAGGTTGCATCACAAACCCTGAATGAATTATTTAAGAATTGCTCTCTATTTCACTGTCATTGTGTTTGTTTTTGAAATTTATTTTGATAATGGGATATAGCTGATTTTCACTGCTGCGTTTATGCCGCTGTACACATGCTTGATTCTCTTACGGAGACATATAAATACATAGGTTTTAAGATACTTACTAGTCAGCTATATTCCTAGGCGTTGAATATGCGTTGTTGAGTCCATTTCATTCAGCAAGGAGTAGGTCTTGTCTATTATATATTTGGCTTATGGAACGGTATCTGTGCTAATTTCAATCTCTGGTTTTATGCAGCACCCCAACTCACCTTTCCCCTTAAGCAAGGATAAGTTGGTTTTCTAAATTTGAGTCCCTCTTCTGTTTTATAAATATGTTCATGTGTAGCCAAGTTTACATTCCGTGTATTAGTGATAACTTCTGATGTTTCTTTTTCTGTGTGATTTATTTCACGTAGAATCATCGTACCTGTATCCACTCATTATGCTGCTACGGGCCTGATGACATAGATTTCATTGCTGAGTGATATTCCATTGTACATAGGTACCACTACTTGTTTACCCATTTTTCGATTTCTGGGATATTTATCTTGTACCGTAGGCGAGGATCTTGTAAACAGAGCCGTCCCAAACTTTGGGGGGGCTGTGTGTTTTTGATTTTAATTTCCCTAAGCTATAGGACCATAAGTGGAAGTGCTCTAGGCTCTATTTCTTTGTCTTTTAGAAGTTTCAGGAAACACCATACACTTATCTAGAGTGGCTGTTGGCAATTTACATCCTGCCCACCAGCATAACAAGTCTCCCTGTTCTCCATGGCCTGTCCTGCCTTTCTGGATTTTACACTTTTCTCAGATGGCCCTTTGACTGGTGGGAAGTGAGACTTCGTTGTACTGCAGATTTCCTTAGCACGCTTGCTTGGTTGGCCATAAAGGGCATATGCGTTTTTTCCTGAATATATTCAGGAAAAACGCATACGCCCTTTTTCGCCAAGTGCATCATTCTTGACGTTCTGCCTCTTTTCCTATGCTTTAAATGGAATTCCAGTCTACCTCCTGAAATCGGTTTCCTGCAATTCTGCCCTGCTTTCAAGTCCTCTTCGCAGCCTTACTTCAATATATTTTTGGACGAAATCTGTCATTTATAACTCTGCAGTTTTGTGAATTACAGTGCCCCTGAGCTCCTTTCTTCAACTCGCTTTCTTGTGAGCTGGCCGCAAAACCTTAGGATTGCTTCAGTCCCTAATCTGGTTCCCGCATGGCACGCTGAGCCTTTGGTTAATTCCTCTTCCTAGTGGGAAATGAGAGTTAAATTTGCCCGTGCAGACACCTACAGCTAGTCTCTCATTGGTTCTCCCTATTCCTGTTCGTCTTCCGCAGAAATTGCAAAATGAGCTAAACAGGAGTTTAAAGGCACTGACTCTCCAAGTGGGGAGAGTGTTAGTAAAGCGTCTGGAATGGTGAACCCGAGTACCAGGGGACGAAAACTGAGATGCATTTAAAAACGTTTCCCGATCACTCCATGGACCATACTCTGGGTTCCCCATGCATGTTTAGCTGAAGGAAGAATCCCTTAAACCTTGAGAGTTGGGACCCATGGAATGGGTACCATGCAGTGTTACTTCAAAGAGTCTGCATTTGCTCACCGAACCTCACCAAACGTATCATCCCCAAGTGCCCCGCCTTCTGTCTCAACCAGCTCTGGATGTAGATGTGGTAAATCCAGGTTGCATCACAAGCCCTGAATGAATTATTTAAGAACTGCTCTCTATGTCACTGTCATTGTGTTTTGTTTTCGAAATTTATTTTGATAATTGGATTTAGCTGATTTTCACTGCTGCGTTTATGTCGCTGTACACATGCTTGATTCTCTTATGGAGACATATAAATCCGTAGGTTTTAAGACTCTTACTAGTCAGGTATATTCCTAGGTGCTGAATATGGGGTGTTGGGTCCATTTCGTTGACCAAGGAGTAGGTTTTGTCTATTATATATTTGGCTTATGGAACCGTATCTGTGCTAATTTCAATCTCTGGTTTTATGCAGCACCCCAACTCACCTTTCCCCTTAAGCAAGCATAAGTTGGTTTTTTAAATTTGAGAACCCGTTCTGTTTTGTAATTCAGTTCATGCGTAGCCAAGTTTACAATCCATGTATTAGTGATATCTTATGTCTTTTCCTTTTTGTATTATGTGACTTCGTATGATCATACGTAACTCCTCTGGAGTTGTTACAAATGGCCATATTTCATTGATTTCCAGGCTGAGTAATATTCCACTCTACATAAGTACCACATCTCAATCCATTTTTTCCCTCCAGAGACATTCAAGTTATATCCTAGTCGAGGTTCTTTTACACAGAGAGGCGGTAAATATTGGGGTGACTGTGTCCTCTCGATTTTTGTTTTTCCCAGGATATACGTCCATGAGTGCAAGTGCCCTGTGCTCTGTAGCTCATTTTTTAGATGCTTTAGTAAACACAATACACTTCTCCAGAGTGACCGTTGGCAACATACATTTCCACTATAAGCCTCACAGGTCTCCCTTTTCTCCTTTCCTGTCCTGCATTTCTGGTGTTTACACTTTATGAGGACGGCTCTTCTGACTGATGCGAAGTGATATCTTTTGTAGTATTGATTTCCAGTGCCGACCTGTTTGGTTGGCTAAAAATATGTGTGCCCTTTTCTTGAATGTACACAGAAAGTGACGCATACAACCTTTGTGGCCAAGTGCAATGTTGGCAATGTTCAGCCCCTTGTGCTTAATGGTGAGTCCTTTCTACCTCTTCCAATCCCTTTCCTGCCATTCTCCATTGCTTACAAGTCCTTTTCTCTGACTTTCCTCAAGACATTGTTCAGTGATAGATATTTTCAACTCTGCAGTTTCATGAATTTTAGTGTCCCTGAGTTCCATTTTTCAACTTGTGTTTATGGGAACTGGCCACAAAGCAGCGGGATTTCCTCAAGCCCTATTCTGTTTCCATGGGCAGCCCTTGCGTTTGGTCAATTCGTCTTCCTGATTGGAAATTAGAGTGACTTGTGCCTGTCCGAACACCTAGGACTTGTCTCTCATTGTTCCTCCTCCTTCCGCTTCATCCTCTGGAGAAATTCCAAACTGTACACAACAGGGTGTTGACAGTGCTGAAATCTCCAAGTGGGGAGACTGTTAGTAAAGACGCTGGAGGGGTGAACCCGAGTACCAGGAGATGAGGAGATGAGATGCCTTTTCCTAACTCTTCCCGATCAGACGGTATACCATCCTCTGGGTGTGACAGGCATGTTTTAGCTGTAGGAAGTGTCCCATTCATGTGAGGAGAACACCAGGGCTTTTTCAAAATCAGTGTCTCTCCGCAACCCAAACTGGGGAATTTTTTAAGCTACGGCTATACGTATGTTCATTAAGGGCCTTGGGAAGTAGGCAGAGTCCAAACCTTAGATGATTGAAGTCTTCCTGGTCAGAAGCACTCACCAACGGCTTCCCTTAGGTTCCATTTTAACTGTCATTGATAGATGATGTCAATAAAAATATCTATTCTTTTTCAGATTATTTCCCCTTATAGGTTATTGCAAGATACTGAGTGTAGTTCCCTGTGCTATACAGTAGTTCCTTGTTGATGATCGATTTTATACATAGCAGTGTGTATGTGTTAATCCCAAACTGTTAATTTATCCCTCCTCCCAACTTTCCCCTTTGGTAATAATAAATTATAAGATTTTATACTTCTCAGAAATGGGGGAGCTGAAAGAGAGGTATCATTTTCAATGGAAAAGCATTTAAAACAAGATTGAAGATTTAACCAAGATTATTAGGTGTACATCCTTGGAAAGAAATCACTTCGTTTCTCTAATATTGACCTGACAAATAAGACAAAACTTTTCACTGAACTTGCTTATAATAAAGTGATGGAAATATCAAATGGAAGTGTTAGAAACATCTTATTTTACCAGAACCTTATACACTGTTCTATGTTAATTACAGTTTGGCTCACACATCTGTTCATTGAAGTTACAAGGTTCTCAATTTCTATTACTGATCCTCCAGAGTGGACCCCAACAAGTGTCCCCCTGCCCAGGGTCATTGGAGGCAACAGATCGAGACTGAGTTTGGTTCAGAAGCAAAGGAAACTTTATATTTTGATCAGAGAATGGAGAGGTGAGAACACGTGCTACCCTGTGGGCTGTGGGCTGGGCTGCTGTGTAGAGATCCTGTCAAAGTCAGTGGGAGGGAGGGGGCGGAGCTCTTGAGGGCCCGGTTGGCTGCAGCTCAGGCTCTATATCACAGAGTCTGCACTGGGCCCCAAGAGCTGATGTGTCGACCCAGCCATTCTGCACTAGAAAATCTGGTCTGAAGTGCCAGGTGTGGAACCTCTGTATGCGCGACCCTAGGAGCACATTAAATTAGGCAAAGCACAAAGGATAAAAAAGGTTAGACTTTATTTTATTGCCCAGATTCTATTTTTATCTCCCAGGGATTTTTAAGGGGCTTTGCCTGGGACAAACCCTGCTTCTGCCTTTTCTCCCCTTCCTCATTCTTGGAGTGCTGAGTGTGCAGACCCTTCTTTTGTAACTGCTGAGTGCTGAGTTAGGAGCCCTCATACCCGTGGGCGAGGGTCAGAACTTCTCCCCAGCAGCCTCCAGGTGACGTTGATTGTCCCCAGGCCTGCTGCCTCCCTGCTCATCTGCCTGAGCACCAATATTGGAAGTGTTATAGATTCTAATGACCTTTAAGGGTCCAGGAAGGAGAGGTGCAGTGATGCTGTGAAGTCCAGTCTCACACCGCTCCCCATTTATTCTGCCACCTTAGGCTGACCGTTTCTGCCAGCCTAGATGCTCTGACCAGTAGTCTGCGCTTTCTTCAATTAGGCCCCTGAATTAACGTAAAAACAGCACCAGGTGTCAGGACCCTGCCCGCTCAACTCCCAGACAGTCCAGGGTCAGTGGTGATGAAGGACCATGATGGCCACAGAGTCAACAGCCTTTTGAAGTAAATAGGAGTCCAGCCGGTCTTATTGGCCACCATCATCACGGTGTCTGTTGGCTTTTCTATGGTGACAGCGTGATATACGGTTCCCCCGCCAGATTATTAGCTCCCCTCTGGGTGCAATAAGTCCTGCAAGCAGTAGTCTACTCTTTTGGGACACACTGTTGTTGTTTTATGAGAGAAACTCCAGGTCATGTGATGGTCACACGAGTTGTCATGTTGCCCTGTTGCCCCCGGTTATCTCTCTGGAGGTTGGAGGTGGAGGGCCTCCTTACTCGAGGTCAGTGTGCCCACGGAGGAAATCCTGCAACTTCAGGACATGGTTGGGGGTTAGGAACACCACGTGGGGTCCTTTTCCCTTAGGCGGGAGGTGGCCTTTTGGGCTGCTGATTTCCAGGTTTTTAGATACCGCCAGTATCTTGGCCAGATGTAGCGGTGGGCCAAGCCCCTTGGTGACCGTAGTTTATCCTACCTGGATGGCATTCTTGCATTGTTCCATTTCAAGTGGTCTCAGTTTTTGCACTAATACTCCAATGGCGATTCACCTTTCACCAGGAATGTAAAGGTCAAAGGGTTTAGCTAAATTAGGGAGCTCCAGGGCAAGGGTCTAATTGACTGCTCTTTCCATTCTTGAAAGGCCACTTCTGGATTCTATTCAAAAGGATCATCATCTTTTCCTTTCAGTGTTTCATATAGAGGCCCAGCTAGTAGACTGTAGTTAGGGATCCAGAAGCAGCAAACCCTGGCCTCCCCAGGAACCCGTAAGCTGTCTTCTAGTTTTAGAAATGGGTAAGGCTGTAAATTGTTTCTTCCCTTTCCTGGGATGGGCTTCTCCGACCTTCTGTGAGAATGAAGCCCAGGCAGGTCACCGTAGTCTGTGATATTTGAGCTTTTTCTTGGACAACTTGTATCCTTTATTGGCTTGGTAGTTCAGAGGTCTCCTTAGTAGGGCTGGCGATCAGAATGTCGTCTGCATATTGAAGGAGTGTTTCCTTTTCCAGAGGTAGAACTTTTAGGTCTTTAGCTGAGCTTTCCCCAAAGATGGTGTGGGAATTTTTGAACCCTTGGGGCAAGACGGCCCGGAAGTATTGTTTTAGTTGTATGTTGAGTCCTGCCACTCACAAGCCAAAATTTTTTGTGACTCTCGGACTAATGGAATACAAAAGAAGGCATCATTGAAGACTAATACAGAATACCAAGTCCTGGTGGTTGGTAGAATGAGCAGCAGAGTGTAGGATTTAGGAACTACTGGAGGTATATCCTCGGTGGCTTCACTGACTGTCCTGACATCCTTTACCAGGACTCCAGCAGCCCATGGGGCTCTCGAGGTCAGGTCCCTCCCAGGATACAGAGCTACCCTTGCAGATACCGTGGCAAGGCTTGGCACACAGGAACCGTGCACATAGCCCACATTGCAGAGCACTCCCAGCTCACCTGTTGCTCAGATGTGACACAGAGCACCTCAGAGCAGGACTTGAACTAACAAACAGCAGCTCCGACAGGTCTGTGACCCTGGGCATCACTCTGTGTGGTCTCCCTCCACCTGGTCTTCCAGAGCCTTACACTGCACCCGGGGCACCAGGCCTCTGTCTCCACCCACCACCCACCCCTTCTCTCCCTGACTCCTGGGTTCCTCTCATTAGGAGAGGGTTTTCTTGAAGTTGTGTCCCACTCATGGGCCAGATAAAATGATTAGAAAACAAGCCAGAGCTACAGTCCCTTGTCTATCCTGACTCTCAAGAGCCCACACCTGTTCCTTGGACCTGGCCGATTCAGCAATTTCCATTTTCTGCAACTGTGAGACCCTGAGGCGTGATGATTGGCTGACCTGGGCAGCCTGACCATGCCGGCCAGCCCTCCCCAGGTGTGCTTGGGTTGAGATAAATATAAACACCACTCCAGGCAGCAAGAGCCCCTGCAGCTGTGCCTGACGCCATTTTCTCTGCCCTGTCAACAGTCTCGGGGCTGGGCTCGTGGGAGGGAGGGAGAGCCCACGGCTTTGTGTGTGGCCCAGTGTGAGTGGGGCTCTGCTGGACTTTCTGCAGCAGTTGCCAAGATGCCACCTGCTAAAGAAGAGGATGTGTCACCCATACCTGCCGCTGGAATTTCTTCCTGGGCAGAGGTGAGGAAGGAAGAAAGCAGTGGGGGCCAGGACAGGATGGGTATCTCAGGCAGGGAAATGGAAAGCTTCCAGAAGAGCACCCAGGGCCAGGGTCATCCTGTCTGGCCTGCAGGCACCAAGTCGGCCGGCATGCTGTCGCTCGTGTGGCTCCATGGCCCTTCCTCTAGGCTTTCAAGTCCTTGTACATATTCAGGTGTTTTACCTGGGAAGGGTGGGAACATTTCAGCAGCAGCTGGCCTGGGCCTCGGCCCACGTTTACTCACAGATGCCTCGGCATGGTCCCCCAGCTTTGCAATGAGGGCGCTTGTTGTGTGGGGCCTGCTGGCTGAATGGGAGATGATTCCCCACCACTGACCAACTTCAGAATTGTTTACAACTGGAGCAAGTGCCCTGATACGGTTTTCCTCTGTGTAACTGATGGGTTCTGTTTTTCTTTTTTTCGTTTTTAGTTCAAGGTAGATTTTATTCCTCTTTTCTGTATTTACAGATATATGCATGGAAATAATTTATTCATATAAATACATGTATGTGAAGGGAAGAATATTTTTTCTGTTTTACTTTTTTTAGTTTTATTTTTTTAATATTGAATTTTATTTTAATTTTTATACAGCAGGTTCTTATTGGTTATCTGTTTTATCCATACAAATGTATACATGCCAATCCCAATCTCTCAACTCCTCCCACCACCACCCCCCCAACAGCTTTCCCCCCTTGGTGTCCATACGTTTGTTGTCTACATCTGTTGCTCTATTTCTGTCTTGCAAAACGGTTCATCTGTACAATTTCTCTAGGTTCCACATGTATGCATTAATATACAAGATTTGTTTTTCTCTTTCTGACTTACTTCACTCTGTATGACAGCCTCTAGATCCATGAACGTCTCTACAAATGACCCAATTTCATTCCATTTTATGGCTTAGTAAGATTCCATTTTATATATGTACCACATCTTTATGCATTCGTCTGTCTGTGGGCATTTAGGTTGCTTCCATTACCTGGATATTGTAAATAGTGATATAATGAACATTGCGGTGAATGTCTCTTTTTGATTTATGGTTTTGTCTGGGTATAGGCCCAGTAGTGGGATTGCTGTATCATATGGTAATTCTATTTTTAGTTTTATAAGAAACTCCATAATGTTCTCCACAGTGACTGTATCAATTTACATTCCCAACAAGAGTGGAAGAGGGTTCCTTATCTCCACACCCTTTCCAGCATTTGTTGTTTGTAGATTTTCTGATGATGGCCATTCTAAGAGGTGTGAGGTGATACACCATGGATGAGTCTATTTCGTTGAGCAAGGAGTAGGTCTTGTCTATTACATATTTGGCTTATGGAAAGGTATCTGTGCTAATTTCAATCTCTGGTTTTATGCAGCACCCCAACTCACCTTTCCCCTTAAGCAAGGATAAGTTGGTTTTCTAAATTTGAGTCCCTGTTCTGTTTTATAAATGTGTTCATGTGTAGCCAAGTTTACATTCTGTGTATCAGTGATAACTTCTGAAGTTTCTTTTTCTGTGTGACTTATTTCACGTAGAATCATCGTACCTGTATCCACTCATTATGCTGCTATGGGCCTGATGACATAGATTTCATTGCTGAGTGATATTCCATTGTACGTAGGTACCACTACATGTTTATCCATTTTTCGATTTCTGGGATATTTATCTTGTACCGTAGACGAGGTTCTTGTAAACAGAGCCGTCTGAAACTTTGGGGTGTCTGTGTGTTTTTGATTTTAATTTCCCTAAGCTATAGGACCATAAGTGGAAGTGCCGTAGGCTCCGTTGCTTGGTTTTTAGGTGTTTCAGGAAACACCATACACTTCTCCAGAGTGGCTGTTGGCAATTTACATCCCAGCCATCAGCATAACAAGGCTCCCTCTTCTCCATGGCCTGTGCTGCATTTCTGGATTTTACACTTTTTTCAGATGGCCCTTTTGACCGGGGGGCAGTGAGGCTTCATTGTAGTGCAGATTTCTTTAACATGCTTGCTTGGTTGGCCAAAAAGGGCGTATGCGTTTTTTCCTGAATATATTCAGGAAAAAACGCATACGCCCTTTTCGTCCAAGTGCATCATTGTCGATGTTCTGCCTCTTTTCCTACGCTTTAAATGCAATTCCAGTCTACCCCCTGAAATCGTTTTCCTGCAATTCTGCCCCGCTTTCAAATCCTATTCGCAGCCTTCCTTCAATATATTTTTGGATGATAGCTGTCATTTATAACTCTGCAGGTTTGTGAATTACAGTGCCCCTGAGCTCCTTTCTTCAACTCGCTTTCTTGTGAGCTGGACTTAAACCCGCAGGATTGCTTAAGGCCCTAATCTGTTTCCGGGACGGCATGCTAAGCGTTTGGTTAATTCCTCTTCCTGGTGGGAAATGAGCATTAAATTTGCCCGTGCAGACACCTACAGCTAGTCTCTCATTGGTTCTCCCTATTCCTGTTCATCTTGCGCAGAAATTGCAAACTGTGCCAAAGAGAAGTTAAAGGCACTGACTCTCCAAGTGGGGAGAATGTTAGTAAAGGGTCTGGAATTTTGAACCCGGGTAAAAGGGGACGAAAACTGAGATGCATTTGAAAACGATTCCCGGTCACACGGTGCACCATACTGTGGGTTTCCCATGCATGTTTTAGCTGAAGGAAGAATCGCTTAAACGGGGAGAGTTGGGACCCATGGAATGGATACCATGCAGTATGACTTCAAATGGTCTGCATTTGCTCATCGAACCTCACCAATGCTATCAGCCCGAAGTGTCCAACCTTATGTCTCACTCAGCTCTGGGTGTAGATGACGTAAATCCAGGTTGCATCACAAGCCCTGAATGAATTATTTAAGAATTGCTCTCTATTTCACTGTCATTGTTTTTTGTTTTTCTAATTCATTTTGATTATGAGATTTACCAGATTTTCTCTGCTGCATTCATGCAGCTGTACACACGATTGATTCTCTTATGGAGACATATAAATCCATGGGTTTGAAGATTCTTACTAGTCAGGTGTATTCTTAGGCACTGAATCTGGGGTGTTTAGTCCATTTCGTTGAGAAAGGATTAGGTCTTGACTATTACATATTTGGCCTATGGAAAGGTACATGTGCTAATTTCTATCTCTGATTTTATGCAGCAGCCCAACTCACCTTTCCCCTTAAGCAAGCATAAGTTGGTTTTCTAAATTTGAGGACCTGTTCTGTATTGTAATTCAGTTCGGGTGTAGCCAAGATTACATTCCGTGTATTAGTGATATCTTATGATGTTTCATTTTCTGTGTGACTTATTTCACTTAGAATCATCGTACCTGAATCCACTCATTATGCCGAGACGGGCCTGATGACATAGATTTCATTGGAGAGTGATACTCAATTGTACGTATGTACCACAACTTCTTTATCCATTTTTTGCTTTCTGTGATATTTAACTTGTACCGTAGACGAGGTTTTTGTAAACAGAGCCGTCTGAAACTTTGGGGTGGCTGTGCGTTTCTGATTTTAATTTCCCTAAGCTATAGGACCATAAGTGGAAGTGCCGTACGCTCCATTGCTTTGTTTTTTAGGTGTTTGAGGAAACACCATACACTTCTCCAGAGTGGCTGTTTGTAATTTACATCCCGCCCCTCAGCATAACAAGGCTCTCTGTTCTCCATGGCCTGTGCTGCCTTTCTGGATTTTACACTTTTCTCCGATGGCCCTTTTGAATGGGGGGCAGTGAGACTTCACTGTAGTGCAGATTCCTTTAACATGTTTGCTTGGTTGGCCAAAAAGTGCGTATGCGTTTTTTCCTGAATATATTCAGGAAAAAACGCATACGCCCGTTTTGGCCAAGTGCATCATTGTTGACGTTCTGACTCTTTTCCTATGTTTTAAATGCAATTCCAGTCTACCCCCTGAAATCGTTTTCCTGCAATTCTACCCCGCTTTCAAGTCCTCTTCGCAGCCTTCCTTCAATACCTTTTTGGACGATAGCTGTAATTTATAACTCTGCAGGTTTGTGAATTACAGTGCCCCTGAGCTCCTTTCTTCAAATGGCTTTCTTGTGAGCTGGCCGCAAACCCGCAGGATTGCTTCAGGCCCTAATATGGTTCCGGCACGGCATGCTGAGCCTTTGGTTAATTCCTCTTCCTGGTGGGAAATGAGTGTTAAATTTGCCCGTGCAGACACCTACAGCTAGTCTCTCATTGGTTCTCCCTATTCCTGTTCATCTTGCGCAGAAATTGCAAACTGTGCCAAACAGGAGGTTAATGGCACTGACTCTGCAACTGGGGAGAGTGTTAGTAAAGGGTCTGGAATGGTGAACCCGAGTAAAAGGGTACGAAAAGTGAGATGCATTTGAAAACGTTTCCCAGTCACACGGTGCACCATACTGTGGGTTTCCCATGCATGTTTTAGCTGAAGGTAGAATCGCTTAAACCTGGAGAGTTGGGACCCATGGAATTGGTACCGTGCAGTATGACTTCAAGGGGTCTGCATTTGCTCATCGAACCTCACAAATGCTATCAGCCCGAAGTGTCCACCTTATGTCTCACTCAGCTCTGCTTGTAGATGTGGTAAATCCAGGTTGCATCACAAGCCCTGAATGAATTATTTAAGAATTGCTCTCTATTTCACTTTCATTGTGTTTTGTTTTTGTAATTTATTTTGATAATGGGATATATCGCATTTTCTCTGCTGCATTTATGCCACTGTACACACGCTTGATTCTCTTACGGAGACATATAAATCCATGGGTTTGAAGATCCTTACTAGTCAGGTATATTCCTAGGCGTTGAATATGTGGTGTTGAGTCCATCTCGTTGAGCAAGGAGTAGGTTTGGACTATTACGTATTTGGCTTATGGAACGGTATCTGTGCTATTTTCAAGCTCTGGTTTTATGAAGCACCCCAGCTCACCTTTCCCCTTAAGCAAGCATAAGTTGGTTTTCTAAATTTGAGTCCCTGTTCTGTTTTGTAATTCAGTTGATGTGTAGCCAAGTTTACATTCCGTGTATTAGTGATATCTTATGATGTTTCTTTCTCTGTGTCACTAATTTCACTTAGAATCATCAGGCCTAAATCCACTCATTATGCTGCGATGGGCTTGATGACATAGATTTCATTGCTGAGTGATATTCCATTGCACGTAAGTACCACAACTTCTTTATCCATTTTTCGCTTTCTGGGATATTTAACTTGTACCGTAGACGAGGATCTTGTAAACAGAGGCTTCTGAAATTTTGGGGTGGCTGTGTGTTTTTGATTTTAATTTCCCTAAGCAATAGGACCATCAGTGGAAGTGCCGTAGGCTCCGTTGCTTTGTTTTTTAGGTGTTTGAGGAAACACCATACACTTATCCAGAGTGACTGTTGGCAATTTTCATCCTGCCCATCAGCATAACAAGTCTCCCTATTCTCCATGGCCTGTGCTGCCTTTCTGGATTTTACACGTTTTTCAGATGGCCCTTTTGACCAGGGGGCAGTGAGACTTCATTGTAGTGCAGATTTCTTTAACATGCTTGCTTGGTTGTCGAAAAAGTGCGTATGCGTTTTTCCCTGAATATATTCATGAAAAAAGGCATACGCACTTTTTGGCCAAGTGCATCATTGTCGACGTTCTGCCTCTTTTCCTATGCTTTAAATGCAATTGCAGTCTACCCCCTGAAATCATTTTCCTGCAATTCTGCCCCGCTTTCAAGTCCTCTTCGCAGCCTTCCTTCAATATATAGTTGGAGGATAGCTGTCATTTATAACTCTGCAGGTTAGTGAATTACAGTGCCCCTGAGCTCCTTTCTTCAACTCGCTTTCTTGTGAGCTGGCCACAAACCCGCAGGATTGCTTCAGGCCCTAATCTGGTTCCGGCACGGCATGCTGAGCCTTTGGTTAATTCCTCTTCCTGGTGGGAAAGGAGCGTTAAATTTGCCCATGCAGACACCTACAGCTAGCCTCTCATTGGTTCTCCCTATTCCTGTTCATCTTGCGCAGAAATTGCAAACTGTGCCGAGCAGGTTGTTAAAGACACTGACTCTCCAAGTGGGGAGAGTGTTAGTAAAGGGTCTGGAATGATGAACCCGAGTAAAAGGGGACGAAAACTGAGATGCATTTGAAAACGTTTCCTGGTCACACGGTGCACCATACTGTGGGTTTCCTATGCATGTTTTAGCTGAAGGAAGCATCCCTTAAACTTGGAGATTTTGGAACCATGGAATCGGTACCATATAGTATGACTTCAAAGGGTTTGCATTTGCTCACCGAACCTCACCAGTCCTATCAGCCCCAAGTGTCCAGCCTTATGCTTCACCCAGCTCTGGGTGTAGATGTGGTAAATCCAGGTTGCATCACAAGCCCTGAATGAATTATTTAAGAATTGCTCTCTATTTTACTGTCATTGTGTTTTGTTTTTGAAATTTATTTTGATAATGGGATTTAGCTGATTTTCACTGCTGCGTTTATGTCACTGAATACACGCTTGATTCTCTTATGGAGACATATAATTCCATAGGTATTAAGACTCTTACTCGTCCGGTATATTCCTAGGCACTGAATATGGGGTGTTGAGTCCATTTCGTTGACCAGGGAGTAGGTTTTTTCTATTACATATTTGGCTTATTGAAGGGCACCTGTGCTAATTTCAATCTCTGGTTTTATGCAGCAACCCAACACTCCTTGATCCTTAAGCAAGCATAAGTTGGCTTTCTAAATTTGAGACCCCGTTCTCTTTTTTAATTCAGTTCATTTGTAGCCACGTTTACATTCCATGTATTAGTAATATCGTATGTCTTTTTCTTTTTGAATTATGTGACTTCGAAAGATCATACGTAACTCCTCTGGGGTTGTTACAACTGGCCATGTTTCATTGATTTTCAGGCTGAGTAATATTCCACTCTACATAAGTGCCACATCTCTGTCCATTTTTTCCCTCCAGAGACATATAAATTATATCCTAGTCGAGGATATTTTAAACAGAGAGGCGGTAAACATTGGGGTGCCTGTGTCCTCCCGATTTTTGTTTTTCCCAAGATATATGTCCATGAGTGCAAGTGCCCTGTGCTCTGTAGCTCATTTTTTGGATGCTTTAGTAAACACAATACACTTCTCCAGAGTGACCGTTGGCAATATACATTTCCACTATTAGCCTCACAGGGCTCCCTTTTCTCCTTGCCCTGTCCTGCATTTCTGGTGTTTACACTTTATGAGGAAGGCTCTTCTGACTGATGCGAAGTGATATCTTTTGTAGTATTGATTTCCAGGGCCCACCTGTTTGGTTGGCTAAAAAAGTGTATGCCCTTTTCTTGAATATATACAGAAAAAGACGCATACACCCTTTTTGGCCAACTGCAATGTTGGCAATGTTCAGCCCCTTTTCTTGTGCTTAATGGTGAGTCCTTTCTACCTCATCCAATCCCTTTCCTGCCATTCTCCGTTGCTTACGAGTCCTTTTCTCTGACTTTCCTCAAGACATTTTTCAGTGATAGATATTTTCAACTCTGCAGTTTCGTGAATTTTAGTGTCCCTGAGTTCCATTTTTCAACTTGTGTTTATGGGAACTGGCCACAAAGCAGCGGGATTTCCTCAAGGCCTATTCTGTTTCCATGGGCAACCCTAGCCTTTGGTCAATTCGTCTTCCTGATTGGAAATTAGAGTGACTTGTGCCTGTCCGAACACCTAGGACTTGTCTCTCATTGTTCCTCCGCATTCTGCTTCATCTTCTGGACAAATTCCAAACTGTATGCAACAGGATGTTGACAGTGCTGACATCTCCAAGTGGGGAGACTGTTCGTAAAGACGCTGGAGGGGTGAACCCGAGCACCAGGAGATGAGGAGATGAGATGCCTTTTCCAAACTCTTCCCGATCAGACGGTATACCATCCTCTGGGTGTGACAGGCATGTTTTAGCTGTAGGAAATGTCCCATTCATGTGAGGAGAACACCAGGGCTTTTGCAAAATCAGTGTCTCTCCACAACACAAACTGTGGAATTTTTTAAGCTACAGCTACACATATGTTCATTAAGGGCCTTGGGAAGTAGGCAGAGTCCAAACTTTAGATGATTGAAGTCTTCCTGGTCAGAAGCACTCACCACCGTCTTCCCTTAGGTTCCATTTTAACTGTCATTAATAGATGATGTCAATAAAAATATCTATTCTTTTTCAGATTATTTCCCCTTATAGGTTATTGCAAAATATTGAGTGTAGTTCCCTGTGCTATACAGTAGTTCCTTGTTGATGATCGATTTTATACAAAGCAGTGTGTATGTGTTAATCCCAAACTGTTAATTTATCCCTCCTCCCACCTTTCCCCTTTGGTAATAATAAATTATAATATATATTTATTATATTTTTATATATTTATATTATTTATTTATATATATTTATATATTTATATTATATATATATTATATTTTATATAATAAAATATAAATTATAATAATAAATAATAATAAACTTCTCAGAAATGGGGGAGCTGTAAGAGAGGTATCATTTTCAATGGAAAAGCATTTAAAACAAGATTGAAGCTTTAACCAAGATTATTAGATGTACATCCTTGGAAAGAAATCACTTCCTTTCTCTAATATTGACCTGACAAATAAGACAAACCTTTTCACTGAACTTGCTTATAAT